>NC_090820.1:111950085-112274013 GCF_000390325.3 Nicotiana tomentosiformis
TGATGCTCATACTTAACCTGCTGACAGTTGAGACACCGAGCCACAAACCCAACTATATCCTTCTTCATCCACCTCCACGAATAGTGCTGCCTCAAATCCCGGTAAATCTTCGCGGCACCCGGATGGATGGAATACCAAGAGTTGTGGGCCTCCTCAAGAATCAACTCTCGAAGCCCATCTACATTACGCACACATATCCGGCCCTGCATTCTCAGCATGCCGTCATCACCAACAGTCACATCCCTAGCATCACCTCTCCGAACCCTGTCCTGAAGAACGAGCAGGTGAGGATCATCATACTGACGCTCCCTAATACGGTCATAAAGAGAAGACCTGCAGACCACACAAGCCAATACCCGACTAGGCTCCAAAATATCCAATCTGACAAGCTGGCCCGCTAAGTCCTGTACATCCAATGCCAAAGGTCTCTTTGCTGCTGGAAGATATGCTAAACTCCCCGATGACTCAAAGCATTGGCTACCACATTGGCCTTCCTCGGATGGTACAGGATAGTGATATGATAAGAAGCTCTAACCATCTCTGCTGACACAAATTAAGATCCTTCTGCTTGAATAGATGTAGCAGACTCCGGTAATCAGTATAGATCTCACAATGAACCACATACAAATAATGACGCCAAATCTTCAAGGCGTGAACAATGGTTGCTAACTCAAGATCATGGACAAGATAGTTCTTCTCATGGGTCTTCAACTGGCGCGGGGCATAGGCGATCACCCTACCCTCCTGAATCAAAACACAACCAATGCCTATCCTCGAGGCATCACAATACACGGTGTAAGATACTGAAGCTGATGGTAGAACTAACAGTGGAGTTGTGGTCAAAGCAGTCTTGAGCTTCTGAAAGCTCTCCTCACACTCATCCGACCACCTGAATGGAGCACCCTTTTGGGTCAATTTGGTCAAGGGCGATGCAGTAGATGAAAATTCCTCCACAAAGTAATAACCCGCCAAACCAAGAAATCTCCTAATCTCCGTGGCTGAGGACGGTCTGGGCCAACTCTGCACCGCCTTTATCTTCTTCGGGTCCACCTGAATACCCTCACTGGACACCAAGTGCCCCAAGAATGCTACTGAACTGAGCCAAAACTCACATTTAGAGAACTTTGCATAAAGTTTCTCCTCCCTCAATCTCTGTAATACAATCTTTAAATGCTGAGCGTGCTCGTCCTGGCTACGGGAGTACACTAGGATGTCATCAATGAATACAACAATGAATGAGTCTAAATAGGGCTGGAATACACTGTTCATCAAATGCATGAACGCTGCTGGGGTATTGGTTATCCCAAAGGACATCACCAAGAACTGATAATGGCAATATCGGGTCCTGAAAGTTGTCTTAAGAATATTTGAATCCCGAATCTTCAGCTGGTGGTAACCGGACCTCAAATAAATTTTGGATAAAAGCCTCGCTCCCTGAAGCTGGTTGAATAAATCATCAATACGAGGCAAAGGATACTTGTTCTTGACTGTGACATTGTTCAACTGTCTGTAATCAATACACATTCTCATGGAACTATCCTTCTTCTTCATAAATAGAACTGGTGCACCCCAAGGTGACACACTAGGCCGAATAAACCCCTTATCAAGGAGTTCCTGAAGCTGTTCTTTCAATTCCTTCAACTCCGTTGGTGCCATACGATATGGTGGAATAAAAATAGGCTGAGTTCCCGACACCAAATCAATACCAAAGTCAATATCCCTGTCAGGCGGCATGCCAGGCAGGTTTGCAGGAAACACATTCGGAAAATCATGTACCACCAGAATAGAATCAATGATAGGTGTCTCTGCACTAACATCCCTCACAAAAGCCAAATAAGATAGGCAACCTTTCTCAACCATACGCCGAGCCTTCAAATATGAAATCACCCTACTTGGTACAAAATCTACAGAACCGCTATACTCAACCCTCGGAATTCCCGGCATAGCCAACGTCACCATCTTAGCGTGACAATCTAGAACAGCATGGCATGGAGATAACCAATCCATACCCAATATAACATCAAAGTCGACCATACGGAGCAGCAAAAGGTCCACATGGGTCTCCAGACCCCCAATAGTCACCACACATGACTGATATGCACGGTCCACAATAATAGTATCGCCCACATGAGTAGATACATGTACAGATGAAACTAAAGACTCACGGGCCATATCCAGAAAATGGGCAAAATATGAGGAAACATATGAATACGTGGAACCAAGGTCAAATAATATTGAGGCATCTCTGTGACAAATTGAGACAATACCTATAATCATAGCATCTGAAGCAATAGCATCTGGACTAGCAGGGAGGGCATAGAAACGAGCCTGGCCACCCCTTGATCTGCCTCCCCCTCGAGGGCGACCCCTAGCTTTCTGACCTCCACCCCAAGCTGACTGGGCGGGTGGTGAGGTAACTGGTGCTGAAGTCGGAGTCTGACTCCTCTGCTGAGATAGACCTCTATGACGACGAGGACAATGCCTCCACATATTCCCAAGCTCCCCACACTCAAAACCACTCCCTGGTTCTGGTGGCGGAAACTGAAGGGAGCCCCTAGCACCGGGATGACTGGTAGAAGAACCTGGCATGGAAGAGCCCTGAACAGGTAGAGCACGGGATGAACTCTGAGCTGGAAGGGCACTAAGTGATGAGTGACCCTGATGAGAACTATGAGAATCATGGCCAGATGATGCACCCTAATGAAATGGCCGAGTTGCCTGAGCCTGTCTTAAATGACGACCTCTACCATGCTGGAACTGACACCCAAAAGGAGCACTGCTGAATCCACCCTGACCACAAGGCCTCTTCGCCTCCCTCTCAACCCTCTCCTAAGCGCGAACCATCTCAATATATTGAGCAATGTAGATAACCTCATCAAAGGTAGCATCTGAAACCCTCTCTCTGGTCATGAGCAACTGTAGCAGATAAATGAGACCATCAATAAACCTGATGACGGGAGTCTGAATGCCTCCCATGGCCTAAGAAGTGGCTACGGCCGTCGAAATAGAGACCGCCTGAGCAAGGTCGATACATGATTTCAGAATCTGAGCAAGGGCCTCCGGAAGGCCTGGAAGCACAATAGGCACAGGTGGTGCCTGAGCTGGTGCATCAACAATTAGAACCTGGTCCTGATCTGGGACAACCAGTAGATCTGCAGGTACTTCCCCAGCTGTTGTACGGGCTGCACCTCTGCCCCTACCATGGCCTCTAGCGCGGCCTCGGCCTCTCGCAACCCTGGCTGGTGGTACTGGTGGTTGGCCCTCCTGACTAGTAGCACGAGTCCTCACCATATGTGAGAGAATGAAACAGTAGATGTTTAGTTACTAGAATCAACAGATTCGCACGACAAGAATACATAAATGTGGAGTTTCCTAAGGGTTCTGCAGCCTCTCAAAAATAAGTACAGATGTCTCCGTAACGATACGCAAGACTCTACTAAACTCGCTCATGACTCGTGAGACCTATGTAACCTAGGCTCTAATACCAGTCTGTCACCACCCAATCTAACCCTAGTGGTGATTGCACTTATCGTGGAACTAGGAAAGATGACTCATTTCCAAAACAAACCGATATTTTCATTTCAAAGATAATTTCAATGTTATTTAACATAAAAACCTTCGTAAAGGAGTTCAAATCAAAATAAAAGTGCGGAAGGAAAAGGCGGCATCAGGGTGTCACTAGTCATGAGCATCTACTGCAATCTGTCTAATAATGTCAACGCTAACTTAGCCTAAAAAATAGCTAAATACAAATAGAGAAAGATAAGAGGGAGAAGAGCAGGGGCTACAATCGCCAAACAACTACCTTGCTATCTACGAGAAAGTCTAAAACCAGAACAATCAACAACCGCTACCGTGTCCAGCTACACCTGGATCTGCACACAAGGTGCAGTGAGTAACGTGAGTACGCCAACTTAGTAAGTAACAACAATAAATAAAGACTGAGCAGTAGTGACGAGCAATAAAGCATATATAGTTCATATTATGAAATCTCAGTTCTAGTAAAAAACTCATTTAAGGATACTTTTCAACAACTTTCAAACAGAGGAAAAAATGCAAAGGTGAGCAAAAATGAAGTAATCATAAGCAGCCCATCGAGCAAACCTCACAGTCACTTGTGCCACTCGAGTATACCGTACAATCACTCATGCCTCCCATTCACTCAGCACTCGGCACTCGACACTCGCACTAAGTAGGTACCTTTGCTCACTGGGGATGTGTACAGACTCCGGAGGGGCTCCTTCATCCCAAGCGCTATATCAAGCCAAATCATGGAACAATCACTCAGGCCTTCGGCCTGTATCAAACATGTTGCGACGTGCATCCCGATCCCATAAATACGCAACATGCTACGGCGTGCAGCCCGATCCCATAAATATCCTCACAAATCAGGCCCTCGGACTCACGCAGTCATAAACCTCTTAAGCCGCTCGGGCATTTCAGTAAAAATAGGGTGCTTAGCCCATGACAACATTTATATGCATCAAATATCGAGTAATAAAACTGAGTTATGCAGTAAACAAGTATAATGATGACTGAGTATAGATTTTCAATTGAAAACAGTGAGAGGATAGTAAGAAAAGGCCCCTAAGGGTCCACACATTACAAGCACAAGGCCCGAACATGGCATTCAACCCAATTAACAGAAACACTTTCTAAAAACACATAATTACCATATAATTTCCACAAAATATGCAACTTTAGAGTTGCTACGGGACGGACCAAGTAACAATCCCCAACAGTGCACGCCCACACGTCCGTCACCTAGCATGTGCGTCACTTCAAAATAGTCGAATGATACGAAATACGGGGTTTCATACCCTCAGGACTAGATTTACAATCGTTACTTACCTCAAACCGGTCACATCTCTACCCCACAATGCTCTTGCCTCTGGACTCGGCCTCCAAATGCTCCAAATCTATTCACAATCAGTATAATACCATCAATATACACTAATGGAATAAATTCAACAAGAAATGCTACAACAATTAAACAAAAACCCAAAATTAGCTCAAACCCGGCCCCCGGGCCCACGTCTTCACAAAACTAGAAAGTTCACTTACTCACGAGTCTAACTATACCAAATTCATCAAAATCCGACATCATTTGGTCCTTCAAATCCTTAAAGCCCTAACCGCTCATTTTCACTAATTACATGATTAAACTATGGGAAATCACCATATATACGAGTAATAGGGCTCAAGCAACTTATCTCACTGATAAACCTTGCATCACCCTTCAAATATCACTCCAAAAGCTCCAAAAACCGATTTGAAAATGGTGGAAATGAACTAAATTCGTGAAGGGTTCTATTTATGGTTTCTGCCTAGGTTTTTCGCACCTGCGGGCTCTTTTTCCATGCCTGCGGAACCGCACATGTAGTCAAGGCGCCGCATCCACGAACTCCACTTAATTCCCTAGCTTCCGCACCTGCGCTCCAGGCCTCGCACATTTTTCTGCATCTGCCCAGCAAATTCTCTCACCTGCGAAAGGGCACCTCCGCGCTCAATTTCCGCTTCTGCAGAAACTGAACAACCTCCTTTTCTTCGCATCTGTGCACCTTCCCTCCACGCCTGCAACCTCACACATGCGACTCCCCCTCCCGCAGGTGCGAAAATAGCAGAAGCAGCAGCTTCAGTTGCAGTCCAACTTCGGCACATCCATTAACCACCCGGAATCACCCCGAGGACCTCGGGACCTCAACCAGAAATACCAACAAGTCATATAACAACCTACAAACTTAGTCGAACCTTCGAATCACTCAAAACAACATCCAAACACTAAATTTCTTTCAGATTCAAGCCTAAGAACTTTTAAATTTTCAAATTCGGTAATCGATGCCAAAGCCACCCAAATCACATTTGAATGACCTCAAATTTTGTACACACGTCACAAATTACACTATAAACCTACTCCAACTTCCGGAATTCCATTCTGACCCTGATATCAAATTTTCCACTGCCGACCAAAATCGCCAAATTTCCAATTTTGTCAATTCAAGCCTAATTCTACCACGGACCTTTAAATCACATTCCGGATGCACTCCTAAGTCCAAAATCACCTAACGGAGCTAACAAAATCATTAGAATTATAATCCGAGATCGTTTACATATAGGTCAATATCCGATTGACTTTTCCGACTTAAGTTTCTACTTAAAAGACTAAGTGTCTCAATTCACTCTGAAATCACTCCGGTCCCGAACCAACTAACCGATATGACATAATATAGCTGAGTAACACAAAAAGAAGTAGAAATGGGGAAAATGGGGCTACAACTCTCGAAACGACCGGCCAAGTCGTTACACTTTTTCCCCTTCGCGGTAACTATCTGGATCACTGGATTCCCCGATCTCTTCAATAAGCACCTGCATTCAAGGACAACGTTAGTATAGGATGGGTAGCTATTATGCTCAAGTAACTGGATTA
The DNA here is from genome assembly GCF_000390325.3 of Nicotiana tomentosiformis. Lineage (NCBI taxonomy): Eukaryota > Viridiplantae > Streptophyta > Magnoliopsida > Solanales > Solanaceae > Nicotiana > Nicotiana tomentosiformis. Next base: position 111,956,513 of record NC_090820.1, read on the forward strand.
TCTCTGTGGAATCAGTTTCTATTTCCAGGGGAGTTAATCTTCTATCATCTATGAGTTTTAACCCTGCTTGGTGTGCTAGTAATTCTACATATGTAGGGGCGTAGGCTCGGTCTACTTTAGTGAAGCCTACTACCCAGTTACCTTGTGTGTTTCTAATAATTCCTCCAATGCCCCTGCATGATATCTATCCAAAAAAGATCCATCTTAGCACAAATTGTAGAACGGTTGGTGAATAATCTCCATGCTAACCTTGCTAGTGCATTTTTTTTTTATGTATTGCTTTATGAATTCCCAGACCCCAGTTTTTTAGGGAGAGTTACGACATCCCAGGCAACGTAGTCGATTCTCTTGTTATGAGAAGTAGTGCCCCAATTGAAGTCACCCTGGACTTTATCAATTTGTTATTGAGTCTTCTTGAGGAGGGACATGTATTGCATGATATGATTTGGTATAGCGTTGGGGGAATATTTTGCTAGAATTGTACGTCCTACAAGACTTAGGAAATTTTATTGCCAATTTGACAGCTTGTGACGCATATTATCAATAACAAATTGGAAATCGCCTAGCTTTGCTTTGTTGTTGAGGATAGGGAATCCCAAGTATTTTTCAAACTGTGTGATTGGGTTAATGTTGAGCAACACAACTGCGTATTCTCTTATGGAAAGTGAGCAGTTGTTTGAGAAAAGAACTTTTGATTTTGTATTGTGTCACGACCCAAAATTCCGCCACAGGCGTCGTCATGCCACTTAGTCTCTTATACTAGGTAAGCCGATTATAATAACAATTCAAGCCACGTTTTTAAAATATAAACCAACAGCGGAAATATTCAAACAAACTCCCATGACTAGTAATACTGAGTCACGAACTCTAACTGAATACATTGAATAATCTCAAGGCTCGAATACTCTAAAATGTTTGATTAATAATTAACAGTACAATAAAATGAAAAGTCTTCAAGGGACTACGACGACCAAGCAGCTCTACCTTGAATCCTTGCGATCACACTTTAACTCTGTCCAAGTCCGATAGCTCCAATGCCTGGCTCTGCACAAAAATGTGCAAAAGTGTAGTATGAGTACACCACGGTCGGTACCCAGTAAGTATCAAGACTAACCTCAGTGGAGTAGTGACGATATACATTCGAGACACTCACTAGTATAATAACATGCGCAATATAATATACAGAAACAATAGGCAACAAATAACAATGATGGCAACAATAATCAACAAGTGATATACACAGCAGGGCGACAAGAACACCATAAATATTGTGCAATAAATAATTAATACAAGTACAACCAATTAATCAAGTCCTTCCAATATAAATCTTTCGCATATATATTTTTCAAATAAAAATCTTCAGGACATGATACTTTCAAATAAATCTCTTTCAAATATAATTCCTTCAAGTAAATATCTTTCAAATAAAATTCTTTCAAATAAATTTCTTTCGAATAAAAGTCACCATGTGACACAACATTTCAAAATCATAAAATACGGATCTCAGCCCACTTTCATATTTTCACGGCACCCCGTGTCAATTTCTCTATCACAACCGCACGGACACCTCACGTGCCAAATATCATCATCATTTATCCACGGCACCTCGTGCCCACATATTATATCATAATTGCACGGATAATTCACGTGCCAATATCATTATTATTTACTCACGGCACTTTGTGCCCATATTTCATATCACAACTGCGTGGACACTTCACGTGCCAATATCATCATTATTTACTCACGGCATCTCGTGCCCACAATTCATTTCATAATTCTCTTGGCAATAACCACAGACTCTCAATTTTAACATATATCAAACTATTATTAATTTACCAACAATAAGGCAAATTGCAAAAGGTATAAAAATAAACACAAGGAAAATCAACATCACATGAAAATTACCAACGCAATAACCTCACATCATCACATATCATCCCTGACAATAGCCTCCCTTATCTATCCTATAGATACCCTTATCACTCCTATAATAGCCTCCCTTATCCCTCCGCCCTGACAATATCAATAGCCACCCTTATCGCTCTTATAGCTACCCTTATCTCTACTATAGCCACACTTATCACTCCTATTATAACCTCCCTTATCCCTTCTCCCTGACAATATCAATAGCCACCCTTATCGCTCATATAGCTACCCTTATCTCTCCTATAGCAACCTTTATTGCTCTACCTTGATAATTTTCCAACACACATAATAACAGTGAAATGCCACCCTTCAACCCACACAATATCAACAGTGAAATGCCACCCTTATATCCTCGAAATAATAACTCAAATAACACAACAATTTACACGGAATATTATCACGGCAACATAACAAAATCAATTCATATCACAATTTGCCCAATGGCCACAACCAATTCCAAAGATATAACAAAATCAATTAATTTCACAACAAAAAGCCCAAGGCTCCACACAATATGTATAAAACCTCTAAAAAACCACAGAGATGGAAAATACTCAGTATAGGGCAACACCTTCATTATTCCAAAACCTTGATAATTATATAACGCATCGGTTTAAACTTATTTCATTAATTATTTGCAGATGGAAAATCCATAATATAATTATTTCCAGGAAATATCAAATCACCAAACTCACGGAATTCACATAAATATACAAGCAATAACCACATCAAATTGACATATAAAAACAAATTCAACAAACACGAATTAAGGCATGGCAAATTGATGATTTAATAAATGCCAACAATTATCCAATTTACTACACAATATGCCTAAGACTTTAACCCAGTCAATTTTGCACATATAAGCCTGAGTACATACTCGTCACCTCGCGTACATGGCTTTTCACATTTCACAAATGAAACATGAGACTCGATGCCTAAAGGTAATTCCCCCACTCAAGGTTAGGCAAGATACTTACTTCGACGAAACTAAGTCAATGCTTTAAATGATATTCGCGAGTCACGCCACCTCCGGACCGCTCAAATATGACATTCGCCACTTAATAATATTACGATGGTCCACCACCTAAACAAATTTTAGTCTACAATAATGCAACAAAATTGCACCAATATTAGTAAACAAATTTCAAGATTTTTGATCATTTAGGCATTTTATCAAACACCTAGAGTACATAGCATTTTACTACCTCTAGTAATGGTGTTTCTTCATCCAATAATCCCTCCTTCCCACCAACAAGAGATATTAAACCATCCTTTGTGTACAAACAACCTTCTTTAGCACCATTAAAATCATTAATAAACTCACATCCACCCAATTGTTGCTAATTAATTAATTACAAAATCTCCACAACACCCAATAATTTAGTTTAGGTATTTATGTCTCCCAAGCACCATCCAATAAGTGTCAATACTTATTTCTTGCTCACATACTTATAATAGATCCATACAAGTAATTCTAAGGGTGTAGGTTTACCTTTTTGGAAGAGATCTTGCAAAACTCTCCTTTGAGTTCTTGAAGAAATTTCTTGAAGAGCTAAGTACTTTATGTGTAGTTTTCATCAATACTAGTGTAGAAATGATTGAAGTTTACCCCAAGATAATGGGTATTGATTACCTTAAAGAAGAGGGGAGTTTAGGGTCTTGAGAGAGTCGATAGGAGCTCCAAGAATCGGACAAGAGGAGTGGGAGAAGTGATCTACCGAAATGGTATTTAGATAGGCTTCATGCCTAGCTTGTCCATCCTCGTACATCGTGCGGACATGCATGAGCTCTCGTTCACATTCGCGTGCTGGGGAAATACTTCACTGTGTTGTTGAAATGGCTGGGGGTCATGGATCATTCAAACCCGCGCGGTGCACGAGATCACATGATCTCCCTAGTTGCTTCCTTTCTATATTTCTTGTTTTCCATCTTACCCTCCTTCGATACCTTGCTACGATGTAGACCCCAATTCACTTCCAAACTTTTATATAAGTATGAAACCATGATTACACGGCGTTACCCTCATCCATAGCCATCTGGGGTACGCAAGCAAAACGTGGAGATCCGAGGCGCGATTTAAGGCCTTAAACCCTTAGCAAAACTTTCCTTGTTTTGTCTGCCTTATTTTAGTAATTTGTTTAAAACTTCTTGTAGAAATATCCAAATGACAAATTGTTTGATGCGTTTGAAACCAGACTCGAAGGGCTATTCTATAGGGACAAAAATTCATGGAATGTATCTTCACATTATGAGAGTTATGCTCATTCAAAGGTACGTGTTGTGCAAGTAAGACACTTTTTCCACTTAATATTTTTAACTTTCGCCAATATTCGTCGAATTGTCCTACAGAACGCCTAAGTCTGAAATCACCATACGAAGCGATTAACATCATCAAAATTCCATTACGGAGTCGCTTTCTCAAGAGTCAAACTCCGGTCAACTCTGTTCGTTTTAAGCTTCAAAATGAGAATTGTTCTTTTGCTTAAATTCCAAATCTTCTGAAAACTAAACTCGACAACACACGCGGGTCATAATACATATTACGAAGCTAATCAAGACCTTAACTCGCTGAACGGGGCGTTAATTCTTAAAATGACAAGTTAGGTCGTTACATTCTCCCCCTCGTAAACATACGTTCGTCCTCGAACGTTCCAAGAATCTTTCTAGGGAACTTTAAATTACTGAGTGCAATATTTCACACATACTCAAGGGTTATGCTACGTCATAGTAAATTTAACAGGGGTCCGACAACACCATCTCAGTATAGATTATTTCCTTCATCCATACTTATAAGCTTTAAATCCAATTCCTTACTCTCCAATCAAATTTCAAATGCGTGATTTTTCATATTAACACACTGTGTCAGTCTCAACCGGTTTTAGCAAATTTTGTGCTCACACACACATCATACGTATGCCCATAACCGCGTCTCTGGTCGTAATAGCTGTTTATAATTAATTCCAGCATCGTCAGTTAATCTTATAGTAACCAAAATTTCATTTGAAATTTTTCACAATACTGACAGTAACACGCGAGGCATGAAGACCTCATAATTATTTACCCAAATTAACGAGTCATATTTAATGCCACCTAGGCACTCATCTCGCATGCTAAAACTCAATATTTACGTATACACAAAAAATATATACAAAATTATCAAATAAGCCTAACAGACATGACTCCCTATTAATACTATAGTACAAATTTAAATTTCACAAACGAAGAATTTAAACACATAAATATTTTACCACAAGGACCTCGTCTTTATATAACTTCCATCGCGGCTTGTAATTCAGTTTAAATATTTCACATCATATAAAAACAATGCGAGGATCTCGTCCTAATCTTTGAATCACAAATATTTTGCACATTGTGCCAACTGAAATTTTCCATTCCCTTTATTTCTTCTTTTTAATAAATTCCGTGAAATAATTTCACAATAAAAAATGAACCCCCATACCGGTAGGGCATATAATTCCCACACTTTAACAAAACTATCCCGAACTTATATCAAAGCCCACTGTAGTGAGTAACAAAACATCACTTTTGGACTCTTAGCCCTCAATAGTGTACAAAATAAAATGTTAGACATGGCTAACACCATCAAATATCCCAACTAGGATAAACACGTGAGTGGTGTGCAAAATCAGTAACTCACCATACATGGAGCATGATAGGAGGTCTCACCTCGATAATTGGAATTAAATCAAAATAAGAACAATGCTCCTCTATTACGAATTAATCATACCTGTAACGACACTATCTGGTGTAGCGGCCTCAGTCATTCCATATCAAATATATCAATGGGTCGGTCCTCCCCCTCTAGTGCAGCCTCTACCCGCCTATCCTCCACCCCTAACTGACTATGCATGTGGGGTAGTAACTGGAATATAGCATGTAGCCTGGGTAATCAGATGAAATCTGCCTCTCCCAAGTATGTGACAATCTCTCATGATGTGCCTAGTATCACTACACTCATAACAACTCCTCTACGGGTTCGACTGCTCATACTGAGTCTATGTCAGATAACTGGAATAACCATTATAGGAACCTCGTACCGGTGGTGCAGTAAAAGAACTACTGGAGCACCTCGAGTATTCTGAAATTGTTTCCATGACCCCGCTGACACTGAAATGTAGAATTATTAAGGACGCGGGAATACCGCAAGTCCCAACATCATCCCATACAAATCTCAGCTCTTAATCATATATAAGTTTTGGAGAACCTTTTAATACCACATATATACATCTCAGGCCAAATCTGATATAGTGCATGGCCCCGCAATCTGATGGTTGATAGTGGACTCCCCTCACTTGGCGCGAAGCGATAGGACACAGTCTGATGATCCACAATACTAATCTTCATCGCTCGTACGACACCAGTCATAACACACATTAAGCCATTTATTAGGCGCATGTCATCCTCGTGACAGTCAAAATTACTTCCTCTAGTGCCTTGACTGCTAGTATGTATCCTTCACTAAATGGAAATCCCATACGAACCACATAGTCTCTAATACCACCATGATTGTGACAATTAGGCAACTAATTAATCCTTTTTATGATCGTACTTATCAACTAGATGTCAGAACCTGTTGTACCCCTATGTGCACAACTGAATGATCTCTCAATACTTCCGCATCCTCGATCTGGACAACACGTGGTAACAATGGTTGAGCAACCTTGGCTCCCTTATAACCCCTCTGTAGTATCACGAACCATTGGCGCATAGTTGATGCCGAGTGCGTAATTTTATACATGAGTGGATGCAAAAGAACATAAGATATATGCTTCAAGCAGAATAAATATCGCACGATAAGGAATGAAAGAAGTGAAAATGTTTCCTACTAGCTCTGTAGCCTCTCGAAGATAAGTACAGACGTCTCCGTACTGATCCACAAGACTCTACTTAACTGGTTCGTGACTCGTAAAACCTATGAACCTAGAGCTCTGATACCAACTTGTCACGATTAAAAATCCCACCACTGGCGTCGTGATGGCACTTAGTCTCTAAGACTAGGTAAGCCGATTATAATAACAATTCAAGCCATTTTTTTAAATATAAACCAACAGCGAAAATATTCAAAAAAAACTCCCAAGACTGGTAATACAAATTCACGAACTCTAACTGAATGCATGGAATAAGCTCAATCATCAAATGCGCAATACTGTTTGATTAATAATTAATAGTACAATAAAATGAAAAAACTTCAAGGGACTGCAACGACGAAGCAACTCTACCTTGAATCCTTGCGATTACACTTTAACTATTTCCGAGTATGATAGCTCCAATATCTGGCTCTGCACAAAAATGTGCAGAAGTGTATTATGAATACACCAGGGTAAGTACGCAATACGTATCAAAACTAACCTCAGTGGAGTAGTGACGAGGTACGTCGAGACACTCACTAGTCTAATAACCTGTGCAATATAGTATACAAAAATAATAGGAAACAAATAACAATGATGGCAACAATAATCAACCAGTCATATACACAGCCAGGCGCAAGAACACTATAAATATTGCGCAATAAATAATGAATACAAGTACAACCAATTAATCAAGTCCTTCCAATATAAATCTTTCGCCTATATGTTTTTCAAATAAAAATCTTCAGGATATAATACTTTCAAGTAAATCTCTTTCAAATTAATCTCTTTCAAATATAATTCCTTCAAATAAATATCTTTCAAATAAAATTCTTTCACCTAAATTTCTTTCAAATAAAAGTCACCATGTGACAACATTTCAAAATCATAAAATACGGGTCTCAACCCACTTTCATATTTCCATGGCACCTCGTGCACACATTTTATATCATTCACGTGCTAATATCATCATTATTTAGTCATGGCACTTCGTGACCATATTTCATATAACAACTGCACTGACAGTTCACGTGCCAATATCATCATTATTTACTCACCGCACCTTGTGCCCACATTTTATTTCATAATCTGCCTGGCAATAACCACAGGCTTCTAATTTCAACATATATCAAACTATTATCAATTTACCAACAACAAGACAAATTGCACAAGGTATAAAAATAAACACTAGAAAAATCACAACATCACATGAAAATTACCAACGCAATAACCCCACACCATCACATATCATCCCTGACAATAGCCACCCTTATCTATCCTATAGCCACCCTTATCACTCCTATAATAGCCTCCCTTATCCCTCCGCCTTGACAATATCAATAGCCACCCTTATCGCTCCGCCCTGACAATATCCCAACACACAAAACAACAGTGAAATTCCACCTTTATATCCTCAAAATAATTACTCAAATAACACAATAATGTACACGGAATATTATCACGGCAACATAACAAAATTAATTCATATAACAATTTTCCCAATGGACACAACTAATTCCAATTATATAATAAAATCAATTAATTTCACAATAAATAGCCCAAAACTCCACACAATGTGTATAAAACCTCAAAACAATAGAGATGGAAAATACTCAGTATAGGGCAAAACGTTCATTAATCCAAATTCTTGATAATTATGTAACGACTCGATTTAAACTTATTTCATTAATTATTTCCATATGAAAAATTCATAATATAATTATTTTCAGAAAATATCCAATCACTAAACTCACGGAATTTACATAAATATACAAGCAATAACCACAACAAATTGACATATGTAAAAAAATTCAACAAACAATAATTGAGGCATGGCAAATGGATGATTTAATAAGTGACAACAATTATCCAATTTACTACATAATATCCCTATGACTTTAACCCAATCAATTTTGCACATATAAGCCCGAGTACGTACTTGTCACCTCGCGTACACGGCTTTTCACATTTCACAAATGGCACATAAGACTCGATGCCTAAGGGGTACTTCCCCCACTCAATGTTAGGCAAGATACTTACCTCAACAAAACTAAGTCAATGCCTTAAATGATCTTCGCGAGTGAACCCACCTCCGGACGGCTCAAATATGAAATTCTCCTCTTAATAATACTATGATGGTCTACCACCTAAACAAATTTCATTCTACAATAATGCAACAAAATTGCATCAATATTAGTAAACAAAGTTCTATATTTTTGGTCATTTAGGCATTTTATCAAACACCTAGATTACATAGCATTTTACTACCTCTAGTAACGATGTTTCTTCAACCAACAATCTCTCCTTCCAACCAACAAGAGATACTAAACCATCGTTTGTCTACAAACAACCTTATTTAGAACTATTAAAGTCATCAATGAACTTACATCCACCCAAATATTTTTAATTAATTAATTATAAAATCTCTACAACACCCAATAATCTAGTTTATGTATTTGTGGCTCCCAAGCACCAAACATTAAGTGTTAATCCTTATTTATTGCTCACATACTCATAACAAATCCATACATGTAAGTCTAAGAGTTTAGGTTTACCTTTTTGGAAGAGATCTTGCAAAACCCTTCTTTGAGTTCTTGAAGAAATTTTTTGAAGATTTAAGTGTTTTATGTGTAGATTTCATCAATACTAGTTTAGAAATGATGGAATTTCACACCATGATAATGGGGATTACTTACCTTGAAGAAGAGTGGAGTTGGGGGTCTTGAGAGAGTGTAGAGGAGCTCCAAGAATCGGCCAAGAGGAGTGGGAGAATTGAGCTACCGTAATGGTCTTTATAAAGGCTTCAGGCCTAGCTTGTCCATCTTGGTGTATCGCGCGGACATGCATGAGCTCTCGTTCACATTTGTGTGCTAGGGAAATACTTTGCTGTTTTGTTGAAATGGCTGGGGGTCATGGCTCGTTCAAACCCGCGCGATGCACGAGTTCACACGAGCTCCCCAGTTGCATCCTTTCTCTATTTCTTGTTTTCCAACTTACCATCCTTCTATACCTTGCTATGATGTAGACCCCAATTCACTTCCAAACTTTCATATAAGTATGATACCATGATTACACGATGTTACCCTCTTACATAGCCATCTGGGGTATGCAAGCGAAAAGTGGAGATCTGAAGCGCGATTTAAGGCCTTAAACCCTTAGCAAAACATTCCTTGTTCCGCCAGCCTTATTTTAGTAATTTGATTATAACTTCTTGTAGAAATATCCAAATGAAGAATGGTTTGATGCGTTTGAAACAAGACCCGAAGGGCTATTCTGTAGGGAAACAATTCATGACTGTATCTTCACATTTTGAGAGTTATACCCATTCAAAGGTAGGTGTTGTGCAAGTAAGACACCTTTTCCACTTAATATTTCCAACTTTTGCCAATATGCGTTGAATTGTCCTATGTACTTCCAAATTCAAATACGGACACATGCCTAAGTCTGAAATCACCATACGAAGCTATTGACATCATCAAAAATCCATTACCGAGTCATTTTCTCAAAAGTCAAACTCCGGTCAACTCTTTTCTTTATAAGCTTCAAAATGAGAATTGTTCTTTTACTTAAATTCTGAATCTTGCAAAAACCAAACTCGACCACACATGCAGGTCAATATATATATTACAAAGCTACTCAAGACCTTAATTCGTTGAACGGGCCATTAATTCTTGAAACGACAAGTTGGGTCGTTACACATTGTTTAACTTCTTCCCAGATAAAAAGTGGTGAATGTTGTTGATAGTTTTTTCATTGGCATGTGTCATTAGTATTAGATCATCCGCATAGAAAAGATGTGATAATTGGGGGCCTCTGGTGCTAATTTTAATGGAATCCCACAGGGTTAGAGCGACTTGGTGGTTGATATATATAGACAATAACTCCATGCATAATATGAATATGTATGGAGATATAGGGTCACCTTGTCTGATACCCCGTGTAGGTTCAAAGTAGTTGGTTTGGGATCCATTGACTAGAACTGCCATTTTGCTAGTAGAGATGCAGCTCATGAAGAGGCTTGTAATTTTTGGTGGGAAGCGAAAGAAAGCTAGGGCCTTGTAAACAAAGGACCATTAGATTCCGTCGAATGCTTTCTCTAGGTTAATTTTAATAATTAGAGAGCCTTTTGCCCTTTTCATGTTTTTTGACGTGGTTAAGGGATTCTTAAATAATTATAGCAGTATCACACGCTCTCCTACCTTTTAGGAAACTAGATTGGCATGGGTTGATGAGATCATTTAAGTAGGATTTAATGTGATTAACAATGACTTTTGTAATAATTTTGTAGATAATATTACAAAGACCTATGGGTCGGTAATTTTTGAGGTTATATGCATGATTGAATTTAGGCATTAGTTATAGTAATGTATGATTCATTTTCTCAGGAATTTTTGGTTCTCAACGATTTTGTGGCATAGTTGGATAATTGAGGTACCTACTATATCCTAATGTCTTCGGTAAAAAAAAAGGTGAATACCATCGGGGCATAGGGCTTTATAAGGCTTGAAAGAAAAGACAACAGAAATGATTTCTTGAGTATCTAGGGGCCTTCTAGTGATGAAAGATCAACGTTGGCAAAATTTGTGGTGGTATTTTTAATGGTTCTCCAATCTGCTTGGGTATGGTTTATAGTGAATATTTTGAAAATAATGAAGTATGTGATCAATGATCCTACGATGATCGGTTATCCAGTTACCATTATCATCTTTAAAGAAGGATATGTTGTTACGTCTACGACTATTGAGGACAAATATGTGGAAGAACCTTGTATTGGCATCGCCCTCACTAAGCCAATTGATTCTTGATCTAAGCTTCCAGTGGTCCTCCTCAAGACATATGATATTATTGTAGTCAACTAGAAAGGTTTGCTCCACGTTTCTAAGAAAGGTGCTAGTTGCGTAGTACGGTGAATTCTGGAGCCCTTTTAGCCTATAAAGTAGTCTTTTTTTATTAGCGAAAATGTCACCAAATTTTTATGTACTCCAACTTTTACTATTGGTTTGAAAGTTAGTGATGGTGTCACTAAATTATCTACTATGCTAGCTATCTTTGACTACGTTTGTGAAGTCAGGATGATTACACCAATACTTTTCGAGCCTAAAAGGTTTGGTGGTATTAGCGGCACTAGGATTTGTTAGCCTAATTAAAAGAGGGTTGTGGTTAGAGTATGTTTTGGGCAGGTTTGTTGTGCTTACTAATGGGTATGAATCTAAACAAGCTTTGTTAGCAAGACATCGTTCAAGTCTTTCTAGGAGAAGCACATGCCTTCTATTTCTATGGTTTGACCAAGTATAACGACATCCCTTGAACCCTAAATCTATTAATTTATATGTAACGACTTGGTCGGTCGTTTTGAGAAATTAAGTCCCGATCGGCGGCATAAGGCCTCAAACAGCTTCGTATTATGTGTATTGACTTGCGTGCGTGGTTGAACTGAGTTACCGGATGATTCAAAGTGATTTGGGACACTTTGTGCCTAAAACGGAAGCTTAAGTCTTAGGATTTTGACCGTAGTCAGAATAGTGTGAGGATGACTCCGGAATGGAGTTATGTCTTTTCCGTTAGCTCCGTTGGGTGATTTTGGACTTAGGAGCGTGTCCAGACTATGAATCTCAGGTTTGTAGCTGATTTAGGCTTGAAATAGCGAAAGTCGAATTTTCTGAGATTTGGACCGGAAGTGGGATTTTTTATATCGGGGTCGAAATGTGATTCCGAGAGTTGGAACAGCTCTGTTATGTAATTTGGGACTTGCATGCAAAATTTAACGTCATTCCGGGTTGGTTTGATAGGTTTCGGCATGGGCTTTAGAAGTTGGATGATTTGGAACTTTATAAGTTCGATTATTGGTTCGATATTGTTTGATGTGATTTTAGACCCCGAACGAGTCTTTGTTAGGTTATGGAACGTGTTGATATGTTTGGACGGGTTCCCTGGGGCCTTGGGTGTGTTTCGGATGGGCTACTGGCCATTTCCTTCTATGTTTGGACTCCTGATATCTGTTATCTGGTTTTCTCCTTCGCGTTTGCGTCTGGTCCTCCGCATTCGTGATGAGTAAAGTTGGAGGAGGGAATATTTGTTCTTCGCTTTCGCGTTCAAGCTCTCAAGTTTGCGAAGGTCTGCCTTTTACCTTTTTCGCGTTCGCATCCTTCCTTCCGCGTTCGCGTAGCAGAAACCAGGCCATAAGCGCTTGTGATAATTTGCTCTTCGCGTTCCCGTGTCCTCTTCGTGTTTGCGTAGGTTTCTGTACCTTGTGCTTCGCATTGCGTCCCTTTGCTCGCGTTCGTGAAGGGTCTTCTGGTAGCCTTCATTTTTCTTCTTCGCGAACGTGATCACCCTTCCACGTTCGCGATGCTTAAAGACCTAGGCAGAATAAATAGTACTCTATTCCGAGGGTTTGCCATTTTCACCATTTTTGGAGTTCTAGAGCTCGGTTTTGAGCGATTCTTTATGGGGTTTTCAAGAAAATCGATTGGGTAGGTGTTCTTCACCTAGAATTTAATATATTCCATGATTTTTTTTTTATCATTTAATTTGTATTTTGAGTTGAGGAAAATGGTCGTTTTTGAAAAACAATTTACAAATGAGAAATCAAGATTTGAGAGACGAAATGGTATCGGATTTTGATGATTTAGTATGGTTGAACTGGTATCGGAATGGGTGTTCGACGTCTGTGCAATTTGTCGGGTTTTGAGGTGCGGGCCCGGAGGTTGACTTTTGGACCGATATTTAAACCTTGTTAAAGATTGAGGCTTTATGAACTGGAATAGTCTCTTATGAGTTTTATTTGTGCTTTGAAGTTATTTTGATTAGATTTGAGCCGTCCGAAGGTCATTTCACCCGAGAAGTTCAGTTTTGAATATTGGTGTGTCTTCTTTGACGTAAGTATCTTGTCTAACTTCGTATGGGGGAACTACCCCTTAGGCTTTGAGTTTTCTATGCTAATTGTAGTCCTTGTACGCGAGGTGACGAGTACGTACCCGGACTTATTTGTGGAAAATTGGCCTTTAGGGATTCTTAGGTCCTTGTATTCAATGAATATGCAGTTGTTCTCGTTATGATTACATTTCTTAATTTCCAGTTTCACTTCTACCTGCTTTAATTGGAATTAATTGCTTCATGATCCACTTTTGTTGTTCCTTTGATTCATATGTGCCTTAACTGAAATTGTATCTCTTCTATTATCGTGTTGTCTTTTCCCTAACTGCTTATCTTTATCTGCAATTATAATTATCTCTTCGGTAATAGTTCATCCTTAATTGAGGCAAATGATTATCCTTATATTGATTATCCTTAATTGGGTTTTGTTGTATATCTCTCTTAATTGCCCAACCTTAAAAGAAGTTAGATATCCTATATTTTAGTTGACTTCTCCTTATTTGGAAATATTTGTCTTGTGTTAGGTCCTTCATTGTCGAACTATACATTGTGGACCGTTGTTACATAATATTTCCTTTCTTGTTGGGTTGTTCTTATTATGAGTAGCATTCTCTATTGTGGCTACTCCTTGTGACATAGTTCCTCCATTTTGTTTGAGTTCAGGAATTTCTGAGTTGACTTATTTGTCGTACCCTTGTATTATTATCATTCTTGTTATTGTACTTATTGTGGTGAGGCACGCAGTTTCTACCGTGCGGTTGTGGTTATTGTGATGCACAAGGTTTCTTCTATGCGGTTGTTGTTATGGGGTTACATGTGGTTTATGTCGTGCCATTGTTACTATTGATATTTGCACATGCAGCGTGATGAGGCAGGATATATATATATATGTGTGGGTTGCGCATGTGGCGAGACAAGGTGGGAACATTATTATGTACGTGTGACGAGACAAGGCAGGCACTTACTTTATTATTGCACATGTGGTGAAACAAGGTGGGTTGTGTCAGGGATTGATTTGTGATGATTTGTGATGTCTTAGGGGCATTCTTGTTGTTAATATTTGTGTAGTGGTAAACTTACTCTTGTGAGCTTCATCTTGTGAAAGTTGTGAGAAAATATTCTACGTGTTGTCCGTTCTTTTTCCTTATACTTATTTACTGGTATGGACTATATTAGGATACTTGCACAAGCATACACGTAATATAGAGGTTTTCTTGATATTGTTGAGCATGGATGCTCACCCTTGTTTATTTGTCTTCGATGTGAGAATTGCTCTATTGGCACGTGAGTCGTCAGTGCGGTTATAAGGTGTTATGAGGGCACATGATGCCAAGTGTTAGGGTTCAGGTATTGAGACCCGTGAGTTATGATTTGTCGAGGTTCGGTACCTCGTGGAGTATGATGACTAAAACCGGATGTAAACAAGGTTGTAAAACCTGATGTAAACAAGGTTAGGTTGTGTTCCATTCACTTTTCTGTGTCATTTTTATGGTATTCCGTTGATACTTGTTGTTTCCTTTCTTATTGCAATTATTGTATTGTGAGCCATATTGCATAGTCTTTATGTAGATATCATATTTCTGTGGTACTATACTTACACTTCTTCAGTTTATTAGACCAATGGGTGTCTTGACTGTTCTTCGTCACTACTCTACCGAGGTTAGTCTTGATACTTATTAGGCACCACTATGGTGTTCTCATACTACACTTCTATACATTTTTGTGCAGATCCAGGTATTTGTTCGTTAGTAGTTGTGCAGGTCGTTGCTGTGGAGACTCAAGGTAAACCTATTGCTTTCTTGTCAGGCTTCATAGTAACCTTCAAGTTTTCATTTTGCACTGTTTATTCTTATTTCTGGACAGTTGTATTCAGAAGTTTTTTGGCAAACACTCTATAGAGATATCTATTTCAAATTGTCAGATGTTATTTAAATAATGTTTTTACTTCAATTAATGTTAGGCTTACCTAGTCCCTAAGAGTAGGTTCCATCACGATACCCAAACGGAGGGGAAATTGAGTCGTGACATTACGGTAGTTAATGCATGACCAAAATCTAGATGTCCTATTGTTGCTAATCTGTCAGCCTCCCCACTTTTCATCCTGCGTTAGAACATCGTTAAAATCTCCGTCTATGAACCAAGGCACTTTATAATTATTAAATATTCACTTAACGTTTTTCCAAAGAGTATTTCTATTAACTAGATATGTGCTTGCATAAATGGAACTAAATTACCAAGGAGTGTGGTTAGGGAGTACATGAACTGGGGCATGCAGCTCTTGGCCAGTTTGCCTAATGCGTTCAACAACTACCATAGTGTCCATCCACATAATTACTATGCCGCCAGCTCTCTCATGGGTTGGAACTTCTATCAAGTCAGAAAAGGGGAACTCCTCCTTAAGGGTTGCATGGATTTTCATTTTTGTTTCCAATAGGACTACCATACGTGGGTTGTAATTATTTACAATTTCTCTTAAGTTACGTCTAAAATATGTTGTGTTTGCACCTCTAACATTCCAAATGACTATGCTAGTGGGTGTGTTCATGATTTAAGAGAAGCTAAGGTGTGTATCTCCATTAGGGTTGGTTCCCCTCGTCCTGAATTGACTCTCTCTCAAATTGGGGTCAGTAGGAAAACATGCTTTGCTGCAGCTCTGGTGATTGGTGGTGTTATCTCGGAATCGGAATATGTTTTTCTTGTCCTCCGTCTCCGGGAATAGCATAGGGGCTATATCTCTTATTGTGACCCTGTGACACCTCATTTAAAAATGATACAAATACGAGTCTCAACCAAGTTTCATATTTCCACTGCACCTCGTGCCAATTTCTCTATCACAACCGCACGGACAACTCACGTGCCAATATCATCATTATTTACTCACGGCACTTCGTGCCCACATTTCATTTCATAATCCGCCTGACAATAGCAACATGCTCCTAATTTCAACATAGATCAGACTAATATCAATTTACCAACAACGAGACAAATTGCACAAGATATAAAAATAAATACAAGAAAAATCACAACATCACATGAAATTTACCAACCCAATAACCCCACATCATCACATGAAAATTACAAACACAATAACCCCACATCGTCATATATCATTACCAACACAATAACCCCACAACATAATAACCTGTGGTGTAGTATGAGTACACCACAGTCGGTACCCAGTAAGTATCAAGACTAACCTTAGTAAAGTAGTGACGAGGTACAGTCGAGACACTCACTAGTATAATAACCTGTGCAATATAGTATACAAAAATAATAGAAAACAAATAACAATGGTGGAAACAATAATCTACGAGTGATATACACAACTGGGAGAGAAGAACACCATAAATATTGCGCAACAAATAATGAATACAAGTACAACCAATTAATCAAGTTCTTCCAATATAAATCTTTCGCCTATATGTTTTTCAAATAGAAATCTTCAGGATATAATACTTTCACATAAATCTCTTTCTAATAAATCTCTTTCAAATATAATTCCTTCAAATAAATATCTTTCAAATAAATATCTTTCAAATAAAATTCTTTCAAATAAATTTATTTCGAATAAAAGTCACCCTATGACACAACATTTCAAAATCATAAAATACGGGTCTCAGCCCACTTTCATATTTCCAGGGCACCTCGTGCCTATTTCTCTATCACAACCGCATAGACAACTCACAAGCCAAATATCATCATCATTTAACCATGACACCTCGCGCCCACATTTCATATCACAACTGCACGGACAATTCACGTGCCAATATCATCATTATTTACTCACGGCACTTCATGCCCATATTTCACATCACAATTGCATGGACAGTTTACGGTCCAATATCATCATTATTTACTCACGGCACCTTGTGCCCACATTTCAATTCATAATTCGCCTGGAAATAACCACAGGCTCCCAATTTCACCATATATCAAACTATTATCAATTTACCAACAACAATACAAATTGCACAAGGTATAAAAATAAACACAAGAAAAATCACAACATCACATGAAAAGTACCAACGCAATAATCTCACATCATCACATATCATCCCTGACACTAGACACCCTCATCTCTCCTATAGCCACCCTTATCACTCCTATAATTGCCTCCCTTATCCCTCCGCCCTGACAATATAAATAGCCACCCTTATCGTTCCTATAGTAGCCTCCCTTATCACTCTGCCCAGATAATATCTCAACACACTTAACAACAGTGAAATGCCACCCTTATGCCTGCATAATGTCAACAATGGAATTCCACCCTTATACCTCGCATAACAGTAACCCAAATCACACAACAATTCACACAGAATATTATCACAACCGCACAACATCATCAACTTATTCATAAATTGCCCATAGGCCACAACCATTCCAAAGGTACAACAAAGTAAATTAATTTCACAACAGATAGTCCACAGTTCAATACAATGTATATAAAATTTCAAAAACAACCACAGGGATGGGAAAATAACTCATCATAGGACAACGCCTTCTTTAATCTAAATTTTAGATAAATATATAAACGCCTTAATTTAAACTTATTTAATTAATTATTTGCAAATAAAAATCAATAATGAAATTATTTCCAAGAAATATCAAATCTACAACACACTGAATTCACATAAAAATCAAAGTGACAATGACACCAAATAATCATATAAAATACAAATTCGACAAACAACGATTGAGGCATGACAAATCAAGGATTTACTAAGTTCCAACAATTTTCCAATTTAATACATAAGGGCGTCTATGAATTTCAACCGACATAATTTGCACATATAAACCAAGTACGTACTCGTCACCTAATGTACAAAGTTTTTAATTACACAATTTCCATATAAGACTCAATGCCTAAGGGGTAATTCCCCCACTCAAGGTTAGGCAAGATACTTACCTCATTTCACAACCAAATTTCAAGATTCCAATAAACCTTTATCTCGCGAATTCGTGTCCGAAAGCTTCAAATCTAGTAACAAACAATTCAATATACTCAACACGAATTGTAGGAATTAATTCCATATGAATTTGCTAAATTTCACAATCTAAGTCTGAAATTAACTCTAAAAGCAACAGTGGAGCCCACGTCTCGGAACCCGTCAAAAGTTATAAAATATGAATGCCCGGTCAACCACGAGTCCAAACATACAAAAATTATCGAATTCCGACATAGGATTGACCTTGAAATCATCTTTTTACATTTTTGGAAGATTTTATACAAATCTGATTTTTCTTCAATAAATTCGCGGATTCATGATATAAATGAGTATGAAATCATGAAATATAATCATTATAGGAAAAGTGTCACGACCCAAAATTCCCACCTTCGGATCGTGATGTCGTCTTACATTTCACTTGCTAGGCAAGCCAACGTTAGAATAATATTATCCATTTTTAAAACTATTTTAAATTTATTAATAACAAGGAAACAAATGCGGAAGCAAAGTTTAAAATATAGTGAAATAATCCATCAACAACGGTGTCTGAATACCATCCCAGAATTGGTGGAACAAGTGCATGAGCTTCTAGAATAAATACAAATAAAGGTCTGAATAAAATAAAGTTGTTCGGAAATAAACACACAGCCAAAGTAAAAAAGATGGGGACTTCAGAATTGCGGACGCCATGCAGTTATATCTCAAGTCTCCTCTGAATAGCTGAAATCCGAGCAAAACTATGGCACGCCGCTGGGACCAACTCCAAAATTTGCACAAGAAGTGTAAAGTGTAGTATCAGTACAACCGACCCCATGTACTGGTAAATGCTGAGCCTAACCTCGATGAATTAGTGACGAGGCTAAGGCGGTTCACTTACATTAACCTGTACGCAGTATTAATAACAACCATAAATAATAGAATTAAATCAGGTAACTCATTTATTATGATTGAAGCCAACGCAACAGTCATAATCAATTATCATTTCCATCAATTCCGTTGCAGCGTGCAACCCTCTCTCACAATATATTCACATTCAGTTCTGTTGCGACGTGCAACCCGTTCCTCCAATATATTCATTTTAATCAAGTCTGTTGCGGAGTGCAACCCGATCCACAATATTCACTTTTAATAAGTCTGTTGCGGCGTGCAACCCGATCTACAATATTGACTTTTAATAAGTCTGTTGCAGCGTGCAACCCCTTCCTCCAATATTGACTTTTTAATAAGTCTGTTGCGGCGTGCAACCCGATCCTCCAATATTGACTTTTTAATAAGTCTGTTGCGGCTTGCAACCCGATCCTCCAATATATTCATTATAAATAAATCCTGTTGCGGCGTGCAACCCGCTCCTCCAACATATTCATTTACCAATTCTTATAGAAGAAATTTTCCCAAAAATGTAACAATTAATATAAAATTATAAGACAACAAGCATACAATAATTATGATTTAATTATGAAGCAAACAATGACAAATAGTAAATTATTATGGAAATCAGGGAGCAAATAGACAGTTTAATATTTAATATGCTAAATATCAAATAATAATTAAGACACATAATTCAAATAGCATGTAACAATTAATGCAGGAATTGAAGAATTAATATTTGACAAGGAATAAGAGAGAAATAATTATTATAATAATTAATTTATGATTAAAAAATTTTTATGATTTTTCATGTAAGCAGGTAAATAATTAATTTGACGACGTATACACACTCGTTACCTCGCCTATACGTCGTTCACATGCAATTGACATAACAAAATAATTTAAGGGTTCTATTCCCTCAAGTCAAGGATAACCACGACACTTACCTCGCTTTGCAAATTCCAATCAATTATTCAACCACAGGCTTTCCTTTTAAATTTGCCTCTAAAAACTTCAAATCTATTCACAAACAATTCTATATATTCAATGCGAATCATAGGAATTAATTCCATATGAATTTACAAATTTTTCAGATAAAATCCGAAATTCATTAAAATATTCGGCGGTGGGACCCACGTCTCAAATCCCGGAAAAACTCACGAAATCCGAAAACCCGTTTCGATACGAGTTCAACCATACCAAATTTGTCCAATTCCGATATCAAATGGACCTTCAAATCTTAATTTTTCGTTTTTGCAAAGATTTACAAAAATTCCAATTTCTTCCCTCTAAATCCGAAATAAATGATGAATATAGGCTTAGATTTACGAAATACAATCACTATATGATAAAGAACACTTATCCAGTCCAAAAGTCATTTTGTTCAGCTGCAGCTGTCGCATTTGCAAAGGGGCTATCGCAATTGCGAAGCCTTCACAATCCTGCTCCCCTTCCAAATACGAAGATTATGTCGCATTTGCGATAGTTGGCCCTTCGCAATTGCGATGATAAACTCGCAATTGCGAGAACTGCTGGCCTACGCTTTCTTCACAATTGCGATAAAAATCTTGCAATTGCCATACCTGCTTGGTTTGCATTTGCGATGTCTGATCTCGCAATTGCGATGTCTGATCTCGCAATTGCGATGTCTGATCTCGCAATTGCGAGATAAGTGGCCTGCAACAGATTCAGTTATACCAGCAAAATTTTCTAAGTTCAAAACATCCTGTGGCCTATCCGAAACTCACCCGAGCCCCTCAGGACCTTATCAAAATATCCCAACAAGTACCGTAACATCATACAGACTTACTCGGGGTCTCAAATCACATCAAATAACATCGAAATTGCAATTCACACCTCCATTCAGACTTTGAGTTCATAAACTTTTCAATTTGCAAACATCGTGCCAAAACATATTAAATGAATTCAGAATGACTTCAAATTTGGCACACAAGTCATAAATGATATAACGGAGCTCTTCAAATTTCCAGAATCGGATTCCGGCTCCGATATCAAAAATTCAACCCCGTGGTCAAACTTGGAATCTTTAGCCTTTAAATTGCTAGTTCCGTTATATGGTCATAATTTGAGCTAGGGACCTCCAAATTAAATTTCGGGCATACGCCCAAGTTCCAAATTCGATACGGGGCTACCGAAATGGTCAAAACACTAATCCGAGTTCGTTGTCTAAAAATGTTAACCAAAGTCAACTCAATTGAGTTTTGAAGCGCTTTTTCAAATTTTAATTCATTTTTCACATGAAAACTTTGCAGGTTTTTTTTACGGACAATGCACGCAAGTCGAGGAATGATAAATGGTGCTTTTCGAGGTCTTAGAACACATAATTACTTATTAACTTTAAAGATGACATTTTGGGTCCTTACATTTTTTTTATGGACTGCGCACGCAAGTCGAGGAATGATAAATGGTGCTTTTCGAGTTCTTAGAACACAAAATTACTTATTAACTTTAAAGATGACATTTTTGGTCATTACACTAAGAAATACTTGCCCCAATGTTTTCCCGTGAAAATCGCCAAAAAATCGCCTAAACCGAGCTCCCAAAACTAAAAATTGAGTATAAATTGCAAAACTCCCCGTTTTACGGGTTTTTTTACTGTTCGGGCGCCACAGGTGGCGTGGGGCATTACCTGTGGCGCTGTTGCCAGAACCCTAAACATCCCAGCACTAGGGCTAGAACCCCGCGCTACCCTAGGCACTGACGGCGACAAAAAAATGTTCCCGACATGGAAATGGGCATAACTCTCTCATACGATGTCCGAATTCGATGATACTCTTTGCTATGGCTCTGAAATTTTAATACGGATCTAATGATTCAATCAAAACTGAATTTGTAACTCATTTTCTTAATGTGATATCACGTATTCTTGAAGAATTGATGTCAAAACATTCAAGGTTCGATGCTGAAACAAGCAAATCAAGTCCGATTGACCTCCAATTTTGCACACAAGTCATAAATCACATAACAGACCTATCAAAATTTTCATAACTGGATTCTGACGCCGATATCAATAAATTTGACTCCTGGTCAAACTTCCAAACCTTCCATTTTCAACTTTCATCATTTCAAGCCAAAATCAACTACAGACTTCCAAATAAATATTGGAATCATAAATATTCCATTCCAGAGTCGTTTGCTCAAAAGTCAACTCTTTTCTTTTAAGCATCTTAATTAAGAATTGTTCACCCAATTTTATCCCAAATCGTCCGAAAAACAAACTCAACCACACACGCAAGTCATAATACGTATTACAAAGTTGTTCTAGACCTTAAGTCATTGTACGGGGCGTAAATTCTTAAAATGACAAGTCGAGTCGTTACATTCTCCCCCTCTTAAACATACGTTCATCCTCGAACGTGCCAAGAATTATTCAGATGACATTAAATTATTGAGTGCATTCTTACACACATAACTTGCGGGTGATTCTACGTCACCAAAACTTTAACATGGATCTGACAACGCCATCTCAGTTGAAGATTACTTCTTTCATCCATACTTATAAACTTTAAAACAAATTTCTTACACTCCAAACATTTTCAAAAGGCCTGATTTTCACGTCAACACACGGTATTAGTCTCAACTGGCTATAGCAACTCGTGACTACGCACACATCAACTTTCTTGATAGTGCTGAAGTACTTCAAGATTTTTCGGGGTGTTACATTCTCTCACACATAGGATCATTCTCCCTTGAATGAGAGCTAGTGTCCGCCCTCAAACATATAACATAACTTATATTTTCTTTCGCACGTCTCAATTCCCCAAATTTTACTAACTCCTAAATTATTTTAGAAATTTCGGCAGAGTCTCCCCTGTAATTGGGCCTATCCACCTGCCAGAGTAACACCAAAACAACTCCTAACAACACATCCACAACCCAATAAAGTACCACTATGTATATATCAATAACACTAATCTCATCATTACAAGCACTATATTATCATAATGATATCTGGGCATGAAGCACATCATATGTATTCCCATAACCATATCTATGGTCTTAATAATTGTTCATAATCGATTAAAACATCGCCAATTAATCGCATGTTAACAAAATCTCGTTTCAAACCTCGACTTTTCTAACAACGAGACATGAGGCATGAAGCCCTTATAAATATTTACCCAATTTAATGAGTCATATTTAACGCCATCTGGGCACTTACCCCGTAGGTAGAACTCACTAATTACAACACGAATATGGCAAATTATGCGCAGAGAAATTCATACAAGAATTTTCAAATAAGCCGAACATGCATGATTCCCTATAAGTACTATACTACAAATTAAATTTCACAAGAGAGAATCTAAACACATAAATTTTCATCACAAGGATATCATCCATATATAACTTCCACCACGGCTCGTATCCCGGTTTAAACATATCAAATCATATTAAAATGCGAGGATCTCGTCCTTAGTTCTGAATCACAAGTATTTTGCACGTTGTGTCTACAAATATTTTCCATTTCCTTTCTTTCTTCTTTTCAATAAATTCCGTAAACATTTTTCACAACACATAATGAACCCCCATACTTGTAAGGCATATAATTCATAAAATTATATTCAATTATCCCGAAATTACATCAAAACCCATTGTAAGGAGTAATAGAAAGTCACTTTTGGACTCATATCCCTCAATTGTGTGCAGAACAACACGATAGACATGGGCTAACGCCATCAAATCACCCAACAGTGATAATCATGTGAGTGGCGTACAAATCACAAACTAGCCCTATATGGAGCACGATAAGAGGTCTCACCTCGATAGTCAGAATAGAATCAAAATTAGAATAGTGCTCCTTTCTTTATACATTAAATCATGCCTGTAACGACACCATCTGGTGTAGTGGCCTTAGCCACACCATAGAAAATATAACAACGGGTTGGGCCTACCTCTCTAGGGCACCCTCTACCCGCTTTCCCTCCACCTCTAAGTGGTTGTGCACGTGGGGAGTAACTGTATTGGGGCCCACAACCTGAGTGTTATGTTAAATCCAGCCCTCCCAAGTCTGGGACAATCTCTCATGATGTGCCTAGTATCACCACACTCATAACAACCCCTCTGAGGTCGCGATTGCTCGTACTGAGTCTGTGTCGAATAACTGAATAACTACTGTAAGAATTTTGTGTCGGTGGTGTACTGTAAGAACTTACTGGAGCACCCTGAGTAATCTAATGTGCGGATTGAGCTTTCCGACTGCTCGAGTCTCCACCATAATGGGTCATAGATGAAGAGTAAAATCCGTTGAACCCTCTAGAGCTTCGGGACCTTTTGTCCTCCTTAGACTCCCTTTCCTCACCTAGAACACCCTCAATCCTCCTCGCAATCTCCACTACTTTCTGAAAGGGGTATCGGTTTTCAACTCTCAAACCATGCATATTTTAAGATCATAATAGAGTCGCTTAATGAATCTACGGACCCGCACTATGACTGTAGAAGCCCAGATAGGTGCATGACGGGCTAACTCACTGAACCTGCTAGCATATTCTAACATTATCATAGTGCCCTGATGCAACCATTCAAACATTGTGCGCCATGCATCTCTAAGAGTTTGGGGAACAAACCCTTTCAAAAACATCTATGAAAACTGAGCCCAAGTAGGTGGTATTGCATCGACTGGTCTACCTTCTTCATATACTTGCGACTACTAACAAGCTACTCCTGACAACTGAAATGTGGTAAAGGCAACTCCGCTCACTTCCACAATACCCATGGTGCGTAGAATACGGTGACACTTTTCTAGAAATCCCTGAGCATCCTCAATAGATGTGCCACTAAAAGTAGGTGGACTATACCTCTTAAATCTCTCTACTCTCTTTTGTTCTTCTACGTATGCCTCTAGCCTGACCTCAAGCTGAACCGGAATAATAGGTTGTACTGGTACTACACCCGGAACCTGACCAGTGTGAACTCACTGCTCTAGAGTAGGGGCAGTAGGAGTTTGAGTTACTTCCCCAATATTTGAAATATTCGGTGCAACAGATATCAATCCCGCCTAAGTTAATTTACCAAACATATTCAAGAACTGCGCTAAAGTCTCCTGAAGTCCTGGGGCAACAACAGGTGCTTCTGGTACCTGTCCCCCAATTGGAGCAACAGGCGGCTCCTCAACTACCCCTCTAACCGATATTCTAGCTGTGACACGTGCCTTTCCGCGGCCTCTACCTCCGCCCTAGCCTTTTGCGGCCCTAGCAGTATGTGCGGGTGCCTGCTCAACTGACCTGATAGTACGTCTCCTCACCATCTATGAGAGAATAGAGATAAAAAGGCGCAAATTCCACAATTAACAAATTAGCACGACATGAATGAAAGAAGTGGATGTTTCCTAACATTTCTATAGCCTCTCAAAGATAAATACAGACGTCTCCGTACCGATCCACAAGACTCTACTATACTTGTTCGTCACTCGTAGAACCTATGAACCTAGAGCTCTGAAACCAACTTATCAAGACCCAAAATTCCACCACAGGCGTCGTGATGGCCTTAGTCTCTAAGACTAGGTAAGCTAATTACAATTACAATTAAAGCCTATTTTAAACATATAACTTAAAACACGTGTTGAAACCAACAGCGGAAATAATTCTTTCAACCTCCCAAGAGTGGTAATACTGAATCACGAACTCTAACTGAATACATGGAATGATCTCGAGGATCAAATACTCAATACTATTTGATTAATAATTATCAGTGCAATCAAATGGAAAGACACCAAGGTACTGCGACGACCAAGAAGCTCTACCTTGAATCCTTGCGATCTCACTATAACTCTATTCGAGTCCGATATCTTTAAAACCTGGCTCTGCACAAAAATGTGCAGAAGCGTAGTATGAGTACACCACAGTCGGTACCCAATAAGTATAAATACTAACCTCAGTGGAGTAGTGATGAGGTACAGTCAAGACACTCACTAGTCTAATAACATGTGCAATATAGTATACAAAAATTATAGGAAACAATTAACAATAATGGAAATAATAATCGACCAATGATATACACAGCCGGACAACAAGAACACCATTAATATTGCTCAACAAATAATAAATACAAGTACAACCAATTAAACAAGTCCTTCAAATATAAATCTTTTGCCTATATGTTTTTCAAATAATAACCTTCATGATATAATATTTTCCAATAAATATATTTCGAATATACTCCATTCAAATAAATATCATTCAAATAAATCTCTTTTAAATATAATTTCTTCAAATGGAAAGACTCCAAGGGACTACAACGTCTAAGCATCTCTACCTTAAATCCTTGCGATTACACTTTAACTCTGTCCGAGTCTGATAGCTCCAATACCTGGCTCTGCACAAAGATATACATAAGTGTAGTATGAGTACACCACGGTTAGTACCCAGTAAGTATCAAAACGAACCATAGTGGAGTACTGACGAGGTACGGTCGAGACACTCACCAATCTAATAACATGTGCAATATAGTACATAAAAATAATAGGAAACAAATAACAATGATGGCAACAATAATCAACCCGTGATATACACAGTAGGGTGACAAGAACAACATAAATATTGAGCAACAAATAATGAATACAAGTACAACCAATTAATCAAGTCCTTCCAATATAAATCTTTCGCCTATATTTTTTTCGAATAGAAATCTTCAGGATATAATACTTTCAAATAAATCTCTTCCAAATATAATTCCTTTAAATAAATATCTTTCAAATAAAATTCTTTCGAATAAAAGTCACCCTGTGACACAATATTTCAGAATCATAAAATACTGGTCTTAGCCCACTTTCATATTTCTACCGCACCTCGTTCCCACATTTTATATCATTCACATGCCAGTATCATCATTATTTACTCACGGTACTTCGTACCCATATTTCATATCACAAATGCACGGACAGTTTACTTTCCAATATCATCATTATTTCCTCATGGCACCTTGTGCCCACATTTTATTTCATAATCCGCCTGGCAATAACCTGTGATGACCCAAAAGGTCATATTATGTTTTGGAACCCAAATTTGTGCTCTTAAGCCTTAAAAATTACATTTTTACCCTTATCAATTTGTGTGCACAGTCCGGGCAGGTTTATGGTCGAGAAGGAATGTCTAGCTTATTTGGCTTATGTCCGCGATTCTAGTGCGGAGGTTCCTTCCATAGATTTAGTGCCGACTGTTCGTGAATTTCCAAAGGTGTTTCCTGCAGACCTGCCGGGGATGCCACCCGACAGGGATATTGATTTCTCCATTCCGCCATATCGCATAGCCCCACCATAGTTGAAAGAATTGAAGGAGCAGTTGCAAGATTTGCTTGATAAGGGCTTCATTAGACCAAGTGTCTCGCCCTGGGGTGCACCTGTATTGTTTGTGAAGAAGAAATATGGATCGATGAGGATATGTATAGATTATCGGCAGTTGAACAAAGTCACCACCAAGAACAAATATCCATTGCTGAGGACTGATGATTTATTTGATCAGTTTCATGGTGCCAAGGTGTTTTCAAATATTGATTTGAGATCTAGCTACCATCAGTTGAGGATTAGGGCATCCGATGTTCCTAAGATAACTCTTCAGACTCGGTATGGGCATTATGAATTTCTAGTGATGTCATTTGGGCTGACAAATGCCCCGGCAACATTCATGGATTTGATGAACCGGGTGTTCACACCCTATTTGGATTCCTTTGTGGTTGTGTTTGTTGATGATATCTTGATCTACTCCCACAGTTGATAGGAGCATGAGCAGCACCTTCGGATCGTTCTTCAGACTCTGAAAGATAACCAGTTATATGCTAAGTTCTCAAAATGTGAGTTTTGGTTGAGTTCAGTTGCTTTGTTGGGTCACGTTGTATCAACAGACGGTGTTCAGGTGGATCCTAATAAGATTGAGGTAGTCCATAATTGGCCTAGACCCACATCAGCTACAGAGATCCATAGTTTCCTGGGTTTGGCAGGCTATTACCGTTAATTTGTGGAGGGGTTTTCATGCATAGTAGCCTCGTTGACCAGATTGACCCAGAAGGGTGCCCCGTTCAGGTGGTCAGACGAGTGTGAAGCGAGCTTTCAGAAGCTCAAGACAGCTTTGACTACAACACCGGTATTGGTGTTACCCACAGGTTCAGGATCTTATACAATATATTGTGATGCATCTCGTATTGGTCTGGGTGCGGTGTTGATGTAGGGTGGCAAGGTTATTGCATATGCTTCACGACAGCTAAAAGTTCACGGGAAGAATTACCCTGTTCATGATCTAGAGCTGGTAGCCATTGTTCACGCGCTGAAGATTTGCAGGAACTATCTTTATGACGTGTCGTATAAGGTATTCACTGATCATCGGAGCATGCAGTATTTGTTCAAGTAGAAGGAACTCAATTTGAGACAGAGGACGTGGCTGGAGCTATTGAAAGACTATGATATCACCATATTGTATCATCCCAGGAAGGCCAATGTGGTGGCCGATGCTTTGAGTAGAAATTCAGTCAGTATGGGTAGCCTTGCATATATTCCAGTTGGTGAAAGACCCCTTGCATTGGATGTTCAGGCCTTGGTCAACCAGTTCTTGAGGTTAGCTGTTTTCGAGCCCAGCTGTGTTCTAGCTTGTACAGTCGCTCAGTCTTCCTTGTTTGGCGCATCAGAGATTAGAAGGATGACGATCCTTATTTACTTTCCCTTAAAGACACAGTGTTGCACGGTATTGTCAAGCAGGTTACTGTTAGAGATGACGGAGTTTTGAGGAAGCATGGTCGTGTTTGAGTGCCTAATGTGGATGGACTTTGTAAGTTGATCCTTGAGGAGTCCCACAGTTCCCGGTATTCTATTCATTCGGGCACCGCCAAGATGTATCAGGACTTGAGGCAGCATTATTGGTAGAGGCGAAAGAAGAAGGACATAGTTGCTTATGTAGCTCGGTGCCTAAATTTCCAGTAGGTAAAGTGTGAGCATCAGAGGCCTGGTGGTTTACTTTAGAGGTTAGATATTCCTGTGTGGAAGTGGAAACATATCACTATGGACTTTGTTGTTGGACTCCCACGGACTCAGAGGAAGTTTGATGTAGTTTGGGTCATTGTGGACAGGCTGACTAAGTCAGCGCATTTCATTCCTGTGTCAGTTAGCTATTCTTCAGAGCGGTTGGTAGAGATTTATATTTGTGAGATCGTCTGCCTTCATCGTGTGTCCGTGTCTATCATTTCTGATTGAGGTACACAGTTTACCTAGCACTTTTGGAGGGCAGTTCAGCGTGAGTTTGGTACGCGGGTTGAGTTGAGCACAACATTGCATCCTCATACGGATGGACAGTCCGAGCGTACTATTCAGATCTTGGTGGATATGATCCACGCCTGTGTTATTGACTTTGGGGGTTCTTGGCATCAATTTTTGCCGTTAGCGGAGTTTTCCTACAATAACAGCTACCAGTCGAGCATTCAGATGGCTATCTATGAGGCATTATATGGCAGACGATGTAGGTCGCTAGTTGGGTGGTTTGAGTCGGAGGAGGCTCGGTTATTAGGTACAGATTTAGTTCAGGAGGCCTTGGACAAGGTCAAGATTATACAAGATCGACTTCGTACAGCTCAGTCCAGGAAAAACATTATGCTGACCGTAAAGTTCGTGATATTGCATTCATTGTTGGAGAAATAATATTGCTTTGGGTATCGCGTATGAAGGGTGTTATGAGATTTGGGAAGAAGGGCAAGTTAAGCCCTAGGTATATCGGTCCATTTAAGATCCTCGAGAGAGTGCGGGAGGTAACTTACCGACTTGCGTTGCCTCCGTTCATCTTGTATTCCATATGTCCATGCTCCGAAAATATCATGGTGACCCGTCCAACGTGTTAGATTTCGGCTTTGTCCAGTTGGACAAGGATTTGACTTACGAGGAGGAGCCGGTGGCCATTCTAGACGGCAGATTCATTAGTTGAGGTCAAAGAGTTACCCTTTAGTTCGAGTGCAGTGGAGAGGTCAGCCTATTGAGCCAGCTATTTGGGTATCCGAGTCCGATATACGGAGTAGATATCCACACCTTTTCACCAGCCCAGGTAATTTGTTCTATGTTTGTTCGAGGACGAACGGTTATTTTAGAGGTGGAGAATGTGATGACCAAAAGGTCATCTTATGTTTTAAAACTCAAATATGCACTCTTAAGCCTTAAAAATTGCATTTGTACCCTCCTCGATTTGTGTGCACAGTCCGGACAGATTTCCGAAAAAGGTTTTATGTTGAAAATTAATGAAAATAAGAATTTTTTCCTTAAAAGTTGATTTTAGTTGACTTCGGTGAACATTTTTGGTAAACGGATCCGGATCCATGCTTTGACGATCTCAGTAGGTCCGTATCGAATTATGCGACCTGGGCGTATGCCCGGAATCGAATTCGTAGGTCCCTAGCTCAAGATATGAATTTTTGATGAAAATTAAGTTTGGAATTTAATTGTTTTAATAATTGATTAATATTTGGCATTGATAGTATCGTGTCCGTATTTTTGTTCCGGAGCCCGGTATAGATTCATTATGATATTTAAGACATGTCTGTGAATTTTGGTGAGAAATGGAGATGATTTGACGTGAATCGGACGTCTAGTTGAGAAATTAGAAGTTTTAAAGTGTTCTTGAGTAGTTCATTTGATTTGGTGCTAAATTTAGAGTTCTAGGTGTTATTTTGGAGATTTGATCGCGCGAGCAAGTTTGTATGATGTTTTTAGACTTGCGTGCATGTTTGTTTTGGAGCCCCGAGGGCTCGGGTGAGTTTTGGATAGGCCACAGAGTGATTTGGACTTAGAAAAATAGCTGGTGTGCTTCAGCTGTGTTGCAGGCCTCAGGCCTCGCAAATGCGAGGTCAGGGTTGGCATTGCGATCACTGAAGAGGTCACATTTGCAATGTTCTCATCGTAAAGATGAAGAGAAGCTGGGCCAGCCTGTGTTCATAATTGCGAAATGTTTTTCGCATTTGTGAAGGGAGTATGGGAGGGGTATGGATCACAAATGCGATCTTTTTTTTGCTTTTGCGAGGCAGTGATTGCAATTGCGGCACTTTCCTCGCATTTGCGAAGGGCAGCAGGATTGTGAAGGCTTCGCAATTTCGATAGACCCTTTGCAATTGCAAGCTTCGCATTTGCGAAGCTCAGGTGGCAAATGCGACGTCTGCAGCTGAACAAAATGACTTTTGGACGGGAATTTTCATTCATTTCCTAAATTTTCAATACCAAAAACACAAGAGGCGTTTTTCCAAAGACCATCTCTTCCCCAAATCATAGGTAAGTGATTCTAAACTGGTTCCTTTCAATCATTCACTACAAAATCTAAGGTTTTCATGGTAAGAATTAGGGGTTAGGGCAGAAAATAGGAATTTCGAGAATTTGGGGATTTAGACTTTAATTTGGGGTCGGATTTCAAAACTAATTACATATTCCGGCTCGGGGGTGAATGGGTAGAAGGAATTTGGTCCAAACTTTGGGTTTTGACCAAGCGGGCCCGAGGTCGATTTTTCGACTTTTTGGAGGAAAAATTAAAAAATTTAACTTACGCAATATAATTGATTCCTTTAGCAATATTTGACATTATTGAGTCATTTTTGAATAGATATGAGTGGTTTGGAGCTGAATTCCAAAGGAAAAACCGTGATTGAAAATGTAGTGACCTTCAGAGCGAGGTAAGTGTCGTGTCTAACTTTGGCTTGAGGGAATAGGTATTGTGTTAGTAACTGCTACGTGTTTTGTTGTTGAATACGATGTATATTTGAGGTGACAAGCATCTATACGTTGTGGTCGAGTCATAGTATGTGAGTGAAATTCATTTTCTTGTAAATTTGTAAATCTTAAATCTTGTTATCCATGCTTACTATTGTTGTTGAAATGCTAGGAGACTTGTACCCAATTCCACCAAGGTTGATAAAATTTTGAAAGTAATCAATGATGAAATATTGATTTCTTGTGAAACTTCTCTTTATCCGTTGTTATTGATTCTATGAATTGTGAGGAAGAATGTAAAGCACGAAGGGTAATGTCGTGCATGATTTACTTATATTGTGAGGAAGAGTGTAAAGCATGAAGGGTGATGCCGTGCATGATTTATTTATATTGGGAGGAAGAGTATAAATCATGAAGGGTGATGTCGTGCATGATTTATTTATATTGTGAGGAAGAGTGTAAAGCACGAAGGGTGATGCCGTGCATAATTTATTTATATTGTGAGGAAGAGTGTAAAGCATGAAGGGTGATGTCGTGCATGATTTATTTATATTGTGAGGAAGAGTATAAAGCACGAAGGGTGATGCCGTGCATGATTTATTTATATTGTGAGGAACAGTGTAAAGCATGAAGGGTGATGTCGTGCATGATTTATTTATATTGTGAGGAAGAGAGTAAAAGCACGAAGGGTAATGCCTTGCAATCTTATTTATTACTTAGTGAGGTTGAGAGTAAAAGCACGAAGGGTGGTGCCGTGCCGATTCTTTCCTTGCTGTCTTAATTGCTCAATTCGTTTAAAGATTTCCCGTTTAATTTTGTCTTTTCATTATTCTCACTCTTTATGTGGTATTTCCCCCAATGTATGTTCCCCTCTCATTATTTCTGCATTATTGTTTTACTTATTGTTGTTGCCTCTAGCATGATTATACTGTTCAGGTTATATGTGAGTATCTTATCTTAGCCTCGTCACTACTTCACCGAGGTTAGGCTCGACACTTACCAGTACATGGGGTCGGTTGTATTGATGCTGCACTCTGCACTTTCTGTGCAGATTTTGATACCGGCTTAGGTTGATCGATATTTGCTACTAGTCCGCTATCCGGAGACTCAAGGTAGATCTGTCGGCGTTAACAGATCTTGAATTCCCCGTCTATCCTTTATGTCTTACTGTTTTCTTTAGTTCAGACAGTTGTATTTCTTTCAGACTATTACTTGTTATAAATTCTAGAATGCTCGTGAATTGTGACTCCAGATCCGGGTGGTAGTAGTTAATACAGAATTATGATATTACGCACTTGTAATATTTCATTGTAGTTAATTAATGTTAATTACGGAATGGAAATAAGAAATTGGTAAATGATTCTCTAACGTTGGCTTGCCTAGCAAGTGAAATGTTAGGCGCCATCACGGTCCCGTCGGTGAGAAATTTCGGGTTGTGACATAACCACATGCTCCCAATTTTAACATATATCAAACTATTATCAATTTACCAACAACAAGACAAATTGCACAAGGTAAAAAAAATAAACACAAGGAAAATCACAACATCTCATGAAAATTACAAAGGCAGTAATCCCACACCATCACATATCATCCCTGGCAATAGCCACCCTTATCTATCCTATAGCCGCCCTTATCATTCCTATAATAGCCTCCCTTATCCCTCCGCTATGACAATATCAATAGTCACCCTTATCACTCACCCCTGACAATATCCCAACACACATAACAATAGTGAAATGCCACCCTTATATCCTCAAAATAATTAGTCAAATAACACAATAATTTACACGAAATATTATCACGGCAACATAACAAAATTAATTCATATCACAATTTGCCCAATGGCCACAACCAATTCCAAAGATATAACAAAATCAATTAATTTCACAACAAATAGCCCAAGGCTCCGCACAATGTGTATAAAACCTCAAAATAACAACAGAGATGGAAAATACTCAGTATTGGGCAACACTTTTATTAATCCAAATTCTTGATAATTATATAACGCCTCAGTTTAAACTTATTTAATTAATTATCTGCAAATGAAAAATCCATAATATAATTATTTTCAGGAAATATCAAATCATCAAACTCACGTAATTAACATAAATATACAAGCAATAACAAAATCAAATTGTCATATAAAAACAAATTCAACAAACATGAATTGAGGCATGGAAAATGGATGATTTAATAAATGCCAACAATTATCCAATTTGCTACACAATATGCCTAAGACTTTAACCCAATAAATTTTGCACATATAAGCCCGAGTACGTACTCGTCACCTCGCATACACGGCTTTTCACATTTTACAAATGGAACATAAGACTCGATGCTTAAGTGGTAATTCCCCCACTCAAGGTTAGGCAAGATACTTACCTCGAAGAAACTAAGTCAATGCTTTAAATGATATTCGCGAGTGAACCCACATCCGTACGGCTCAAATCTGAAATTTTCCTCGTAAGAATACTGCGATGGTCCACCACCTAAACAAATTTCATTCTACAATAATGCAACACAATTGCACCAATATTAGTAAACAAATTTCTAGATTTTTGGTCATTTAGGCATTTTATCAAACACCTAGATTGCATAGCATTTTATGACCTTTAGTAATGGTGTTTATTCATCCAACAATCCCTCCTTCCAACCAACAAGAGATACTAAACCATCCTTTGTGTACAAAGAGCCTTCTTTAGCACCATTAAAATCATCAATGAACTCACATCCACCCAATTGTTGCTAATTAATTAATTATAAAATCTCTACAAGACCTAATAATCTAGTTTAGGTATTTATGGCTCCCAAGCACTATCCATTAAGTGTTAATACTTATTTATTGATCACATACTCATAATAAATCCATACATGCAAGTCTAAGGGTTTAGGTTTACCTTTTTGGAAGAGATCTTGCAAAATCATCCTTTGAGTTCTTGAAGAAATTTCTTGAAGATCTAAGTATTTTATGTGTAGCCTTCATCAATACTAGTGTAAAAATGATGGAATTTCACACCAAGATAATGGGGATTGCTTACCTTGAAGAAGAGGGGAGTTGGGGCTCATGAGAGAGTGGAGAGGAGCTCCAAGAATCGGCCAAGAGGAGTGGGAGAAGTGAGCTACCAGAATGGTCTTTATAAAGGCTTCAGGCCTAGCTTATCCACCCTAGTGCATCGCAGGGACATGCACGAGCTCTCATTTACGTTTGCATGCTGGGGAAATACTATGCTATTTTGTTGAAATGGCTGGGGGTCATGGCTCGTTCAAGCCCGCGCGGTGCACGAGTTCACACGAGCTCCCCAATTGCATCCTTTGTATATTTCTTGTTTTCCAACTTGCCCTCCTTCTATACCTTGCTATGATGTAGACCCCAATTCACTTCCAAACTTTCATATAAGTAAGAAACCATGATTACAATATGTTACCCTCATCCATAGCCATCTGGGGTATGCAAGCAAAATGTGGAGATCTGAGGCGCGATTTAAGGCCTTAAACCCTTAGCAAAACGTTCCTTGTTCCGCCAGCCTTATTTTAGTAATTTGATTATAACTTCTTGTAGAAATATCCAAATGACAAATGGTTTGATGCGTTTGAAACAAGACTCGGAGGGGTATTGTTTAGGAAAACAATTCATGAACTGTATCTTCACACTATGATAGTTATACTCGTTCAAAGGTAGGTGTTGTGCAAGTAAGACACATTTTCCACTTAATGCATCGAATTATCCTACAGACATCCAAATCCAAATTCGGACACATTCCTAAGTCTGAAATCCCCATACGAAGCTATTGAAATCAGCAAAATTCCATTATGGAATCGTTTTCTCAAAAGTCAAATTTCGGTCAATTGTTTTCATTTTAAGCCTCAAAATGAGAATTGTTCATTTACTTAAATTCCCAATCTTTCGAAAACCAAACTCGACCACACATGCGGGTCATAATACACATTCCAAAGTTTCTCAACACCTTAAATCCCTTAACGGGGCATTAATTCTTAAAATGACAAGTTGGGTCGTTACATATTGTTTATCTTCTACCCAGATAAAGAGTGGTGAATGTTGTTGATAGTTTTTTCATTAGCATGTGTCATTAGTGTTAGGTCATCTGCATATAGAATATGTGATAATTGGGGGCCTCTAGTACTAATTCTAATGGGATCCCATAGGGTTAGAGCGACCTGGTGGTTGATATATATAGACAATAACTACATGCATAAGATGAATATGTATGGAGATATAGGGTCACCTTGTCTGATACCTCGTGTAGGTTCAAAGTAGTTGGTTTGGGATCCATTGACTAGAACTGCTATCTTGCTAGTAGAGATGCAGCTCATGGTGAGGCTTGTAATTTTTCGTGGAAGCAAAAGAAAGTTAGGGCGTTGTAAACGAAGGACCATTAGATTTTGTCAAATGCTTTCTCTAGGTTAATTTTAATAATAAGATGGCCTTTTGCCCCTTTCATGTTTTTTGAAGTGGTTAAGGTATTCTTGAATAATTATAGCATTATCACACGCTCTCCTCCCTTTAAGGAAACTAGAATGGCATGGGCTGCTGAGACCATTTAAGTAGGGTTTAATGAGATTAACAATGATTTTTGTAATAATTTTGTATATAGTATTACAAAGACCTATGGGTCGGTAATATTTGAGGTTGTTCGCATGTTTGTTTAGGCATGAGGCATAGTAATGTATGATTCATTTTCTCATGAATTTTTGGCTCTCAAACATTTCGTGGCATAGTTGGATAATTGAGGTACCTACTATATCCCAATGTCTTTGGTAAAACAAATGGGGTGAATACCATCGGGGCATGGGGCATTATAAGGCTTGAAGGAATAGACAACAGAAATGATTTCATGAGTATCTAGTGGTGAAAGATCAAGGTTGGCAAAATTTATGGTGGTATTTTTAAAATATCTCCAATCCGTTTGTGTATGGTTTATAGTGAATGTTTTGAAAATAATGAAGTGTGTGATCAATGATCCTACGATGATCGGTTATCCAATTACCATTATCATATTTAAAGAAGGATATGTTGTTGCGTTTACGTCTATTGAGGACAAATATGTGGAAGAACATTGTATTTGCATCGCCTCATTGAGCCAATTGATTCTTGATCTAAGTTTCCAGTGGTCCTCCTCAAGACGTATGATATTATTGTAGTCAACTAGAAAGGTTTGCTCCAAGTTTATAAGAAAGGTGCTAGTTGCGTAGTCCGGTGAATTCTGGATCCCTTAAAGCCTAGAAAGTAGTCTTTTTTATGCTCAAATTTTTTTGTACTCCAACTTTTACTATTGGTTTGAAAGTTAGTCATGGCGTCACTGAATTTTCTATTATGCCAGCTATCTTTGACTTCGTTTGTGAACTCAGGATGATTACACCAATACTTTTCCAGCCTAAACAGTTTGGTGGTATTAGCAAGACTAAGATTTGTTAGCCTAATTAAAAGAGGGTTGTGGTCAGAGTATGTTTTGGGCAGGTGTGTTAATCTTACTGATGGGCATGAATCTAACCAAGCTTAGTTAGCAAGACATCGGTCAAGTCTTTTTAGAATAAGCCCATGCCTCATATTTCTATGGTTTGACCAAGTGATACGACATCCCTTGAACCCTAAATCTATTAATTTGCATGTAACTACGCGGCCGGTCGTTTTGAGAATTTAAGTCCCGATCACCGGCATAAGGCCCTGAGCAGCTTCGTATTATGTGTATTGACTTGCGTGCGTGGTTGAATACAGTTACCGGATGATTCAGAGTGATTTGGGAGACTTAGTCCCTAAAACAGAAGCTTAAGTCTTAGGATTTTGACCGTAGTTGGAACTGTGTGAAGGCGACTCTGGAATGGAGTTCCATCAGTTTCGTTAGTTCTGTTTGGTGATTTTGGACTTAGGAGCATGTCCAGATAGTGAATCTGAGGTAAGTGGTTGATTTAGGCTTGGAAAGGGGAAAGTCTATTTTTTAGAGATTTGGATCGGAAGCAAACTTTTTGATATCGGGGTTGGAATGCGATTTCGAGAGTTGGAACAACTCCGTTATGTTATTTGGGACTTGCATGCAAAATTTGACATCATTCTGGGATGGTTTGATAAGTTTCGGCATGAGTTTTAGAAGTTGGAAGATTTTGATGTGATTTTAGACCCCGAGCGAGCCTGTGTTAGGTTATGGAACTTGTTGGTATGTTTGGACGGGTTCCCGGGGGGGTCTCGGGTGTGTTCCGTATGGGCTACGGGCCATTTCCTTTATTTTTGGACTGCTGATATCTCTCATCTGGGTTTTTCCTTCACATTCGCGTCTACTCCTCCACGTTTGCGATGAATAATTTTGGAGGAGAGAATATTTGTTTTTTGCTTTCGCGTTCAAGCTCTCACGTTCACGAAGGTCTGCCTTTTTTCTTTTTTGCGTTCACATTCTTCATTCCGCGTTCGCATAGTAGAAACCAGACCCCAAGCGCTGGTGATTACTTACCCTTCGCGTTCGCGTGTCCTCTTCGCGTTCACGTAGGTTCCTGTCCCTTGTGCTTCGCATCGCATCCATTTGGTCGCATTTGCGAAGGGTCTTCTGGCAGCCTTCATTTTTTTTCTTCGCGTACGCGATCACCCTTCCGCGTTCGCGATGCTTTAAGTCCTGGGCAGAATAAATAGTACTCTATTCCGAGGGTTTTCCATTTTCACAATATTTGGGGTACTAGAGCTCGGTTTTGAGCTATTCTTTGTGGGTTTTTGAAGAAAATCGATTCGGTAAGTGTTCTTCAACTAGAATTTAATATATTCCATAATTTTATTTTTATTTTTATTTTTATCATTTAATTTGTGTTTTGAGTTGATGAAAATGGTGGTTTTTGAAGAAAAGTTTCAAAATGAAAAATCATGATTTGAGGGACGAAATGATATCGGAATTTGATTATTTAGTATGGTTGAACTCGTATCAGAATGGGTGTTCGGGTTTTGTGAAATTTGTTGGGTTCTGAGGTGCGGGCCCGGGGGTCGACTTTTGGACCTATTTTTAGCCTTAAAGATTGAGTCTTTATGATCCAGAATAGTCTCTTATGAGTTTTATTTGTGCTTTGAAGTTATTTTATTATATTTTAGCCGTCCGGGGGTCATTTCACTCGAGAAGTTCATTTTTGAGTATTGCTCTGTCTTTTTTGAGGTAAGTATCTTGCCTAACTTCGTGTGGGGGAACTACCCTTTATGATTTGAGTCTTCTATGCTAATTGTAGTCCGTGTACGCGAGGTGATGAGTACCTACCCAGACTTATTTCTGGAAAATTGGCCTTTAGGGATTCTTAGGTCCTTGTATTCACTAAATATGCAGTTGTTCTCGTTATGATTACGTTTCTTAATTCCTAGTTTCACTTCGACCTGCTTTAATTAGAATTAATTTCTTCATGATAAACTTTTGTTGTTCATTTGATTCATATGTGCCTTAACTGAAATTGTATCTCTTCTATTGTCGTGTTGCCTTTTCCCTAATTGCTTATCATTAACTGAAATTATAATTATCTATTCCGTAATTGTTCATCCCTAATTAAGGCAAATGATTATCCTTATATTGCTTATCCTTAATTGGAGTTGTTGTATCTGTCTCTTAATTGCCCAACCTTAAAAGAAGTTAGATTTCCTATATTTTAGTTTACTTGTCCTTATTTGGAATTATTCGTCTTGTGCTAGCTCCATCGCTGTCGAACTATACATTCTGGACCGTTGTTACATAATATTTCCTTTCTTGTTGAGTTGTTCTTATTATGACTGGCATTCTTTATTGTGGCTACTCCTTGTGACATAGTTCCCCCGTTTATTTGACTTAAGGAATTTCTGAGTTGACTTATTTGTATTATTATCATTGTTGTTTTTGTACTTATTGTGGTGATGCACAAGGATTCTGTCGTGTTGTTGTTATTATTGTGATGTACGAGGTTTCTGCCGTGCAGTTGTGGTTATTGTGATTCACGAGATTTCTGCCGTGCGGTTATTATTATTGTGATTCCCGAGGTTTCTGCCGTGCGGTTGCTGTTATGGGGTTGCACGAGGTTTCTGCCGTGCCATTATTACTATTGACATTTTCACATATGACGTGACAAGGGGGTATATATATATATGGGTTGCGCATGTGGCGAGACAAGGTGGGAACATTGTTATACACGTGTGGCGAGACAAGGTAGGCACTTACTTTATCATTGCACAAGTGGTGAGACAAGGTGGGCTGTGTTTGGGATTGATTTTAGACTGTCCGTGGGCATTCTTATTGTTAACATATTTGTAGTGGTACACTAACCTATGTGAGCTTCATCTTGTGAAAGTTATGTGAAACTATTCTACGTGCTGTCAGTTCCTATTCCTTTTACTTATTTGCTGGTATGGACTATGTTAGGACACTTACACAAGCATACACGAAGTTAAGCACTCTTATCGGATAAGAGGTTTTCTTGATATTGTTGAGCATGGATGCTCACCATTTTTTACTTGCCTTTTATGTGAGAATGCATCTATTGGCATGTGAGTCGTTAGTGCGGTTATAAGGTGTTATGAGGGCATAGGATGCCAAGTATTAGGGTTCAGGTATTGAGACCCGTGAGTTGTGATTTGTCCGAGGTTCGGTACCTCGTGGAGTTTGATGACTAAAACCTAATGTAAATGCGGTTGTAGTTTCTGAGTTATTACTTATCCTTGCTGAATTTGTGATTCCGGATTTAGTTTGTGTTCCATTCACTTTTCTATGTTATTTTTATGGTATTCCGCTAATACTTGTTGTTTCCTTTCTTATTGCAATTACTGTATTGTGAGCCATATTGCATAGTCTTTATGTAGATATCATATTTTTGTTGTCCCTATACTTATACTTGTTCAGTTCATTAGACAAGTGGGTGTCTTGACTATTCCTCGTCACTACTCTACCGAGATTAGTCTTGTTCATTCTACGCATTTCTGTGTAGATCCTGGTATTTGTTCGTTAGTAGCTGTGTGGGTCGTTGCTATGGAGACTCAAAGTAAACCTGATGCTGCATTTGCAGACTTCAGAGTCACCTTCAAGTTTTCGTTTTGCAGTGTTTATTCTTATTTCTAGACAGTTGTATTTAGAAGTTTTCTAGCAAACACTCTGTAGAGCTTATGACTCATACTACCGATTTTGGGAATTGTAAATTTAAGAGTTTTCTATTTCAAATTGTCAGATGTTATTTAAATAATGTTCTTATTTCAATTAATGTTAGGCTTACCTAGTCCCTAATACTAGATGCCATCATGATAGCCAAACGGAGGGGAAATTGGGTCGTGATAAGTTAGTATTAGAGCTCTAGGTTCATAGGTGCTACAAGTCATAAGCGAGTTTAGTAGAGTCTTGCGGATCGGTACGGAGACGTCTGTACTTATCTTCGAGAGGCTACGAAACTATTATATTAGGACAGTTTCATTTCCTTCATTTCT
Source organism: Nicotiana tomentosiformis (assembly GCF_000390325.3). NCBI lineage: Eukaryota > Viridiplantae > Streptophyta > Magnoliopsida > Solanales > Solanaceae > Nicotiana > Nicotiana tomentosiformis. The sequence goes on from NC_090820.1 coordinate 111,998,102, forward strand.
ATCATGCGAGTTCATTGATCTCAAAGTTTGAACTTTTATCATTCCATTATCTCACAGATAGTGAGGACACGAGCTGCAGTTGCTGATGACGTTGCCACCGTAGTAGATGTCGCTAGGGGAAGAGGTAGAGGCTGAAGAGGAGCACGCGCCGCAGCTATAGCACCTACCAGAGCAACAGTTGAGGAGCCACCAGTAGTTCCAGTTAGGGGGCATGTACCGGAGGTGCCTGTTGTTACCCCCGGATTCAGAAGATCTTAGCACAGTTCCTGAGCATGTTTGGTATATTGGCTCAGGCAAGGTTGATTCTGGTTGCACCTGCTACTTCACAAACCGAGGGAGGAACCTAGACTCCCGGTACCCATACCCCAGAGCAGCGAGTTCATATTGGTAAGGTTCCAGGTGTCATGGAGACACAAACTGTGGTCTCAGTTCAGCCCGTGGTTAGGGCAGCAACATCTAAAGAAAAACATCTTAGACTTGCAATGTTCAAGAAATATGACCCTCCTACATTTAGTGGTTTGGCTTCAGAGAGTGAACAATGTTTTCTGGATGAGTGCCATCGCATTCTTCGCCCTATGGATATTGTTGAGGTGAGTGGGGTTGCTTTAACTACATTCCAACTAAAGGGATCGGCTTATCAGTGGTGGCAGGCATATGAGTTGGGCATCCCGACCGATGTAGCTCCACCTACATGGGTCCAGTTTTAAAAAATATTCTTGAGAGAGTTCGTTCCTCAGTCACTTCGAGATGCATGGCACGTAGAGTTTGAGCGGTTGCGCTAGGGTACTATGTTAGTATTAGAGTATGCCGTGAGATTTAGTGATTTTGCCAGGCATGCACCTGTTTTGGTCGCCACAGTTAAAGAGCGTGTCCATAGATTCATTGAGGGACTTATACATGATATTTGCTTCAGCATGGCTCGGGAGTTAGAGTCAGATGTTTCATTTTAGCAGGTGGTAGGGATCGCTCGTCGTGTAGAGGGCATGTGGGATCGGGAGAGAGAGGACAGGCGGGGCCATGAGAGAGAGATCAGGAGAGAGGAGAAGGAGGCCTCATAGACCAAAGAGATCTACTGGTCCTTATTTTGGAGGCAGGGTACGACATGGAAGTAGTTTTGTGGGTCAGCCAGTTCCGTTTGCACTTCAGGCTTCGCACAGTATTTCAGGTGCTCATGGGTCTCAGAGTACCCGTACCGTAAAGTTCCCATAGCCATGTTAGTAGAGAGGTTGCTTTGAGTGTGAAGATACCAGCTACAGGGTGGGAGATTGTCTTAGACTCCGAACATGTGTGTCATATCGAACTATTTAGCCGAGTTAAAGGCACCTAAGAGGGGAAGGCCCGTCCTATTGATGTGTCTCATATAGTAGGTTGGAGGCTGCTGCGCCAGATGATGTCATACCGGAATGCTTTTGATTTGTTACAGAGGGGCACCATTCGTATTTTGAATTGGTTCTGCTTATCTGGGCGAGTTCCCCTATTTGTTGTCCCACCTATGGGTGAGTTCATAACTTAGTATTATGTTTATGTATTTTCCCCTATTGGGAGATTCTATAAGTGATAACCGTGTCTATCGTTGTTTTAATTCATTATTGAAAGTTACGAGACTAGAAGTGAATTCATGTTGTCCATTATTTTAGGTTTTATGTGATTCCTCAGTAATTGGTTACGATTTGTGATTTGATATTCTACCGCGGTGAGAGTTCAGTAAATGTTGTGATTTTATTGGCAGAACTAGGTTAGTGGAAGATTTCAATTGGTATGATGTGTATTCGGCTTGTGATTCAGAGTTGAGGGTGAGACCCTCACGATTCCATGTGATTTGATATGTTTGAGCCAGGCTGCATGTCGCGGTGGAAGTTATACCAGGATGAGATCCTTATGATTCGTTCATATACTTTTATTTTTCCTTTCAAATTGATTCGTAGTATGGTACTGTTAGAGAGTCGTGTCTGTCGGGCTTGTTTGATATTTCTCTTATGTGTTTCTCTTTACATATTCAGTCATTATCGTTATGTGCTTCTTGAGTTTTAGTTTGCGGGGTGTATGCCCGGGGACGTTAGATGTAACTTGTTGACCCGGGTGTATAGTTATGAGGTCTTCATGTTTCTTGCATCATTATCAGCGTTGTGGAGGTTTGAAACGGGTCTCTAGCAGATATGAGGCTAATTGCCGGTGCTGGTTTTGATTACGAGCAGCTATTGTGATCAGAAATGTTATCATGGGCCTATGTGTGGGGTGTCATGTTGAAAGGTCATACCTTGTGGATGTAGGCATGAGTTGTTGCAACTGGTTGAGACTGATACTTGGTATGGATATAGAATCGGGTCTTTTGAAGATAAATGAAAGGTGAGAATTTTGACTCTAAGGATTTTCGATGTTGATAGAAAGAATAAATTACAGATGGGCTGGGGTCGTTAGGCTTATGTGGATTGGGGTAACGTGGGGTCACCCGCGGGTGTATGTTGAATATGTACTTTCAGTGATTTGAAGACTTCGAGGCAATTCTTGGCACGTTAAACGACGGACGTTTGTTTAAGAGGGGAAGGATGTAACGACCCGGCTGGTCGTTTTGAGAATTTAAGTCCCGATCAGTGGCATAAGGCCCCGAACAATTTCGTATTATGTGTATTGACTTCTGTGCGTGGCTGAATTTAGTTACCGGATGATTCAAAGTGATTTGGGACACTTGATCCCTTAAACGGAATCTTAAGTCTTAGGATTTTGACCGTAGTCGAAACTGTGTGAAAACAACTCCAGAATAGAGTTATGTCGGTTTCGTTAGCTCCGTTGGGTGATTTTGGACGTAGGAGCTTGTTCGGACTCTGAATCTTAGGTCAGTAGCTGATTTAGGCTTGAAATGGCAAAAGTTTATTTTTTGGAGATTTGGACAGGAAGCAGACTCTTTGATATCGTGGTTGGAATGCGATTCCGAGAGTTGGAACAGCCCTGTTATGTTATTTGGGACTTGCATGCAAAATTTGACGTCATTCCGGGTTGGTTTGATAGGTTTCGGCACGCGTTTTAGAAGCTGGAAGATTTGGAAATTTATAAGTTCGATTCCTAGTTTGATGTTGTTTGATGTGATTTGAGACCCCGAGAGAGTCCGTGTTAGGTTATGGAACTTGTTGGTATGTTTGGACAGGGTCCCGAGGGGCCTCGGGTGTGTTTCGAATTGGCTACGGGCCATTTCTTTCCGTTATTGGACTACTGAGATCTGTCATCTGGTTTTCTCCTTTGCGTTCGCATCTGCTCCTCCGCGTTCGCGATGAGTAATATTGGAGGAGGGAATATTTGTTCTTCGCGTTCGCATTCAAGCTCTTACATTCGCGAAGGTCTACCTTTTTCCTTTTTCGCACTCGCATCGTTCCTTCGACCCTTACGTAGTATAAACTAGGCCCCCAAGCGCTGGTGATCATTTACTCTTCGCGTTCACGTGTCCTCTTTGCGTTCCCGTAGGTTCCTATCCCCAATGCTTCGCATTCGCATCCCTTTGCTCGTGTTCGCGAAGGGTCTTCTGGCAGCCTTCATTTTTCTTCTTCGTGAATGCGATCACCCTTCCGCGTTCGCGATGCTTTAAGACCTGGGCAGAATGAATAGTACTCTATTCCTAGGGTTTGCCATTTTCACCATTTTTGGAGTTCTATAGCTCGGATTTGAGCGATTCTTTGTGGGTTTTTCAAGAAAATTGATTGGGGAAGTGTTCTTCACCTAGAATTTAATATATTCCATGATTTTATTTTTATTTTTATCATTTAATTTTTGTTTTGAGTTGAGGAAAATGGTGGTTTTTGAAGAAAAGTTTCAAAACGAAAAATCATGATTTGTGGGACGAAATGGTATCGGAATTTGATGATTTAGTATGGTTGAACTCATATCGGAATGGGTGTTCCCTTAAACGGAAGCTTAAGTCTTAAGATTTTGACTGTAGTTGGAACTATCTGAAGACGACTCTAGAATGGTGTTATGTCGGTTCCGTTAGCTCCATTGGGTGATTTTGGACTTAGGAGCGTGTCCAGACTATGAATCTTAGGTCAATAGCTGATTTAGGCTTGAAATGGCGAAAGTCCATTTTTTGGAGATTTGGTTCGGAAGTGGACTTTTTGATATCGGGGTTGGAATGCGATTCCGGGAGTTGGAAGAGCTCCGTTTTGTTATTTGGGGCTTGCCTGGAAAATTTGACGTCATTTTGGGTTATTTTGATAGGTTTCGGCACGAGGTTTAGAAGTTGGAAGATTTGGAAATTTATAAGTTTGATTCTTGGTTCGATGTTGTTTGATGTGATTTGAGACCCCAAGCAAGTCCATGTTAGGTTATGGAACTTGGTGGTATGTTTGGATGGGTTCTCAAGGGACCTCGGGTGTGTTTCGGATGGGATGCGGGCCATTTCTTTCTATTTTTGGACTGCTGATATCTGTTATATGGATTTTTCTTTTGTGTTCGCGTCTGCTCCTCCGCGTTCGCGATGAGTAATTTTGGAGGAGGGAATATTTGTTCTTCGCGTTCACGTTCAAGCTCTCACATTTGCAAAGGTTTTCCTTTTACCTTTTTTGCTTTCGCATCCTTCCTTCCGCGTTCGCATAGTATAAACTAGACCCCGAGCGCTGGTGATCATTTACTTTTCGCGTTCGCGTGTCCTTTGAGGCTTTATGATCCGGAATAGTCTCTTATGAGTTTTATTTGTGCTTGGAAGTTATTTTGATTAGATTTGAGCCGTATGGAGGTCATTTCACCCGAGAAGTTCATTTTTGAGTATGGTTCTGACTTCTTTGAGATAAGTATCTTTCCTAACTTCGTGTAGGGGAACTACCCATTAGGATTTGAGTCTTCTATGCTAATTGTAGTCCGTGTACGCGAGGTTACGAGTACGTACCCGGACTTATTTGTGGAAAATTGGCCTTTAGGGATTCTTAGGTCCTTGTATTCACTCAATATGCAGTTGTTCTCGTTATGATTACGTTTCTCAATTTCTAGTTTCACTTCTACCTTTTTAATTGAAATTAATTTCTTCATGATCCACTTTTGTTGTTCCTTTGATTCATATGTGCCTTAACTGAAATTGTATCTCTTCTATTGCCGTGTTGTCTTCTCCCTAACTGCTTATCTTTATCTGGAATTATAATTTTCTCTTCTGTAATTGTTTATCCTTAATTGAGGCAAATCATTATCCTTATACTGCTTATCCTTAATTGGAATTTGTTGTATCTCTCCCTTCATTGCCGAACCTTAAAAGAAGTTAGATATCCTATATTTTAGTTTACTTGTCCTTATTTGGACTTATTCATCTTGTGTTAGCTCCCTCGTTGTCGAACTGTACATTGTGGACCGTTGTTACATAATATTTCCTTTCTTGTTGATCTGCTCTTATTATGACTAGCATTCTCTATTATGGCTACTCCTTATGACATAGTTCCTCCGTTTTGTTTGTGTTCAGGAATTTATGAGTTGACTTATTGCCGTACACTTGTATTATTATCATTGTTGTTGTTGTACTTATTCTGGTGATGCACGAGGTTTCTATCGTGCGGTTGTTGTTATTGTGATGCACGAGGTTTGTACCGTGCAGTTGTAGTTATTGTGTTGCACGAGGTTTCTGCCGTGTCATTTTTGTTATTGTGATGCACGAGGTTTCTGCCATGCGGTTGTTGTTATGTGGTTACACGTGGTTTATGTCGTGCCATTGATACTATTGATATTTGCACAGACGGCATTACAAGGCGGGATATATATATATGTAGGTTGCGCATGTGGTGAGACAAGGTGGGTACATCATTATGCACGTGTGGCGAGACAAGGCGGGCACGTACTTTATTATTGCACACGTGGCGAGACAATGTAGGCTGTGTCAGGGACTGATTTGTGATGGTCCCTCGGCATTCTTGTTATTGATATTTGTGTAGTGGTACACTTACTCTTGTGAGCTTCATCTTGTGAAAGTTCTGAGAAAATATTCTACGTGATGTCCGTTCTTTTTCCTTATACTTATTTGCTGGTATGGACTATGTTAGGACACTTGCACAAGCATACACGTAGTTAAGCACTAATATCGGGTAAGAGGTTTTCTTGATATTGTTGAGCATGGATGCTCAACCTTGTTTATTTGCCTTCTATGTGAGAATGGCTTTATTGGCACGTGAGTTGTCAGTGTCGTTATAAGGTGTTATGAGGGCACAGGATGCCAAGTGTTAGGGTTCAGGTAGTGAGACCCGTGAGTTATGATTTGTCTGAGGTTCAGTACCTCGTAGAGTTTGATGACTAAAGCCTGATGTAAAACTGGTTGTAGTTGCTGAGTTATTACTTGTCCTTGCTGTATTTGTGAATCCGGATTTATGTTGTGTTCCATTCACTTTTCTGTGTCATTTTTATGGTATTCCGCTAATACTTGTTGTTTCCTTTCTTATTGCAAATATTGTATTGTTACCCATATTGCATAGTCTTTATGTAGATATCATATTTATGTTGTTCTTATACTTATACTTGTTCAGTTTATTAGACGAGTGGGTATCTTGACTGTTCCTCGTCACTACTCCACCGAGATTAGTCTTGATACTTTCCGGGCACCGCTGTGGTATGCTCATACTATACTTCTGCACATTGTTTTTGCAGCTCCAGGTATTTGTTCGTTAGTAGCTATGCGGGTCATTGCTGTGGAGACTCAAGGTAAACCTGTTGCTGCATTCGCAGGCTTCGGAGTCACCTTCATCTTTTCATTTTGCACTGTTTATTAATATTTTTGGACAGTTGTATTTGGAAGTTTCCTAGCAAACACTCTGTAGAGATTTCTATTTCAAATTCTTAGATGTTATTTAAAAAATATTTTTATTTCAATTAATGTTAGGCTTACCTAGTCCATAAGACTAGGTGCCACCACGATATCCAAACGGAGGGAAAATTGGGTCGTGACATTACAGTAGTTAATGCATGACCAAAATCTAGATGTCCTATTGTTGCTAATCCGTCTGCCTCCCCACATTTCATCCTGCGTTAGAACATCGTTAAAATCTCCACCTATGAACTAAGGACGTTTATAATTATTAAATATTGACTTAATGTTTCCCTAAAGAGTATTTCTTTTAACTAGATATGTGCTTGCATAAATGTCTCTAAATTGCTAGGGAGTACCTGAACTGGGGCATGCAACTCTTGGCCAGTTTGCCTAATGCGTTCAACTGCTACCATTGTGTCCATCCACATAATTACTAAGCCACGAGCTCTCTCATGGGTTTGAACTTCTATCAGGTCAGAAAAGTGGAACTCCTCCTTAAGGGTTGCATGGCTTTTCATTTCTGTTTCCAATAGGACTACAATACAGGGGTTGTAATTATTAACCAATTCTCTAAAGTTACGTCTAAAATCTACGTGGTTTGCACCTCTAACATTCCAAATGACTATGCTAGTGGGTGTGTTCATGATTGAAGAAAAGTTAAGGCGTATATCTCCTTTAGGGTTGGTTCCCCTCGTCCTAATTTGACTCTCTCTCAAATAGGGGTCAGTAGGACAACATTCTCTGATGCAGCTCTGGTGATTGGTGGTGTTATCTCGATCGAGCATTTTTTAAGAGCTATCGTGCATGGAATATGTATTTATTGTCCTCCCTCTTCGGGAATAGCATAAGGGCTATATCTCTTATTGTTGAGATTTTTGTGAATGACCTTTTTCCAAGAGGGGGAAGTATCTCCAGGTTTTCCACCTCTTCCATTTCCTGTCCTTCCTAATCTGGGCTTAGTGGTTGTTCCATCGTGGCCGTCATTTGTGGCTGTTGTTGCATTGGCTCTGGTTGCCATGGAAATAGTAGTGGATTCATGTCTATCAGCACCTGAGGTTGGAAAAAAGGGTGATCGAACATTTGATTCATGTTCAGTAGTGGATTAAAGTGTTGAGGTAGGTTCCAGTGGTTGTTCATGGTATAGTACAATGATGGAGCATGCATGGCATGGTACAATCCTGGAGCTACTGCAGGTGCCAGTAGATCGAGGATATTGGAAATCCACATGTGGTTCATGGAGTTGTCCATTGCCAATTTCATATCTTTTGTCACTACTTGGGCTAGAAAGTTTGGATTTCGAATGGTCACCATAATCTCCTATCCCTCGAGCATCATTGTGAAGAACAGAGCTTGGCCATGGAGGTCTTCCTTGATCAACGAGGTTGGTTGGTGGTCTAGGTGTAGCGGGTGTGTTGCATACACCAGGTGTGGGAGTTGCATGTGGTTGTTCTAATTGTTCATGGTGGGAAGTTGGAAAGATGGTCTTGGAATTCTGTGAGTTAGCAGTATTAGTCGATTTCTCCTGTTTAGAGAAAGTAGCAATTTTGGAATTATCCTCCCATGTGGTGTCCTTTAAAGTATTAGAGGAAAGTTGATTTGAAAGATTCAATTTGCATGTTATTAGGTGTGTTTGGCGTGTGCGAATAAATAGAGGGATCTTGATCAGCTAACTCCATAGCTATGTCCATTTGAATGATGTATGTTGACAAGTATTGAGCATTGTTTTGTATTTTTGTGACTTGTCATTTGTGTAGTGTATTTTGTCTGCATGTAATAGGGGAGGCTTAGTTAAACTTGAGCTATCATTAGGATTTGGCAGCAAATCAGAATGCAAGGGTGTAGGGTTATGATCAATTTGAGCCACGTCTGGGACACGTGTCTCTTCATTACTCGTTGTTTTCTTTGGTTGTATCAAAGGGATAGAGTGTGCGGTAGGGGAAGCATTTTGCAGGTCATTTGGAGTGTTTGAGGAATTAACGTCTACTTTTTGATCTTCTTAGAGAGAGCAAATTTATTAGAAGTGGTGGGGTACTAGATATTAATTATAGGATTCTTCTCCAACATGTTGTCTATGGGATTGGCGTGTAGTTGTCTTTTATTGTGTAAGTTAGTGTTAGGATTGTTGGAATATTCAGACTCTTTAGAATTGAAAGCAAGTTTTTGGGTACGAAGATACTTACCTATGGCGGTGTCAAAGATTTTAACATTTATACCTGGCTATCCACTTTGCAATTTTGTGGTACTGTGTTGTTGTACCATCTGTTTGCATTGGTTTTGTATCATAGTTGCTGGATGTCACGATCCAAAATTCCGCCACATGCGTCGTGATGGCACTTAGTCTCTAAGACTAGGTAAGCCCATTACAATTACAATTTAAGCCACTGTTTTTAAACATATAACTTAATACACGTGTCAAAACCAACATCGCAAATAATTCTATCAACCTCCCGAGACTGATAATACTGAGTCATGAACTCTAACTAAATACATGGAATAATCTCAAGGATCAAATACTCAATACTATTTGATTAATAATTAACAGTACAATAAAATGGAAAGACTCCAAGGGACTGCGGCGACCAAGCAGCTCTACCTTAAATCCTTGTGATCACACTCTAACTCTACCCGAGTCTGATATCTCCAATACCTGGCTCTGCACAAAAATGCTCAGAAGTGTAGTATGAGTACTTCACAGTCGGTACCCAGTAAGTATCAAGACTACCCTCAGTGGAGTAGTGACGAGCTACAGTCAAGACATTCACTTGTCTAATAACATGTGCAATATAGTATACAAAAATAATAGGAAACAATTAACAACGATGGCAACAATAGTCGACCAATGATATACACATCCAGGCAACAAGAACATCATAAACATTTATCAACAAATAATGAATACAAGTACAACCAATTAATCAAGTACTTCAAATATAAATATTTCGCCTATATCTTTTTCAAATAATAATCTTCAGGATATAATATTTTTCAATAAATATATTTCGAATATACTCCCTTCAAATAAATATCTTTCAAATAAATCTCTTTTAAATATAATTCCTTCAAATAAATATCTTTCAAATGTAATCAAATAAATATCTTTCGAATAAAAGTCACCCTGTGACACCTCATTAAAAAATCATAGAAATACGGTCTCAGCCCACTTTCATATTTCCACGCTACCTCGTGCCAAATCATTAATGTGTTTCACGTATAATTCTTTCAAATAAATACTTTTCGAAAAAAATTCACCTTGTGACACCTCATTTAAAAATCGTAGAAATACGAGTCTGAACCCACTTTCATATTTCCACGGCACCTCATGCCAATTTCTCTATCACAACCGCACAGACAACTCACGTGCCAATATCATCATCATTTACTCACGGCACCTCGTTCCCATATATCATTTCATAATCCGCCTGGCAAAAGCCACATGCTCCCAATTTCAATATAGATCAGACTAATATCAATTTACCAACAACGAGACAAATTGCACAAGATATAAAAATAAACACAAGAAAAATCACAACATCAAATGAAATTTACCAACGCAATAACCCCACATCATCACATAAAAATTACAAATACAATAACCCCACATCATCACATATCATTACCAACACAATAATCCCTCAACATCACATATTATCCCTGACAATAGCCACCCTTATCGATCCTATAGCCACTCTTATCTCTCCTATAGACACCTTTATCGCTCCTATAATAGCCTCTCTTATCGCTCCATTTAATAGCCTCCCTTATCACTCCACCCAGACAATATCCCAACACACATAACAACAGTGAAATGCCACCCTTATGCCTGCATAATGTCAACAATGGAATTCCACCCTCATACGTCGCATAAGAGTAACCCAAATCACACAACAATTCACACAGAATATTATCACAACCGCACAACATCATCAACTCGTATTTATAAATATCATGTAGGCCACAACCATACGAAAGGTACAACAAAGTCAATTAATTTCACAACAGATAGTCCACATCTCAACACAATGTATATAAAATCTCAAAAACAACCACAAGGATGGGGAAATAACTCATCATAGGACAACGCCTTCTTTAATCTAAATTTTAGATAAATATATAAATGCCTCAATTTAAACTTATTTAATTAATTATTTGCAAATGAAAAATCAATAATTAAATTATTTCCAAGAAATATCAAATCAACAACACACCGAATTCACATACAAATCCAAGTGACAATGACACCAAATAATCATATAAAATACAAATTCGACAAACAACGAATGAGGCATGACAAATCAAGGATTTACTAAGTTCCAACAATTTTCTAATTTAATACATAAGGGCGTCTACGAATTTCAACCGATATAATTTGCACATAGAAACCAAGTATGTACTCGTCACCTGGCATACATAGTTTTCAATTACACAATTTCCACATAAGACTCAATGCCTAAGGGGAAATTCCCCCACTCAAGGTTAGGCAACTTACTGACCTCGTTTCGAAATCAAATTTCAAGATTCCAAGAAACTTTTGCCTCATGAATTCGTGTATGAAAATTTCAAATCGAGTCACAAACAATTCAATATACTTAACACGAATCGTAGGAAATAATTCAATATGAATTTGCTAAATTTCACAATTTAAATCCGAAATTAACTCAAAAATCAATAGTGGAGCCCACATCTCAGATCCAGACCAAAGTTACAAAATATGAATGCCCATTCAACCACGAGTCCAACCATACAAAAATTATCGAATTCCGACATCGGATTGACCTTCAAATCATCTTTTTATATTTTTAGAAGATTTTATAAAAATCTGATTTGTCTTCCATAAATTCACGGATTCATGATATAAATGAGTACGGAATCATGAAATATAATTAATATAGGATAAGGAACTCTTTCCCCAATGTTTTCCCGTGACAATCGCCCAAAAATTGCCTAAACTGAGCTCCCAAACTCAAAACTGAGTATATATAGCAAAACTCGCCATTTTATGGGTTTCTTTACTGTTCGGCGCCACAAGTAGCGTGGGGCGCTGCCTGTAGCGCTGTTTCCAGAACCCTTAAACATCCCAGCTCTAGGACTAGGGGCCCCGTGCTACCCTAGGCACTGACGGCAACGAAATATTATTCCCGACACGGAAAATGGCATAACTCTCTCATACGATGTCCGAATTCGATGATGCTTTTTGCTATGGCTCCGAAAATTTCAATACGGATCTAATGATTCAATCAAAACGGAATTTGGAGCTCATTTTCTTAATGTGATACCACGTATTCTTGAAGAATAGATGTCAAAACATTCTAGGATCGATGCTGAAACATAGCAAATCAAGTCCGATTGACCTCAAATTTGCACACAAGTCTTAAATGACATAACGAATCTATCAAAATTTCCATAACTGGATTCCGACACCGATATCAATAAAGTCAACTTGCGGTCAAACTTCTAGAACTTCCATTTCCAACTTTCTCAATTTCAAGCCAAAATCAACTCCGAACTACCAAATAAATATCCGGACACACTCCTAAGTCCAAAATCACCATACAGAAATATTGGAATCATACAAATTCCATTCTAGAGTCGTTTGCTCAAAAGTCGGCTCTCTGGTCAACTCTTTTCTTTTAAGATTCTTAATTAAGAATTGTTCTCCCAATTTAATCCCAAATCGTTCGAAAACCAAACTCAACCACACACGCAAGTCATAATACGTATTACGAAGTTGTTCTGGACCTTAAGTCGCTGTACGGGGCGTAAATTCATAAAATAACAAGTGAGGTCGTTACATTCTCCCCCTCTTAAACATACTTTCATCCTCGAACGTGCCAAGAATTATTCTGATGACATTAAATTAATGAGTGCATTCTTACACACATAACTTGCGGGTGATTCTACGTCACCAAAAAATTAATATGGATCTGACAACACCATCTCAGTTGAAGATTACTTCTTTCATCCATACTTATAAACTTTAAAACAAATTTCTTACACTCCAAACATTTTCAAAAGGTCTGATTTTCACATTAACACAAGGTATTAGTCTCAACTGGCTATAACAACTCGTGCCTACGCACACATCAACTTTCTTGATAGTGCTGAAGTACTTCGAAATTTTTCTGAGTGTTATATTCTCTCTCACTTGGGATCATTCACCCTTGAATGAGAGTTAGAGTTAGCCCTCAAACATATAACATAACTTATTTCTTCTTTCGCACGTCTTAATTGCCTAAATTTTACTAACTCCAAATTTGTTTTAGAAATTTCGGCAGAGTCTCCCCTGTAATTGGGCCTATCCACCTACCAGAGTAACATCAAAACAACTCATAACAACACATCCACAACCCAACAAAGCAACACAATGTATATATCAATAACACTAATCTCAGCATTACAAGCACTATATTATCATAATGATATCTGTACATGAAGCACATCATATGGTATGCCCATAACCACATATATGGTCTTAATAGTTGTTCATAATCGATTACAACATCGTCAATTAACCTCATGTTAACAAAATCTCATTTCAAACTTCCACTTTACTAACAACGAGACACGAGGCATGAAGACCTCATAATTATTTATCCAATTTAACGAGTCATATTTGGCACTCACCTCATAGGCTAAAACTCAATAATTACAATACGAATATGGAAAATTATGCACTGAGAAATTCATACGAAAATTTTCAAATAAACCTACCAGGGATGACTCCCTATAAGTACTATAGTACAAATTAAATTTCACAAGGGGGAATTTAAATACATAAATTTTCATCACAGGGATATCATCCTTATATAACTTCCACTGTGGCTCGTAGCCCGGTTTAAACATATCAAATCATATTAAAATGCGAGGATCTCGTCCTAGGTTATGAATCACAAGTATTTTGCACATTGTACCTACAAGAATTTTCCATTTCCTTTCTTTCTTCTTTTCAATAAATTTTGTGAACAATTTTCACAACCGATAGGGCATATAATTCATAAAATTATAATCAATTATCTCAAAATTACATCAAAACCCATTGTAGTGAATAATAGAAAGTCACTTTTGGACTCATAGCCCTCAATAGTGTGGAAAATAACATGATAGACACGGGCTAACACCATCAAATCTCCCAACAGGGATAAACACGTGAGTGGTGTGCAAATCGCAAACTCGTCCTATATGGAGAACGATAAGAGGTCGCACCTCGATAGACAAAATTGAATTGGGGCCCACAGCCTGAGTGTTGTGTTAAAATCCATCCCTCCCAAGTCTGGGACAATCTCTCATGATATGCCTAGTATCACCACACTCATAACAACCCCTCTGAGGTCGCGGCTACTCGTACTCAGTGTGTGCCGGATAACTGGAATAACCACTGTGAGAATTTTGTGTTGGTGGTGTACTGTAAGAACTTACTAGAGCACCTCGAGTAATCTGATATGCGGATTATGCTGGCCGACTGCTCGAGTCTGCGCCATAATGGTTCATAGCTGAAGAGTAAAATCCACTGAACCCTCCAGAGCTTCAAGACCTTTTGGCCTCCTCATACTCTCTTTCCTCACCTAGAACACCCTCAATCCTCCTCGCAATCTCCACTACTTGCTGAAATGGAGTATCAGTTGGCAACTCTAGAGCCATGCATATTTTAAGATCATAATCGAGCCCCTCAATGAATATGCAGACTCGCTCTCTAACTGTAGAAACCAAGATAGGTGCATGACGGGATAACCCACTGAACCTGATAGCATATTCTGACACTGTCATAGTGCCCCGATACAACCATTCAAACTCTGTGCGCCACTCATCTCGGAGAGTTTTGAGAACAAACTCTTTCAAAAACATATCTGAAAACTGAGCCCAAGTAGGTGATATTGCATCAGCTGGTCTACCTTTTTCATAGACTTGCCACCACTGATACGCTACTCCTGACAGCTGATATAAGGTAAAGGTGTACCAAACATATTTAAAAACTATGCTGAAGTCTCCTGAAGTCCGAGGGTAACAACAGGTGCTTCTGGTACCTGTGCCCCAATTGGAGCAACTGGCAGCTCCTCAACTGCCTATGTAACCGATGTTCTAGTTGTGACATGTGCCCTTCCACAGGCGTCGTGATGGCACTTAGTCTCTAAGACTAGGTAAGCCGATTACAATTACAATCTAAGCCATTTTTTTAAAACATATAACTTAATACACGTGTCGAAACTAACAACGGAAATAATTCTATCAACCTCCCAAGACTGGTAATAATGAGTCACAAACTCTAACTGAATACATGGAATAATCTCGAGGATCAAATACTCAATACTGTTTGATTAATAACTAACAGTACAATAAAATGGAAAGACTCCAAGGTACTGCGACGACCAAGCAGCTCTACCTTGAATCCTTGCGATCACACTCTAACTCTATCCGAGTCTGATATCTCCAAAACCTGGCTCTACACAAAAATGTGCAGAAGTGTAGTATGAGTACACCACAGTCGGTACCCAATAAATATCAAGACTAACCTCAGTGGAGTAGTGACGAGGTACATTCAAGACACTCACTAGTCAAATAACATGTGCAATTTAGTATACAAAAATTATAGGAAACAATTAACAACGATGGAAATACTAATCGACCAATGATATACACAGGCAGGCAACAAGAACACCATAAATATTGCTCAACAAATAATGAATACATGTACAACCAATTAATCAAGTTCTTCAAATATAAATCTTTCGACTATATGTTTTTCAAATAATAATCTTCATGATATAATATTTTCCAATAAATATATTTCGAATATACTCCCTTCAAGTAAATATCTTTCAAATAAATCTCTTTTAAATATAATTCCTTCAAATAAATATCTTTCAAATATAATTCTTTCAAATAAATCTTTTTCAAATATAATTCTTTCAAATAAATCTTTTTCAAATATAATTCTTTCAAATAAATATTTTTCGAATAAAAGTCACCCTGTCACACCTCATTTAAAAATCATAGAAATACGGTCTCAGCCAACATTCATATTTTCATGGTACCTCGTGCCAAATCATAAATGTTTTTCACGTATAATTTTTTCAAATAAATATCTTTAGGAAAAAATAGTCACCCTGTAACACCTCATTTAAAACTCATAGAAATACGGGTCTCAACCCACTTTCATATTTCCACGGCACCTCGTCCCAATTTTTCTATCACGACCGCACGGATAACTCATGTGCCAACATCATCATCATTTACTCACGGCACATCGTGCCCACATGTCATATCACAACTGCACGGACTGTTCACGTGCCAATATCATTATTATTTACTAACGGCACCTTGTGCCCACGTTTCATTTCATAATCCGCATGTTCCCAATTTCAACATAGATCAGACTATTAACAATTTACCATCAACGAGACAAATTGCACAAGAAATAAAAATAAACACAAGGAAAATCGCAACATCACATGAAAATTACCAACGCAATAACCCCACATCATCACATAAAAATTACAAACACAATAACCCCACATCATCATATATCATTACTAACACAATAACCCCACATCATCACATATCATCCCTGACAATAGCCACCCTTATCTCTCCAATAGCCATCCTTATCACTCCTATAATTGCCTCTCTTATCCCTCCACCCTGACAATATCAATTGCCACCCATATCGCTCCTATAGCCACCCTTATCTCTCCTATAGCCACCCTTATCGCTCCTATAATAGCCTCCATTATCGCTCTGCTTAATATCCTCTCTTATCACATCGTTTAGACAATATCCCAACACACATAACAATAGTGAAATGACACCCTTATGCCCGCATAATGTTAACAATGGAACTCCACCCTTATCCGCCGCATAACAGTAACCTAAATCACACAGAATATTATCATAGCATCATCAACTCTTATTTACAAATTGCTCGTAGGCCAGAATTATTCCAAAGGTACAATAAAGTCAATTAATTTCATAGCAGATAGTCCACCGCTCAACACAATGTATATAAAATCTCAAAAGCAACCACAAGGATGGGAAAATAACTCATCATAGGACAACGCCTTCTTTAATCTAAATTTTAGATAAATATATAAATGCCTCAATTTAAACTTATTTATTTAATTATTGGCAAATGAAAAATCCATAATGAAATTATTTAAAAGAAATATCAAATCAACAACACACGAAATTCACATAAAAATCCAAGTGACAATAACACCAAATTATCATATAAAATACAAATTCGACAAACAACGAATGAGGCATGACAAATCAAAGATTTACTAAGTTCCAACAATTTTTCAATTAATACATAAGGGCGTCTACGAATTTCAACTGACATAATTTGCACATATAAACCAAGTACGTACTCGTCACCTAATGTACAAAGTTTTTAATTACACAATTTCCACATAAGACTCAATGCCTAAGGGGTAATTCCCCCACTCAAGGTTAGGCAAGATACTTACCTCATTTCACAACCAAATTTTAAGATTCCAATAAACCTTTGTCTCGCGAATTCGTGTCCGAAAGCTTCAAATCTAGTAACAAACAATTCAATATACTCAACACGAATTGTAGGAATTAATTCCATATGAATTTACTAAATTTCATAATCTAAATCCGAAATAAACTCAAAGTTCAATAGTAGGGACCACGTCACGGAACCCGAAAAAATTTACAAAATATGAACTCCCATTCAACCACAAGTCCAACCATTCAAAAATTATAGAGTTCCGACATCGGAGTGACCCTCAAATATTCTTTTTACATTTTTGGAAGATTTTATAAAAATCTGATTTTACTTCCATAAATTCACGGATTCATGATGTAAATGAGTATGGAATCATGAAATATAATCAATATAGGATAAGGATCACTTACCCCAATGTTTTCACGTGAAAATCGCCCAAGAAGCGCCTAAATTGAGCTCCCAAAACTAAATAATGAGTAGAAATGGCAAAACTCCCCGTTTAATGGGTCTTTTATTGTTCGGGCACCACAGGTGGCGTGGGGCACTGCCTGTAGCACTGTTTACAGAACCCTTAAACATCCCAGTGCCAGGGCTAACTCTCTCATACAATGTACGAATTCCACGATTCTTTTTGCTATGGTTCCTAAATTTCAATATTATCTAACACTTCAATATGTCATACCACACATTCTTGAAGAATTGATGTCAAAACACACTAAGTTCGATGCATAAACATAGAAAATCAAATCCGATTGACCTCAAATTTTGCACACAAGTCATAAATAATATAACGGACCTATCAAAATTTCCATAACTGGATTCCAATGCCAATATCAATAAATTCGACTCACGGTCAAACTTCCAAACCTTCCATTTCCAATAAAGTCGCCGCTCTGTTTCGTTGGTTGATGATGATAGAGTTTGATGGGAGCAATGATGGAAGGTGTGGCCTAGCCTCCCACATAGCTTGTAGAGGATCTGTTCCCCCTCGTGGATGATTTGCTGCTTATATTTTCCTATGAAGATGTAGGTCTGGGCTGGTTCATCAAGCGGCAGCTCAATACACAGTCGTACATATCTTCCACGCATAGTTGCACCAATGCATGCGTCTATTTTTAACACGCGCCCAATGGTGTTACCTATTTTCCTTAGTATTAAGGCATCGTAGAACTTAGTAGGTAACTGTGGGAGGCGTATCCAAATTGTTGATCTATATTGTGTTGCTTTGCTTGCTATGAAATTAGGTTCCAATTTTTAACAAAGAGGAAATAACCATTAACAAACTGATAACTTCCATGTAAATGGAGTTTGCAGCTAGAGAGACGACGAAGGAGAAGAAGATAACCTCTGCAGTACATGAGGCCATGCTTCTAAATTCAGCTCCAGTTGAGCTTCTAGATACAATATCTTGCTTCTTTGATTTCTATGAGATAAGTGCACAACCAAACTTCACTAGATAGCCTGTAACCGACCTTCTTGTCTTCACACAGGCTCCCCAATCTGAGTCACAGTAGGTTGTTAGCTTGCTTGTATTCTCTGCAGGCATTAAGAGTCCTAGACCAAGTTCTGCCTTGACTTATTTCACCACTCTAAGAGCATCTTCTATGTGAGATGTTTTGGGGCACTGTCTTATTTCACCACCCTCGAGCCATTCACCTTATCAAACCTCTCTCTCAAATCCTCCAAGACCTTATTCGCACTCGATGCATACAACACACTACTCAGTAAACCAGGTCTAACAGCATTCATAATCCATGAAAGGACAACAACATTCACCTTTTCCAACAGATCGTGTAGTTACGGTGCAAATCTAGATTGAGGATATCAACCATCTACAAACCCTAGCTTGGTTTTCCCTAATAGACCAATTCGCATAGCACAACTCCTCAATGTATAGTTTTCAGATCCAACAAGTTGAAGAGAGATCAGAGAACTACCTGGTGTGTCGGTTGGCTAGAAGTACAAGGGGTGATTATGATCGATTGTAGGGATGACACTACCTCCAGTTATAGCATTCACTGGATTTGAAGTTCCAGTAGCATTTGCAGAAGTAGTGCCATGAATTACATCTTCAATTGCTATCTCTAGCTGAATTAATGAGTGAACAACAAAAACCAAGCCCTAACTTCAATTAGAGTTTCCTCACGAGAATTCACTCACTTAATTGAGTGAATTAGAGAAACTAACAAATACAACTGAGTTATTGAGTGCCACCGGTCAGCGTTACAGGCTTTGATACCATGATAACTTCCATGGAAATGGAGTTTGCATCTAGAGAGACAACGAAAGAGAAGAAGATCAGAGTTGAGAGAAAGCAGAAATGCTCTGTATTTATGAGAAAGATGGAAATGAAAATTTTGTTCTTACCTCCTACATGTACAATGTATTTATAGTTATAACTAACTAACCAAATATTACACAAACATATGTAATATCTTAACTAACTTAAGATGAGTTGGATCCTAGCTGGAATGTTGCAACTACAACTTGAACTTTGCCTTCACATGCTCATTGTTCAACACAAACCATGGCCTATTTTGAAGTACTTTGATCATGTTTTCCTCTTTGTTGAATTTCACAATAAAATAGTCAGTCCCAAGGTCAATTAGTGGAAAGTTTTTTTATGGTTTCCACAATTCTTGTATTATCCTTTTTAGGTATTGATGTTGGATTCTTTTTCCTATAAGCTTAATGATCAGCGAGTGCTTCCATGGTTTGTACATGCGATTTTTGTCTTCCTCTGTGAGTTGGATCGACCTTATGCCTTGAGATAGTTTTTCTGTGGCTATATCCATGCTTGCATCTAGTGGGGATTGTAGCTCCTTTGTAATTGAATCTTTTGATAGGTCAATGCTCATCATATATTCGGTTGAGAGGAGTTTTTCATTGAAAAAAGACTGTTGGTTAGGTTCATTATTAATACTTGTACTATTGATATCTGGTGGTTTGGGAGGTATATTGTAACGACCCGACATGTCATTTTAAGAATTAACGCCCCGTTCAGTGACTTAAGGTCTCGAGCAACTTCGTAATAAGTATTATGACTTGCGGGTGTGGTAGAGTTTGATTTTCGGAAGATTTGGAATTTATTTAAAAGAACAATTTTTATTTAAGAAGCTTAAAAGAAAAGAGTTGACCGAGGAGTTGACTTTTTGATATTCGGGCCAGAATCCGGTTTTGAAAATTGGAATACCTACATTATGTCATTTATGACTTGTGTGCAAAATTTGAAGTCATTCCGGATTGATTTGATACGTTTCGGCGCAAAAAAATAGAAGTTGAGAGATTTGTAAAGTTAAGAAATTTGGAAGTTTGGCCATGGTCAATATCGGGTCAAAACGACCTCTTTTAAGTGTTTTAAGTGTGTGAGCAGGTCTGCAGCGTATTTTATGATTAAAATTAATATATGGTTTGTGCCCGGGAGGTTCCGGATGTGATTCGGGCTGAGTTTTGAGCGAGTCCGGACATTTCAGCACTCTAATATTGTTCTAACACTTTTGGGGGCGCGGACCGCGCATTTTGGGGTTCTGCGAAGGAGAGATGCGGACAACAGCAGAATTTCGCGGCCGCGCTTGAAATTCGCTGACCGCAGCAAAGTTTCACGGACCGCGTCAGAATTTCGCGGACCGCAGTTG
Source organism: Nicotiana tomentosiformis (assembly GCF_000390325.3). Lineage (NCBI taxonomy): Eukaryota > Viridiplantae > Streptophyta > Magnoliopsida > Solanales > Solanaceae > Nicotiana > Nicotiana tomentosiformis. Next base: position 112,018,962 of record NC_090820.1, read on the forward strand.
GAAGTTGTGCAGATGCACTGGTCCGACTTTGGAAGCCTATATCTTTTGATTTACAAGGACTTTGGAGATGATTCAAAAACGAAAGTTGTAGCCCTTCATGTCTAGTTTATAGAGAATAAAGAAGTCATCATTTGGACATCTGTAGAGAAAGTTATGGACAAAATACTAAAGCCTGGCAGTGCAGCCCCAAGACTTTCGCGGGCGCACTAGTTTTTCGGGACCGCGGGACTCGGGACACGGCCGCACTCAAAATTTTGCGGACCGCGAAGTGGGAGATCAGAGGTGCACTATATAAACGGGGTTTAAGGTAGTATTTCATTTTTGGACTTTAGGAGCTCGGTTTGAGACGATGTTTCGTGGGTTTTTTATGAAATTCATCGGGGTAAGTGATTCTAAATCGTATTTCGTTATTATACATGAATATATCACTGATTTTATCATTTAATTAGTACTTTGAGATGGACATTTGGGAAAAATTGTAGAAACTTCATAAACCACAAATTTAATATTTGGAGGTCGATTTGTTATTCGAATTCGATAAAATTGGTGTGGTTGAACTCGTATCGGAATGGGTGTTCGGATTTCGTAAAAATTTGTTCAGGTTTCGAGAAGCGGGTCCCACGTTGACTTTTGTTGACTTTTTGAAATAAAATTTTAAGTCGATGTATTATTATCCGCAATTGTTTCCGATAAATTTTAATGAAGTTATGCAATTAATTTGGATAGATTTGAGCGGTGCAGAGGTCAATTCAATCAAGAAGGCGATTTTGAAATATCGGCATACCTTCAAAAAGGTAAGTGTCTTGCTTAACCTCGAGTGGGGGAATTACCCCTTAGGCATCGAGTCTTATGTGCCATTTGTTAAATGTGAAAAGCCGTTTATGCAAGGTGACGAGTACGTACTCGGGCTTATATGTGCAAATTTTTATTGGATTAAAGTCCTAGGCATTATTGTGTAGTAAATTGTGTAATCGTGGATAATTATTAAATCATATGTTTTCCATGCCTAAATCCTTGTTGTTGAATTTGTTTTTATATGACAATTTGGTGAAATTATTACTTTTATATTTATGTGAATTTCGTGAGTTTGATGGTTAATATTTCTTGGAATTTAATTTCATTATCGATTTTCCCTCTGCAAATAATTAATTAAGAAAGATTAAGAAAAAGTGTTAATATAATTATCTATATTTGCATTAATGAATGTTTTGCTTTATGATGAGTAATTTCTATCTCTATTGATTATTTTTGGGTGTTATTTACATTGTGTGAAGCCTTGGGCTATTTGTTGTAGAAATTAATTGATTTTTTTTATATCTTTGCAATATAGTTGTGGCCATTGGGCAAATTGTGATATGAATTTATTTTATTATGTTGCCGTGTAAATTTTCCGTGTAAATTATTGTGTTGTGTGAGTTATTATTTTGGGGAGATAAGGGTGGCATTTCACCATTGATATTATGTGGGTATAAGGGTGGCATTTTACTGTTGTTGTGTTTGTTGGAATATTGTCTGGACGGAGCGATGAGGGTGGCTATAGGAGTGATAAGGGTGGCAATATGAGTGATAAGGGTGGCTACTTATATTGCCTGGGCGGAGCGATAAGGGTGGCTATAGGAGTGATAAGGGTGGTAATAGGAGCGATAAGGGTGGCTATTGTCAGGGACGATATGTGATGATGTGAGATTGTGGTGTTGATAATTTTCATGTGATGCTGTGATTTTCTTGTGTTTATTTTTATACCTTGTGCAATTTATCTTGTTGTTGGTAAATTGATAACAATCTGATTTATGTTGAAATTGAGAGCATGAGTAAATAATGAGGATATTTGGCACGTGAATTGTCCGTGCAGTTGTGATATGAAATGTGGGCACGAGGTGTTGTCATAAAATAATAATGATAGTTGGCCCGTGAATTGTCCGTGCAGTTGTGATATGAAATGAGGGCACGAGGTGCCGGGGAAATATGATGATCTAATTATGGGCACGAGGTGCCGTGGAAATATAAAAATGGGCCTAGACCATATTTTTATGATTATTAAATGAGGTGTCACATTGTAACCTTTTAATTGAAAGGATTATATTCAATATATTTATTTGGAAGGATTTTTATTTAAAAGAATTATATGAGAGAATTGTATTTGAAAGATATTTATTTGAGGAAATTATATTTGAAAAGATTTATTGAAAGAATTATATTTGAAAAATAATTATTTGAGAAAACTACATTGAAAGAGAGTTATTTGGAAGAATTGTATGTGAAGGATATTTATTTGAAAATGTTGAATTAATTGGGCGTACATGTATTTATTTATTGTTGAGTGATATTTATGGTATTCTTGTTGTTTTGTTGCGCTTACCACTGGTTATTTTATTATGCCCTTATTGCTATCTGTTTCCTAGTATTTTGTATATTATATTGCATAGGTTATTAGACTAGTGAGTGTCTTGACTGTACCTCATCTCTACTCCATTAAGGTTAGTCTTGATACTTACTAGGTACCGACCGTGGTGTACTCATACTACACTTCTACACATTTTTGTGCAGAGCCGGGTATTGGAGATATCGGACTTGAGTAGAGTTACCGCTGGATCGTAAGGATTAAAGGTAGAGTTGTTTAGTCGTCGCAGTCCCTTGGGGTCTTTTCATTTCATCTTACTGTTAATTTGTAATCAAACAGTATTGCATATTCGGTCCTCTTGATCATTCCATATATTCAGTTAGAGTTCGTGACTCAGTACTACCTGCCTTGGGAGGTTGTATAATGTAATTATTTCTGTTGTTAGTTTAAAAACAAAATGGCTTCAAAAGGTAATTGAAATCGGCTTACCAAGTCCTAGAGAATAGGTGCCATCATGACGCCTGTGGTGGGATTTTGAGTCGTGACAAGTTTTTATCAGAGCCCTAGGTTCATAGGTTCTACGAGTCACGAATGAGTCTAGTAGAGTCTTGAGGATTGGTACGGAGACATTTCTACTTATCTTCGAGATGCTACAGAACTGTTAGGAAATTTCCACTTCTTTCATTCCTGTCGTGCGGAATTTCTTGAATTTGGCATTCGAGCCTTTGTATCTCTATTCTCTCACAGATGGTGAGGACACGTGCAACCGGGATAGCTAAGCAGGCATCCGCACATACTGCTAGGGATGCAAGAGGTCAGGGCCGAGGTAGAGGTCGAGGAAGAGCACGTGTTGCGACTAGAGCACATGTCAGAACAATAGTTGAGGAGCCACTAGTAGCTCCAGTTGGGGGACATGTCACGACCCAAAATCCAACTAGTAGTGATGGAACCTAACCCAACCCGTTAGGTAAACCAACTTTCAATTATCCAATTCCAATAGCCATTATTAAAGCAATTTAAGTGAATAAAGGTCTAAATCTTATACATCCCCCAAGAACTGGTAGTACAAATCATGAGCTTCTAAGAATAGAGTATACAAAGCGTAAATGAAATAAATATATATTCTATTTGAATAGTACATAAACAGAGCTTTTATAAATCTAAGGCTACCATGAAAAAGAGGCACCTACAGCAAGAACGCAGGTACATCTTCAAATCCCGCAACCATCGAGCACAGCAACAACATCAGTCAACATCTGCACACAATGTGCAGAAGTGTAGTATCATTACAACCGACCCCATGTACTAAGTAAGTAACAAACCTAGCCGTAGGTTGAAAGTAGTGACGAGCTTCTACCAAGGTCGGGTCCAAAAACACTAATCCACAACAGTTAATAACGACATAAAGCATATAATATCAGAAGTAACTCAGAGATAACATGCTCAGCCACATCACGATTTCAGAATTAATAGTTCTTCATTTCAAGTACATCAGTGACAATCCAAATCTTTTGCCAAAGTTACAAAAAATGTGAATAAGTTTCAAAACAGAAAATTTTCCAAAATCCATTCAATAATAAATAAAGTATCTCATTTTCTTTCCAGATAACCAGTGTAAAACAAATGCATCGCTATGCCCATCTGTCAACATGTGTGAGAAATCATGAATAATGTGATATCGTACAACATGAGGAAAACACATCTCTATGCATATATGTTATGTGTGCATGTCAATGCAATATATCTCAGGGATTGTACTCGTGTACTCACACTCTCAGAGTACTCAATCTCACTGTCTCTCATTCTCTCTCACTATGTTCACCACACACAATCACTCAGCACTATAAAATACCTGTTGCGGCGTGCAGCCCGATCCCTGTTTATAGTCGACTGCACTCACTGGGATGTGTACAGACTCATGAGGGGGTCCTACAGCCCAAGCGCTATAAGCACAGACAACTCACGTGCCATAATATAAATATCTAGATCCGCACGGCTGACTCACGTGTTGCACGGCTAACACACGTGCAATAATAATATAAGTATCCACACGGCCAACTCACGTGCTGCACGGCCAACTCACGTGAAATAATAATATAAGGATCCGCACGGCCAACTCACGTGCAATAATAATATAAGGATCCGCATGGCCAGCTCACGTGCTGCACGGCCAACTCACTTGAAGCCAATAAGGCCTGCTGCTGGCGGGCAGCCCCGATCCATAGAATAATAATAATATATATAAATCCAACATGGCCTGCTGCGGCGTGCAGCCTGATCCCAAAAATATTCTCACAATCAGGCCCCCGGCCTCCCTCAGTCATCAATCTCTTCAGTCTCTCTCTCATGGGCTCACAATGTCATGAGAATAGCCCAAAAATGATGATATGATGTATCAATAAATAACAACACAAACTGAGATATGATATGCAATGAAATGAATATGACTGAGTATGAATTTTAAATTTAAAAACAAATATTTCACAACAATATGACCTCTGTGGGTCACAATAATACTGGCACATAGCCTCAACATGATATTTTGTTTTAATATGCTTTTTAGCTCAAATTATTTAACTCATAAAATCGCATGGAAAATGCCAAGATGATTTAACTACAAAATTCCACATAAACAATTATGTCATAATTTCTATAGTGCACGCCCACACGCCCGTCACCTAGCATGTTTGTCTCCTCCCAACAATGTACAGAATACATATATTCAGGGTTCATACCCTCAACTCGAAGATTAGAAGAGTTACTTACCACGAACAAGCCGAATCCAATTTCGAGCAAGTTAAACAATGCTCCAGAAATTCCATTATGCGCGTATCAACTTCCAAATAGCTCAAATCTAGTCACAATTAATTTGATTCAGCTCACAAAAATTATAGGAATTAATTCCATATCAAAATACTAATATTTTCCAAAAATCCGAAATTATGCCCCACAAATACCCATGGGGCCCACATCTCGGAATCCGATAAAACTCACAAAATCCGAACCCACATTCAACCACGAGTCCAACCATACCAAAATTTCTCAAATCCGACCACAACTCGGCATCAAATCTTCAATTTAAACTAAGAGGGTTTTCAAACTTTTCTAACTTAATTCACCAATTAAATGATAAAATCCACCATGGATTCGGGTAATTTAACCAATATTGAGTTGAGAACATTTACCCCATTGTTTTCCTTGAAAGATGCCCGAAAATCTGCTATTCCCGAGCTCAAATCCGTCAAAAGCTGAAAATGGGATCAGAACTTAAACTCTCTGTCCAGATCTCTCTTCTTCGCGAACTCGACAGGTCCCTCGCGTTCGCGAAGCTCAACTCGACTGCCCACAAATTAGAACCTTCGCGAACGCGATCATGGCTTCACGATGCACGCACAGACCATACCTTCGCCTTCGCGTCCTCCCCTTCCCCTTCGCGAAGAACAAAACCTCACACTCAGAAAACACTCTTCGCGAACATGAGGTCCCACTCGCGAACGCAAAAGAGAAATTCAGAAAAACAAAATGCAGCAGCAGATATCAACAATCTCACCAAGGCCAAAAATAATCCGCTAACCATCCAAAACTCACCCGAGCCCCTCAGGACCGCAACCAAATATACCAATAAGTCCGAAAATATCATACGGACTTAGTCGAACCCTCAAATCACCTCAAATAATGCTAAAACCATGAATTACACCCCAATTCAAGCCTAATGAACTTTGAAATTTCTAATTTCTACAAACGACTCTGGAACCTAACAAATCACGTCCGATTTACCTCAAATTTTGCACACAAGTCATAAATGACATAACAAAGTTATTCCAATTTCCAGAATCGGATTCCGAACTCGATATCAAAAAGTCAACCCCCCGGTCAAAATTTTTCAAAATTCAACTTTCGGCATTTCAAGCCTAATTCCACTATAGGGCTCCAAATAATTTTCCGGACACGCTCCTATGTCAAAAATCACCATACATGGAGCTTTTGGAATCATCAGAATTAAATTCCGAGGTTGTTTACACATAAGTCAATATCCGGTTAACTATTTTAACTTAAGCTTCCAACATGAAAATTCATTCTTCCAAGCTAACTCTGAAATACCTTAAAACCAAAACCGACAATTCACACAAGTCATAATACCTCGTAGGAAGTTATTCAAGACTTCAAATAGTTGAAAGGAACGTAAATGCTCAAAACAACCGGTCTGGTCGTTACAATCTCCCCCACTTAAACATACGTTCATCCTCGAACGTGCCAAGAGTTGTTCTTAACTTTCAAATCTCTATTCCACCTTACCATGCACATACCCGGGGGTGATCTCATGTCACCATATTCTATATAGGCCTGACCACACAACATAACTGAAAATTATTAATTTAACATTAGCCAAAAAACCTTGGAGCTAAATTTCTAATATCCAAAATTCTTTTCAAGACCCGAATCTCCCATCAACACACTGTATAAGCCTGAACAATCTGTATCAAGATATAGCCATAACCCCATATATAATCACATTGCATACTACATAACTCACATGCTCGCAGCACCATTCCCGATCACAGTAATTACTCCAAACCAACCAAGTACTAGTATAAAACCTCATATCAAGCCAAACCACGTTCCAAAACATTCGTACACTGCCAATGATGAAAGAAACAATCAAAAACTCATAACCACTCATCGGATCAACTAGACATTGAGATCTCTCACCCCAATCAAAACCATAACCCTCTTGAATATACCATAATCAAGCTTGATAGTACCCATTCTAGGCCCAATGACCTTATATTATTAAACACAACTATCCTACAGACACGCCGCATCAATATAACTCTAGCCACCATTGCGCAATCTGTGTATCCAAATATGGGAGATGTCTCAAGGAAGAGAATCGTATTGCAAGTTCAACAAGCACTACCACAGCCACAATGTTACAACCAACTCCTCAAATTTCGTGAAGTGGTAGGCACATGTGCACAATTGTAGAGGAAGAAAATTAATGAATCAGATATATTATCATAGAATTAAAATTCCCACACACGGCACAGACAACTCACGTGCCAATAATATGAATCACCCAGCATGGTCACAAGCCTCCAGTCCTTGCATATTATAGAGGAGCAATTAAACAAATACACTTGTATATGATAACGAAATAATATTCCCATGCTCCTGGACTGGAATAAATAGCAGGCCATAGTGCAACCATGTGCAAAGTCTGCTATCACACTTCAAATTGGCAATTTTATGCAGAATTAGTAACTACCCCATTTATTTAGGGAATCATCTTCTTTGTAACCTCAAGTATAGTCGATATAGTTCTCAACAAAAGTACGAATACGGGAAACGTTATAATGTTACGCTTAACAATCGACTCTAGGCATATAATAGCCTAAGCATTCTTCCGAATATGAATACTTGCTCTAATGCCCGCACATGGGCTCTAACCTCACATTTATAGCGCGTAGCTATCACAAATAATTAATCAAACTAGTGCCTCCACTGCGGTAAAATAAAATACCTACCTCAAACAGGCCGCAACCCGAAACAATATACTTCTGAGAACTCCCAGTCTCCAAATTCATCAAACACATGAATCACCTTAACGGATCCCAACTCCAGCACTAGAATGACTAACATATCTTCCATTCACGATCTTCCCATAAGGAATACTTTCATAATTCTTCCGTGCCACATAGCAATAATTTGAATATCAGCAGTCTATCAACCGGGTGAGTACTGAAATACCAATGAACATCCATAAGTGAAAACACAATGCGCCTCTTAAAATGCGCACCCTTCTTAGGGATTACCGAGCAGTTATAACATTCATCTAATTATCTAAAATTGACCATTCTATCCAATATTCGTGATCTTCATTTCAAGAATGAGCTGCCACCTTGTACTTGCAAATCTTAATCCCGCGCCACACACCACATCTATCATGTCATCATGTGACAAGCACGGGAATCTCATTACTAACTTTGGGTAACCAGCAAATTACATACTCGATCATTCAGTAACCTTCATTTTGCTTCCTTCTATGAGGAATTCATAATACACAACACGTTCTCTACACCGGTAGAATATATCCGGTTCAACCCATGGTAGAAACCATTAAGAACACTTTGAAACAATTTGCACATAACCAAGCTATCAGAACTAAATCCCTATAACTCTACCAAGCCACACAAGTTGCCTAATCCGAGAGTATTGCCACAAAACACCCGTAAAGCCTCACCTCACCATAAGAACTAAAAGAACCAAGAATACCATTACCATATTGACCCAGCATGTTACCTATTTGTCCTATTTCCTCCGAGTTTCTTCTGGATTATCCTCAAGTTGCCAATTCTCCTTGTCAGAACACCACTACTTTACCCAAAGCTCACTACAAGACATCCTAACATAAAACTACACTGCCCTAAGGCCCATAAGCCATTGTATTCTTCTTAAGCACCTCCATAAATACCACAACTGTAACACTCACTCTGAAAATAACTTACGCGAATTTAAAATTGTTCCTCTTTCCTTTGTTTTACTGAAATGTAGAATCCATAGTCAAACAGAATTATCGCACATCCCGATACCATCCAATGTAAGTAACTGATTATAGTGATATACAAATTCGAAAAAAAATCAATTTCCACATATACATTTTAAATCTATTAAAACCCTCTCGAGAGTCATCCACTATGCTCAAATCTAATTTACTCCGCCCCAAACGGGCCGAAAGATATGTGCTCCTTTAGCACGATCAACACTCAAAGAAGTAACCCTGCCTTAACACGACCAATCGAATTCATACTTCGTGCGCACTACATCCTTCAAATTAATAACTTAATCATTCCATAATTTTCATATTTACATAAAGTTCAATGTAACCCGTATCCTGGAATTTACTTACCCGAGTCATCCTCGATTTCCACCTCTGTAAGTCAAAACTAACCCACAAGTATGCCTCAAACCTAAACTAAAATTTAACATATATCCTTGAAATTGAATTGTCAATAATAGACTCCCCCACTTGGCTCAAAGCCATAGAACAAAACACTCGATAACTCATAATACCCGTACATCATTACTATTATAATACTGCAGTTAGTTAAAGGAAAATGCTTCTCAAGCTTATGCAACACCCACCATAAAATACCTCGATCATCCGCTAAGTTAGCATTTATTCTCGCGACAATCAAGTCAATTTTTTTCAACCCGATTCAAATTCAAATCTCAACACATATGCCTCGTTGGTAGAAAAGAAACTCTCTATTCACATCAAAAGGAACACACCTACATAGATTACTGTGCATGAGATAACTCACCTGTTTAGTCTCAAATTGGCATATTGTTATAACCTTTCGCAACCACAATTACTATGAAATCACTTAATCTTTCTGAGTCCAAACTCATTAACCAGACACGAGAATTTAATTTGCCTCAAAATTTAACAACGTGAAAGATCTTTCTAAACATTCACACTTGAGATTGTACGTCACATCAAAACGAAAATAAATCACCCAATGGCCTTCCTTTACATTTCAAGGAAACACTTCTCGTCACATTCAAATCATTTTGACATATCTCGCAGTTACATTGTACTCATCACCAAGCCATTCCACCACTCATCGAGCCATAAATTCCAATGTAGGGTCATTATCGGACATATGCGTCCCACTGTACAGGTTACAGCTGAAGCTAGCAAGCTCAAGCTACGGTCTAATCATGGCTTCAAGTCCTCCAGACTTGCCCATCACCAAAACACAAAATACTCACCTCGAACCTCGTTCATAGAATCACAAACCGGCGATGCACAGCTGATACTGAGCGCTCATATGCACATACGAATACATGGAAGGAATTCAAAGAGTTATGTCCCAAGCTAAATAAATCCCGCTCGATAAAGAAAGAAAGATGGGAAGTATATATCCTAAATGCCCTGTAGCCTCTCGAATATAAGTATGGACGTCATCATACCAATCCGCAAGACTCTACTAGACACTTGCTCATGGCTTGTAAAACCTATGAACCTAGATTTAGGATACCACCTTGTCACGATCCAAAATCCAACTAGTCGTGATGAAACCTAACCCAACCTGTTAGGTAAGCCAACTTTCAATTATCCAATTCCACTAGCCATTATTAAAGCAATTTAAGTGAATAAAGGTCTAAATCTTATACATACCCCAAGAACTGGTAGTACAAATCAAGAGATTCTATGAATAGAGTATACAAAATGGAAATGAAATAAATACATAGTCTGTTTGAATAGTACATAAACAAAGCTTTTATAAATCTAAGGCTACCATGAACAAGAGGCAGCTACAGCAGGAACGCAGGTATATCTTCAAATCCCGCAACCATCGAGCACAACAACAACAGCAGCCAACATCTTCACGCAATGTGTAGAAGTGTAGTATCATTAAAACCGACCCCATGTACTGAGTAAGTAACAAACCAAGCCGTAGGTTGAAAATAGTGACGAGCTTCTACCAAGGTCGGGTCCAAAACCACTAATCCACAACAGTTAATAACGACATAAAGCATATAGTACCAGAAGTAACTCAGAGATAAAATGCTCAGTCACATCATGATTTCAGTAATAATAGTTCTCCCATTCAAGCACATCAGTGACAATCCAAATCTTTTGCCAAAGTCACCAAAAATGTGAATAAGTTTGAAAACATAAATTTTCTAAAATCCTTTCAATAATAAATAAAATATCTTATTTTCTTTCCAGATAACCAGTGTAAAACAATGCATCGCTATGCCCATCTGTCAACATGTGAGAGAAATCATGAATAATGTGATACCATACAACATGAGGAAAATACATCTCTATGCATATATGTCATATGTGCATGTCAATGCAATTTATCTCAGAGATTGTACTCATGTACTCACACTCTCAGAGTACACAATCTCACTGTCTCTCATTCTCTCCTCTAAATAATTGGAATTCTGGTATGGCATAGCAGGGAAAGTTGAGAGTATATCCGGAGAAGCCTTGGGTGGGGCGATGAAAAAAGTCTAGTTCATCCTCCCGAAAAGTTCCTGCATAAGTTGTCGGATCCTCAAAAAAAAGAAGCTGATTGTAATGTTGTAATGGCCGGGGGCTGCTTCTGCGCTGGCTTTGCTAGCTTATACCATCATCCATAGTATCAGACTCGAGAAATAGTCTACTTCAAGGCTGCAGGGAGGACTACGCTCTGCAGGTGGGCATTTTTCTCCTTGAAAAAGGAAAAGGCCCCTCGGTGTCTTACACGTCTTCTTCGACCGAATCTTTTTGATCACCTTCAAAAACAAACCGGCACACTCAATCACTAAGCGCTATACAATACCTGCTGCGGCGTGCAGCCCGATCCCTATTTATAGTCGGCTGCGGTCACTGGGGGTGTGTACAAACTCACGAGGGTCTCCTATAGCCCAAGCGCTATAAGCACGGACTACTCACGTGCCATAATATAAATATCTGGATCAGCATGGCCAACTCACGTGTTGCACGGCCAACTCACATGCAATAATAATATAAGGATCTGCACGACCAACTCACATGCTGCACGGCGAACTCACATACAATAATAAGCCAATAAGGCCTGCTGCAGGCGGGCAGCCCCAATCCATATAATAGTAATAATATATATAAAGCAAACATGGCCTGCTGCGTATGAGAATAGCCCAAAAATGATGATATGATGTACCAATAAATAACAACAAACACTGAGATATGAAATGGAATGAAATGAATATGACTGAGTATGAATTTTTAATTTAAAAATAAATATTTCACAACAATATGACCTTTGTGGTCGCAATAATACTGGCACATAGCCTCAACATGATTTTGTTTTAATATGCTTTTCAGCTCAATTTCTTTAACTCATAAAATCGCATGGAAAATTCCAAGATCATTTATCTACAAAATTCCACTGAAATAATTATGTCACAATTTCTATAGTGCATGCCCACACGCCCATTACCTAGCATGTGCTTCACCTCCCAACAATTTACAGAATACATATATTCAGGGTTCATACCCTCAACTCCAAGATTAGAAGAGTTACTTACCTCGAACAAGCTGAATCCAATGTCTAGCAAGCTAAACAATGCTCTAGAAATTCCATTATGCGCGTATCAACTTCCAAATAGCTCGAATCTAGTCACAATTAATTTTATTCAGCTCACAAAAATTATAGGAATTAATTCCATATCAAAATACTAATATTTTCAAAAAATCTAAAATTATGCCCTAAACATACTCGTGTGGCCCACATCTTGGAATCCGACAAAACTCACAAAATCCGAACCCACATTCAACCACGAGTCAAACCATACCAAAATTCTCATATCCAACCACAACTCGGCCTTCAAATGTTAAATTTAAACTAAGAGGGTTTTCAAACTTTTCCAACTTAATTCAACAATTAAATTATTAAAATAACCATGGATTCGGGTAATTTAACCAATATTGAGTTAAGAACACTTACCCCATTGTTTCCCTTGAAAAACACTCGAAAATCCCCTTTTCCCGAGCTCCAATTTGTGAAAAACTAAAAATGGGACTAAGTCCCATTTTCAGAACTTAAACTCTCTGTCGAGACCCCTCTTCTTCGCGAACGCGATAGGTCGCTCGCATTCACGAAGCACAACTCGACTGCCCACAAAATTAACCCTTCGCGAATGTGACCGTGGCCTTGCGAATGCGAAGCTTTACCAGTTCAAGCCTTCGTGAACGCGAATGCCACCTCGCAGACGCGTAGAACAAGGACCCGGGGTCCCCAATTGCCGCACTCCTCTTCGCGAATGCGACACCTCTCACGCGTTCGCGATGCACGCACATACCATACCTTTACATTCTCATCCTCCCCTTTGCAGACGGGAAGAAAAAAACCTCACACTCAAAAAACAGTCTTCGCGAACGCGAGGGCCCACTCGCGAACGCGAAAGAGTAAATCAGAAAACAAAAAAAATGCAGCAGCAGATATCAACAATCTCACCAACGCCAAAAATAATCCGTTAACCATCCAAAACTCACCCGAGCCCCTCGGGACCTCAACCAAATATACCAATAAGTCTGAAAACATCATACAGGCTTAGCTGGACCCTCAAACAATACCATGAATTACACCCCAATTCAAGCCTAATAAACTTTGAAATTTCTAATTTTTACAAACGACTCCGGAACCTAATAAATCACTTCTGATTTACCTCAAATTTTGCGCACAAGTCATAAATGACATAACGAAGCTATTTCAATTTCCAGCAACGTATTCTGACCTCGATTTCAAAAGGTCAACCCCCGGTCAAACTTTCCAAAATTCAACTTTTGTCATTTCAAGCCTAATTCCACTACGGCCTCCAAAATCACCATACGAAGCTATTGGAATCATCAGAATTAAATTTTGAGGTCGTTTACACATAAGTTAATATCCGGTCAACTATTTCAACTTAAGCTTCCAACATGAAAATTCATTCTTCCAAGCTAACTCTGAAATACCTTAAAACCAAAACTGACAATACACACAAATCATAATACCTCGAAGGAAGTTATTCAAGACTTCAAATAGTTGAAAGGAACATAAATGCTCAAAACGACCGGTCGGATCATTACAGGACAGGTACCAGAAACACCTGTTGTTACCCCCAAACTTCAGGAGACCTTAGCACAGTTCTTGAATATATTTGGTACATTAAATCAGACGGGATTGATCTATGTTGCACCAAATATTTCGCAGATTAGGGGAGTAGCTCAGACTCCTACCATAACTCCAGTGCAGCAGGTTCACATTGGTCAGGTTTCGGGTGCAATACCGGTACAACCTGTTATTCCGGTTCGGCATGAGGTCAGGCCAGAGGCATCAGAAGAAGAACAAAAGAGACTTGAAAGGTTTAAGAGGTATAGTCTACCTACTTTCATTGGCACAACTACATAGGATGACCAAGGATTTATAGAACATTATCACCGTATTCTTCGTACCATGGGAATTGTGGAGGTGAGCGGAGTTGCCTTTACTACATTTCAATTGTCAGGCGCAGCGTATCGGTGGTGGAAAATCTATGAAGAAGGTAGACCAGTTGATGCCACACCACCTACTTGGGCTAAATTTTCAAAAATGTTCTTGAAAGAGTTTGTACCCCAGACTCTTCGAGATGTGTGGCGTGCAGTGTTTGAACGGTTGCGTCAGGGCACTATGAAAGTGTCAGAATATGCTATTAGGTTCAGTGAGTTGGCCTGTCATGCACCTATCTTTGTTCCTACAATCAGAGAGCGGGTCCGCAGATTCATTGAGGGGCTCTAATATGATATTAAAATATGCATGGCTCGAGAGTTGCAAACTGATGCTCAATTTCAACAGGTTGTGGAGATTGCAAGGAATATTGAGGGTGTTTTAGGCGAGGAAATGGAGTCTAAGGAGGCCAAAAGGTCTCGAAGATCTTGAGGGTTTAGTGGATTTTACTCTTCAGCTTGAACCCATTATAGCGGAGGCTCGAGTAGTCGGCCAGCTCAGTCCGCACATCAGATTACTCGGAGTGCTCCAGTTTACAGTGCACCACTGACATGAGATTCTTACAATGGTTATTCCAGTTATATGACACAGACTCAGTATGAGCGGCCGCGACCTCAGAGGGGTTGTTATGAGTGTGGTGATACTAGGCATATCATGAGAGATTGTCCCAGACTTGGGAGGGTTGGATTTCATCATAACACTCCAACCATAAGCTTTATTCCAGTTGATACTCCACGTGCACAGTCATCTAGAAGTGGAAGACGGGAGGGTAGTGGACACCTAAGAGGTGGAGACCCGACCCGTTGATATAATCGCTATGATTTGGCTAAGGACAATACACCAGATGGTGTCGTTACAGGTACGATCCTGATTTTGTTATAAAAGAATAATTTCCCTTAATTTTACTCGGTTCTGAATATTGAGGTGAGTCCTCCTATTATGCTCCACTTATGGGTAAGCTTCATAATTTTGTGGTCCACTTATATGTTTATCCCTGTTGGGAGATTTTAAGATGCGAGAATGTGTCTGTAATTTTTATTTTTGGGAACCATTGAGGACTATAAGTCCAAAAGTAACTTTTATTATTCATTACAGTGGGTTTGATATTTTTTGGAATAATTGATTCCAATTTTAAGAATTATATGCCCTACCGGTATGAGGGTTCATTATGTGTTGTGAAAACCGTTTATGAAATATATTGAAAAGAAGAAAGAAACGAAATTGAAATTTTAGTTGGCACAATGTGCAAAATACTTGTGATTCGTAGTTGAGGACGAGCTCCTCGCATTTTATATATGATGTGAAATATTTAAACTGGGCTAGAAGTCGCGCTGGAAGTAATATAAGGACAAGGTCCTTGTGGTGAAATATTTATGAGTATAAAACTCTCCAAGTATGAAGTTTAAATTGTACTATAGTACTAATAGGGAGTCATGCCTGATAGGCTTATGTGATAATTCTTTTATGTGTTTCTATGCCATAATTGTGCAGTAATTATTGAACTTTAGCCTACGAGGTGAGTGCCCAGGTGGCGTTAAATGTGACTCATTAATCCGAGTAAGTAATCATGAGGTCTTCATGCCTCACATTCTGTTGTCAGTATTGTGTAAAATTCAAAATGAAGTGGTGGTTAATATGAGGTTAATTGGCGATGTTGTAATCGATTATGAACAATTATTAAGACAAGAGATGTGAGGATGGGAATACATATGATGTATTTCATGTCCTGATATCATTACGATTATGCAGTTCTTGTAATGATGAGATAAGTATTATTGATATATACATTGTGGTGTTTTATTGGGTTGTGGATGAGTTGTTAGGATTTGTTTTGGTGTTACTCTAGCAGGTGGATGGGCCCAATTACAGGGGAGACTCTGCCGAAAATTCTGAAAAATTTGGGAGTTAGTAAAAATTTGGGGGATTGAGACGTGCAAAAGAAGAGATAAATTATGTTATGTGTTTGAAGGCGAATGATCGTAAGCGGAAAAAAATGTAACACCCTAGAAATTTTTTGAATTACTTCTACACTATCAAGAAAGCTGATGCATGTGTAGGCACGAGTTGCTATAGCCGATTGAGACTAAAATCATGCGTTGTTGTGAAAATCACACCTTTTGAAAAGGTTTAGATTGTAAGAAATTAGTCTCAAAGTTTACAAATATGGATAAAAGAAATAATCTCAAATGAGATGGTGTTGTCGGGCTTATCTCAAATGCGGTAGCGTGGAATCAACCGTGAGTATATGTGTAAAAGTAAAATCATCAATTTGGTAACCTCAGAATAATTCTTAGAACGTTCGAGGGCGAAGGACCGCGGTGGGAAGTTCTATAGATCCGATGGTCCGACTTTGGAAGCCTATATCTTTTGATCTACAAGGAATTGGGAGATAATTAACAAACAAAGGTTGTAGCCCTTCGTCTCTAGTTTCCAGAAAGGTAAAGAAGTAATCATTTGGACATATGTACTGAAAGTTTTGGCCAAAATACTAAAGCCTAGTAGTGCAGCCCCAAGAATTTCGCGGACGCACCAGTTTTTCGCGACACGGGACTCCGGGCGCGGCCGCGCTCAACATTTTGCAGACCTCGAAGTAGGATATCAGAGGTGCACTATATAAACGGGGTTTAGGGTATTATTTCATTTTTGGACTTTGGGAGCTCGGTTTGAGATGATATTTCGTGGGTTTTTCAAGAAATTCATCGGGGTAAGTGATTCTAAATCGGATTTGGTTATTATACTTGAATATATCACTGATTTTATCATTTAATTAGTACATTGAGATAAAAATTTGGGGAAAATGGTAGAAACTTCATAAACCACAAATTTAAGATTTGGAGGTCGATTTGTTATTGGAATTCGATAAAATTGGTATGGTTGAACTCGTATCGGAATGGGTGTTCGGATTTCTTGAAAATTTATTCGGGTTCCGAGAAGCGGGTCCCACGTTGACTTTTGTTGAATTTTGGAATAAAATTTTAAGTCTACATATTATTATCCGGAATCATTTTCGATGAATTTTAATGAAGTTATGCAATTAATTTGGATAGATTTGTGCGGGGGCCAATTCAAGAAAGAAGACGATTTTGGAATATCGGCATACCTTCAAAAAGGTAAGTATCTTGCTTAACCTCGAATGGGGGAATTACCCCTTTGTTTTTATATAACAATTTGGTGAAATTATTACTTGTATATTTATGTGAATTCCGTGAGTTTGATGGTTAATATTTCTTGGAATTTAATTTCTTTATGGATTTTTCTTCTGTAAATAATTAATTAAGCAAAGTTAAGAAGGAGTGTTAATATAATTATCTAAATTTGTATTAATGAAAGTTTTGCTTTATGCTGAGTAGTTGCTATCTCTATTGATTATTTTTGGGTGTTATATATATTGTGTTGAGCCTTGGACTATTTGTTGTGAAATTAATAGATTTTGTTATATCTTTGGAATATGGTTGTGGCCATTGGGAAAATTGTGATATGAATTGATTTTATTATGTTGTCGTGTTAATTTTCTGTGTAAATTGTTTTGTTGTGTGAGTTATTATTTTGGGGAGATAAGGGTGGCATCTCACCATTGATATTATGTGGGTATAAGGGTGGCATTTCACTGTTGTTGTGTTTGTTGGAATATTGTCTGGGCGGAGCGATAAGGGTGGCTATAGGAGCGATAAGGGTGGAAATAGGTGTGATAAGGGCGGCTATTGATATTATCTGGGCGGAGCGATAAGGGTGGCTATATGAGTGATAAGGGTGGCAATAGGAGCGATAAGGGTGGCTATTGTTAGGAACGATATGTGATGAAGTGGGGTTTTGGTGTTGATAGTTTTCATGTGATGTTGTGATTTTCTTGTGTTTATTTTTATACCTTGTGCAATTTGTCTTATTATTGGTAAATTGATAACAATCTGATTTATATTGAAATTGAGAGCATGTGGCCAGTGCCAGGCGGATTATATAATGAAATGTTGGCGCAAGATGCCGTGAGTAAATAATGAGGATATTTGGCACGTGATTCCGTGCAGTTAGGATATGAAATGTGGACATGAAGTGTTGTGATGAAATGATAATGATAATTGGCATGTGAATTGTCCGTGCAGTTGTGATATAAAATGAGGGCACGGGGTGCCGAAAACATATGATGATCTACTTATGGGCACGAGGTGCCGTGGAAATATAAAAAAGGGCTTAGACCCGTGTTTAAGAAAAATATGAAAATGGGTTGAGACCCATATGTTTATGATTATTAAATGGGGTGTCACATGGTGACATTTTAATTGAAAGAATTATATTCAATATATTTATTTGGAAGGATTTTTATTCAAAAGAATTAAATGAGAGAATTGTATTTGAAAGATATTTATTTGAGGAAATTATATTTGAAAAGATTTATTGAAAGAATTATATTTGAAAAATAATTTTTTGAGAAAACTACATTGAAAGAGAGTTATTTGGAAGAATTATATGTGAAGGATATTTATTTGAAAAACTTGAATTAATTGGGCGTACATGTATTTATTAATTGTTGAGTGATATTTACGGTATTCTTGTTGTCTTGTTGCGCATACCACTAATTATTTTATCCTTCCCTTATTGCTATCCGTTTCCTAGTATTTTGTATATTATATTGTACAGGTTATTAGACTAGTGAGTGCCTTGACTGTACCTCGTCTCTACTCCATTGAGGTTAGTCTTGATACTTACTAGGTACCGACCGTGGTGTACTCATACTACACTTCTGCACATTTTTGTGCAGAGCCAGGTATTGGAGATATCAGACTTGAGCGGAGTTACAGCGGGATCGTAAGGATTCAAGGTAGAGCTGCTTGGTCGTCGCAGTCCTTTGGGGTCTTTTTATTTCATTGTACTGTTAATTTGTAATCAAACAGTATTGCATATTCGGTCCTCGTGATCATTCCATGTATTCAGTTAGAGTTCGTGACTCAGTACTACCAGCCTTGGGAGATTGTATAATGTTATTATTTTCGCTGTTAGTTTCAATAAAAAATGATTTCAAAATATATTTGAAATCGACTTACCCAGTCCTAGAGACTAGGTGTTCTCACGATGCATGTGGTGGGATTTTGGGTCGTGGCATATCTGGTATTTTTTTGTTCTTCTTTTTGTAGTTCTCCGTAGTTGGATTTAGTGGTAGTTTGGTGAGGTTTGCGTAGATGTTGCAAACTGAAAAGGTGGAGCTTCTCACTCTATCAAATTGCGGCGTATATCTATTTTGAATTCACAATGATCATTAAGATAAGTTGTACACAATTACATTGAGAATATATTTTGTTAATACCAAACGTTGCTGAGAATTCGCTATATTCCGAAGGCTAGAAATGTGATCAGAAACTTAACATGTTCAACAAAGTTTTTGGCAGTAACATGCTAGTCCGAAAATATGATCGTCCCTAAAACTATATTGTCAAAATTATTACGAAGAATAATAATAAAAACAAGCTGGACCAAAATCTAAAAAGTAACAAAATATGTAGAAAAACCAAAATGCATGAACTTTGATTACAATAATTTAAGAGTCTCTTGACTTTATCTTCGTGGAAGTATACAAACATCCGTTCTTAGTACTTCTATTTAAGGATTAATCAATACTTATTTTATTCCGAAAAAAGAAAAAGGAAAAAGGCAAATTGGCTAATTCCTAAATAGAAACCATTAGAGAGGCTACATGATGTCGTT
Organism: Nicotiana tomentosiformis; assembly: GCF_000390325.3. NCBI lineage: Eukaryota > Viridiplantae > Streptophyta > Magnoliopsida > Solanales > Solanaceae > Nicotiana > Nicotiana tomentosiformis. The sequence goes on from NC_090820.1 coordinate 112,039,002, forward strand.
TCTACTTCATCTTCGTGTATATGGTCTAGACTGGACAGAAAAATTGGATTGCTATGAAGATGGACCGAAAACAAGAAGCTCAGTCTAATATTAGGAGAAGGTTTAAGGGATCTTTACACAAATAGCCGCTCATATTCATTATTTATTTTTTCTAGCCATATACATAAATTATACATAATTATACACATATAATACATAAATTATGTATGTATGTATTATAACTCCACCAGTTCTTCTTAGTTTAAGTGGTTGGATGGCCGGCTATTTGGGTTAATTCGTCAAGATGGAGATGTGAGCCATAATGCATAACTATGGGTTTTGGACTATCATTCAGTACACAAATAGCCGGCCGAATTCAGTATTTAATTTTTGTAGTCCTTATACATAGATTTTAGATTGATTATATATGATTATATATATAATATAGAATTATATGAAGCCGAAGAGGCAAATATGTTATTTGACGCACAAGCTAAGAAGGCGTTGAAGGGGTAAATATGTTATTTGGTGCACAAGCGAAAGACGTAGAGTCCATTTATTAAATACAGCCTCTATACGTGTACTCTAATGTTCATTGTTCCAACAAAGAAAGCACACATAAAGTGATGAGTGATGACTAAACGACGTCAAATTTTCATCCTTATTAGGATTTTTCGATGCTGGAACAGGACGGCCACCCATAATTGCTGGCGATTGAATCGAATGGTTATTTTTATCGTCTCGGGTTGAATTTAGAACTGGAATATCATCCATATTTGGTGGTAAGGGCAATATCAAATCCTTTGGCATAGATGGTAGTGGTGATGGTGGCGGCTCCTTTGGTACCTTTGGAAAATTTGGCACTGCTCTACTTGGTAGAGGCTTCAATTCTTGTACTGGACTAAACATTGCTTGAGGTGCTACAAAAAGTTTACAAGAATAAATCAACCCCAAAATTAGATGACTTGCTGCAGAAGGTGTCATCTGACATTGTTTCGCAAAACAAAGAGGAAGAAAATACATGTATAACTAGTACTCGCCCTATTTTATTTTATATGTCTTGTTTTGACTGTGTACGAGTTCAAGAATGAAAAATGGACTTTTAAATCACACGACCTTCAACTAAATGTGTGTATGATCTATAAAATACTTACCAAATTAGCCTTTGAATCTAGTGGTCTTAATTCAACATGCCAAGTTATTTCTATAAGAGACTTCATTAAGGATAAAATGAGTGGTGAAAGGTATTTTTTCTAAAACAGATGAAAAACGTAAATCACATAAATATAAATGGAGAAAATATTCTTTTCTTTTTGGTAAATATACATTGTATAAATATATTTGTGCGATAAGCATCTGAAAATAATGGAAATGGAAAATCATTTTGGAACAAGAAATGAAGCCTTAGAAACCCCCACTAAAGCCAAGCTATACTAAGAGGCATCTTAAATATATTTCGTAAAATCCATATAATAATAAGGCACAATTGAATTTTCCTTTTGATATAAAGATCAATGAAAATATGACTAAATATAAAGTAGCTAAGTCAGAGACAGTGAGTTAAAGTCGGAAAATAAGTCAAAGATATGAAAAGAAATAAATGAACTTAGAGCAGGAAAAATTAAAATTGAAGAGGAAGATTGTAATGACCCGGCCGGTCGTTATGAGTATTACAACCTTACTTCCCCCTTTACTGCTCAAATTGTACTTTACAGTTGTTGTGTGAATTGCCGGAGTAAATGGTTCGGGTCTGGTGAGGTTTTGGAATGTATTGGAACACTTAGTTCCAAGGTTTAAAGCTTAAGTTAAAATAGTGACCGGATGTCGACTTATGTGTAAACGACCCCGGAATGAAGTTTTGATGATTCCAATAGTTTCGTATGGTGATTTTGGACTTAGGAGCATATCCGAAAAATTATTTGGAAGTATGTAGTGCAATTTGGCTTGAAATGCCGAAAGTTAAATTTTTGGGAAGTTTAACCGGGGGTTGACTTTTTTATATCAGCGTCAGAATCCGATTTTGGAAATTTTAATAGGTCCGTAATGTGAAATTTGACTTGTGTGCAAAATTTGAGTTCAATCGGACGTTATTAGATAGGTTTCAGCATCGTTTGAAGAATTTGGAAATTTAAAAATTTATTAGGCTTTAATCTGTATGTAGTTCATATTTTTGAGGTTATTAGGCATGATTTGAGGTCTCGAGTAGCTCCGTGTTACGTTATGGAACTTGTTGGTGTGTTCGGACTGGGACCCGAGAGCTTCGGGTGAGTTTCGTATGGTTAACAGATTGATTTTTGAATTTGGAAGATTGCTGGAACTGAAGCCTTCTGGTGTAATCGCACCTACGGAAAATTAGTCGTAGGTGCGAGCTTGCAAGTGCGAGCAGTGGTGTGCTGAAGCGAGATGCGTAGGTGCGGAAGGTGCGGAATCGCACCTGCTTGAGAAGGAGCGCAGATGCGGGCAAAGGGCTGTGAGGAATTGGTTGCAGGTGCGAGGGAAAATTCCGCACCTGAGTGAGCGCAGATGCTGACGGATGCGCGCAGATGCGAAAACTGGGCAGGCGAGTGGAGTCCGCAAATGCGACATTTTGCTCGTGAGAGCGGATGCGCAGGTGCACAAATCTTGTCCGCATATGCGGAAATTGCTGGGGCAGAACCTTAAATTCGAGGGTTCGACATTTTCACCCATTTTTTGGATTTTGGAGCTCGGGTTTGGCGATTTTTGAGAGAAAATTTTCCACACAACTTGGGGTAAGTGTTCTTAACTCCCTTGTGATTATATTCCATGAATTAATCTTCATTTTTGGTATAAGATTATTGAATCTTCAAGAGAAATAGAAGTAAATTTCTATAAGGTCATGAAATGAAATTTTCAAGTTTGAATACCGGTTTGGAGTCGGATTTGGGTGAAATAAGTATGGTTGAACTTGTAATAGGATGGGTTGTCGTATTTTTTGAGTTTCGCCAGATTTCGAAATGTGGGTCCCACGGGCGATTTTTGGGGCTTAATTTCGGATTTTGTGAAAAATATTAGCATTTTGATATGGAATTAATTCATATAAATTGTGTGGACTGAGTCAAATTAATTGTGGTAGATTCGAGCCCTTCGGGAGTTGATACGCACATACTGGCATTTCTGGAGCATTGTTTAACTTGCTCGACTTTGGATTCGGCTTGTTCAAGGTAAATAACTCTTCTAATCTTGGAGTTGAGTGTATGAACCCTAAATATATGTATTTTTATGTATTGTTGAGAGGTGATGCACATGCTAGGTGACGGTCGGTTGGGCGTGCACTATAGAAATTGTAACATAATAATCTTGACATTTCCCATGCGGTTTTATATTAAACATTATGTTGAGGCTATGTATTATTGTGTTAAATTGAAATTCATACTCAGTCATATTCATTTCATTGCATATCATATCTCAGTCTCTGTTGTTATTTATTGATACATCATATCATCATTTTGGGCTATTTTTCATGACATTGTGAGTCCGAGAGACTGGAGAGATTAATGACTGAGTGAGGCCGAGGGCCTGATTTGTGAGGATATTTATGGGATCGGGCTGCACGCTGCAACATGTTGCATATTTATGGGATCAGGTTGCATGCCGCAACATGTTGCATATTTATGGGATCGGGCTGCAGGCCGCAACATATTTGATATAGGCCGAGGGCCTGAGTGATTTATGCCATGATTTGGCTTGATATAGCGCTTGGGCTGAAGGAGCCCCTCCGGAGTCTGTACATACCCCAGTGAGCGTAAGTACCTACTGAGTGCGAGTGCCGAGTGCTGAGTGACTGGGAGGCATGAGTGATTGTGCGGTATACCCGAATGGCAAGAGTGATTGTGAGGTATGCCCGAGTGGCAAGAGTGATTGTGAGGTATGCCCCAGTGGCAAGAGTTACTGTGAGGTTTGCCTGATGGGTTGTATATGAGTGATGTTCTGTCCAAGGGGTTGTATATGAGTGATGTTCTGCCCGAGGGGCTGTTTATGATTTTATCATTGAGTTGCATCGCATTGGCATGCACACATGACATACATGCATAGAGATGTAGTTCCTCGTGTTGTACTGCATCACATCATTAATGATTTTTCACACATTTTTGACAGATGGGCATAGTGATGCATTTGTTTATACATGGGTTATCCGGAAGGAAAATGAAACATCTTATTTATTATTGACAATATTTTGGGAGAAATTTATTGTTTTCAAGCAATTCATATTTTTGGCAACTCCGGCAAACGATTTGGGTTTTCACTGATGTATTGAAAGGAAGAACTATTATTTGTGAAATCATGATTTGGCTGAGCATTTTATCTCTAAGTTACTTCTGGTATTATTTGCTTTATGTTATTATGGACAGTTTTGGACTATTGGTTATGGACCCGACCTTGGTAGAAGCTCGTCACTACTTTCAACCTACGACTAGGTTTGTTACTTACTTGGTACAGGGGGGTCGGTTGTACTGATACTACACTTTTGCACATTTCGTGCAGATGTTGGCTGTTGTTGTTGCTGTGCTCGATGGTTGCGGGACTTGAAGATGTACCTGCATTCTTGTTGTAGCTGCCTCATGTTCAGGGTAGCCTTAGATTTATAAAAGCTTTGTTTATGTAACATTCAGACAGACTATGTATTTATTTCATTTCCGCTTTTGTATCTATTCTTAGAAGCTCATGATTTGTACTACCAGTTCTAGGGGATTGTACAAGATTAAGACTTTTATTCACTTAAAATACTTTAATAATTGTTTTTGAAATTCGATAATTTAAAGTTGTCTTACCTAGCAGGTTGTGTTAGGTGCCATCACAACTAGTTGGATTTTATGTCATGACAAGCTAGTATCAGAGCTCTAGGTTCATAGGTTCTATAAGTCATGAGCAAGTGTCTAGTCGAGTCTTGCAGATCGGTATGATGACGTCCATGCATATATTCGAGAAGCTACAGGGCATTTAGGATATATACTTCCCATCTTTTTTCCCATATCGTGCGAGATAGATTCAGCTTGAGACACAAACTCTTTGAGTTTCTTCCATGTATTTATATGCACATATGAGAGCTCGGGATCAGCTGTGCATCGCCGGCTTGTGATTTTATGTACGAGGTTCAAGATGTGTATTCTGTGTTTTGGTGATGGCCAGTCTGGAGGACTTGAGGCCAGGTTTAGACCGCAGCTTAGGCTCGGTAGCTTCAGTTGTAACCTGTACATTTGGACTCATATGTCCGATAATATCCCTATGAGTGGAAGTTGTGGCTCGATGAGTGGTGGAATGGATTTGTGATGAGTATGATGTAAATGCGGGATGTGTTAAGACGATTTGAATATGATGAGAAGTGTTTCCTTGAAATATAAAGGAAAGGCCATTGGGTGCTTGATTTTCGAATTGATGTGGCATACATTCTCCAGTATGAATGTTTTGAAGGATCTTTCACATTGTTAAATTTTGGGGTAAAACTTAATTCTCACATCTAGTTAATGAGTTTAGACTCAGATAGACTAAGTGATTGCATAGTAATTGTGAATTTGAAAGGGTATAACAAGACACCAGATTGAGGCTAAGCAGGTGGATTATCCCCTGCGGTGTAATCTACGTAGGAGTATTCCTTATGATGTGAGTAGAGAGTTTCTTTTCAGCAGATGGGGTATATGGGTGGAGGTTTGAATCTAAATTTGGTTGAGGAAGTTGACTTGTGTGTTAAGAGGATGAATACGAGCTTAGCGGATGATTGCGGTATTTTTATGGTTGGCGTTATATGAACTTGGGAAGAAGTTTTGTTGGACTGACTATGACATTATGGCAGTAAGAAAGTATTATGGAATGTTTTGATCTATGGCTTTGAGCCAAGTGGGGGAGTCTGCTATTGACAATTTGATTTCATGGTTAGGTGTTAAATTTTAATTTTGGTCTGAGGCATACTTGTGGGATAGCTATGACTTGCAAATGTTTAGATCGAGGATGACTCGAATAAGGAAATTCCTAGTTAAGGATTATATTGCACGTATGAGTAAATGAAATTCGCAGGATGAGTGAGTTGTTATTAGTGAATGATGTATTACGCACGGAGTATGAATTTGATATGTGGTGTTAAAGTAGAGTTACTTCATTGAGTATTGTGGTGCTAATGGGGCACGTGTCCTTTGTCCCATTTTGGGCAGTGCAATTAGATTTGAGCAAAGTAGGTGACTCCTGAGAAAACAATTCCAGTGGGTTTGAGAATTTTATATAGCAATTGAGAATGTTTTCGAACTTGTGTATGGATAAAATTCGAGATTTGCGTTTGATGGTGCCTGGACATTCGGAAATTCTATATGACTATGGATTCTACATTTTTGTATAAGGAAGGTAAGAAGAACAATTTCAAATTCACATAAGGTATTCTTAGAGTGAGTGTTATAGTTGTGGTATTTTAGAAGGTACTTAAGAAGAATATAGTTGCTTATGGGCCGTAGGGCATTGTGGTTCTATGCTAAGGTTTGTAGGGTGAGTTGTGGTGAAAGATCGTGGTATTTTAGTAAGAAGAAATATAAATTTGAAGACAAATTTGGAAGGGACTCGGAGAAAATAGGACAACTGGATAGTAGGTTGGATCAATATGGTAATGGATATGATCGGTTCTTTGGGTGCTTATGATATGGGGGTTTTCTACATGTGCTTTGTGGCAATACACCTAGACTTGGCGACCTGCGTGGCTTGGTCGAGTTAGAGGAATTTAGTTTTAAGGGCTTTATTATGTGCAAATGGATTCAAAAGTATTCTTGATGGTTTCTACCGGTATAGAGAACGTGTTGTATTTTGTGATTTCCTCATGGAAAGATGCAAGAGAAAGGTTTCTAACTAAAATAGTATGTAAATCATTGGTGACTCAAAGTTGAAATTAAGATTCTTGTGCTATTCACATGATGGCAAGATAGATGTTACGGGTTGTACGAAAGCTTGATTTTCATGTACAAGATGGCAGTACAGTCTTGAAAAGAAGGTAACCAATGTTGGACTACATGGACAGTTTCAAATAACTAGATGAATACTATTACTACTTGGCGTTGTATAAGAAAGGGGTGGACTTCAGTAAGTGCATTGTATTTTGACTTACGGATGTATAAATTAGTATTGCGGTACTCATATTGTTGATAGAATGCTGATATTCAAATTTTGCATATTGGCACGGAAGAATTTTTAAAGTATTTCTCATGGAATGATCGTGTATTAAAGAGGTGTTAGACATTCGGGCGGTGGAGATGGAATCAAATATGGTGATTCGCGTGTTGTATGGATTTGGAGATTGGGAATTCTCATGAGCAGATTGTTTCATGGTTGTGGACTGTAGATTCAGCTTGAGACACATACTCTTTGAATTCTTTCCATGTATTCGTATGCGCACATGAGCGCTTGGTATCAGCTGTGCATCACCAGCTTGTGATTTTATGAACGAGGTTCAAGATGTGTATTCTGTGTTTTGGTGATGGGCCAGACTGGAGGACTTGAGCCAGGTTTAGACCGCAGCTTAGGCTCGGTAGCTTCAGTTCTAACCTATACATTTGGACTCATATGTCCGGTAATATCCCTATGAGTGGAAGTTGTGGCTCGATGAGTGGTTGAATGGCTTTATGATGAGTATGATGGCTTTGGCTCCATACTGCTATTGTTGAGGGATGTGTCATTCGGTTGATGTTGAGCTTATTCATGTTCTGAGATGACCTGTGAGTTACTCCTTTATGCTACGAGGAGTTGTGATTCATTGGTTATGTGCACAAATGGTGCGGTTCTATTTGAGCTTTATAGTGGAATTTGAGTGTGATGAGTATTTGGGTATTATATGACTGATAGCGTAATGGCTATGTCCTTTCAGGTTTTGTGTGGTATTTTTGTCAATTTCCTCTCCGTCATTATTAATTTGGAGCAGGGTGGCTTGGGGTATATAATATGAACCTCGTGTTAGAATCGGGTAATGGTTCTACGGTATATGATGAATTTTCAGCATTTCATTGTGGAGGTACTTGTTAATCAGGCGGTGCAGTTCTCTCATTTGAGTCATTTTCCATGACTGGGTACATTTGAATTGTTGTGTATTGGTGCACGGATGGCACGAGTTATGGCTCTGAGTTATATTGGTGAGGCATGTCTATGGAACAATTGTGTTTAGTAATATAAGGTCATTGGACCTAGAATGGGTACTATCAGGATTGATTTTGGTATATTCGGGAGTATAATATTGAAACTCGGCTCAGAAAGGGATTATGGTTCTGGTTGGGGCGAGAGGGCTCTGTGAATTATTGATTTGGTAAGTGGTCATGAAATTTTGCGTGTTTCTTTTATTATCATCAGTGTACGAAGGTTTTGGGATGAGGTTTGGTTTGATATGGGTTTAATATTAGTATGCGGTTGGTTTTGGAGTAGTCACTGCGATCAGGAATGGTACTACGAGCATACGAGTTGTGTAATATATTATTTGATTATATCCGTGGTTATAGTTATAGCTTGATGCAACTTGTTCGGACTTATACGGTGTGTAAATGTAAGATTTGTGTCTTGAAAGAAATTCTAAAGGTTGGAAATTAAATTCCAACGTTTATGGGCAAGAGTTAAATTAATGAATTCAGTTGGATTGTGTTGTCCAGCCTATATGGAATAGGGTGATGCGGGTTCACCCCCGGGTACATGTGTGGTAAGATGGAACGCTGATTTTATGGCTTGGAAATAACTCTTGGCATGTTCGAGGACGAACGTATGTTTAAGTGGGGGAGAATGCAATGATCCGGCCGGTCGTTTTGAGCATTACAACCTCGCTTCCCCCTTTACTACTCAAATTGTACTTTATAGTTGTTGTGTGAAATGCCGGGGTAAATGGTTCGGGTCCGGTGAGGTTTTGGAATGAATTGGAACACTTAGTTCCAAGGTTTAAAGCTTAATCTAAAATAGTGACCGGATGTCGACTTATGTGTCAATGAAACCGGAATGGAGTTTTGATAATTCCAATAGTTCCGTATGGTGATTTTGGACTTAGGAGCATGTCCGGAAAATTATTTGGAAGTGTATAGTGGAATTTGGCTTGAAATGCCGAAAGTTAAATTTTTGGAAAGTTTGACCGGAGGGGTGACATTTTGATATCGGGGTCGGAATCCGGTTCTGGAAATTTAAATAGGTCCGTAATGTGAAATGTGAACAATGTGCAAAATTTGAGGTTAATCGGACGTGATTTGATAGGTTTCAGTGTCGTTTGTAGAATTTAGAAATTTATTAGGCTTGAATCCGTGTGTAGTTCGTATTTTTTAGGTTGTTAGGCATTATTTGAGGCGTCGAGTAGGTCCGTGTTATGTTATGGAACTTGTTGGTATGTTCGGACGGGGACCCAAGGGCCTCGGGTGAGTTTCAGATGGTTAACAGATTGATTTTTGAATTTGGAAGACTGCTGGAACTGAAGCCTTTTGGTGTAATCCCACCTACGAAAAAGTAGTCGTAGGTGCGAGCTTGCAAATGCGAGCAGGGGTGTGCTGAAGCGAGATGCACAAGTGCGGAAGGTGCTTCGTATGTGCGGAATCGCACCTGCGTGAGAAGGAGCGCAGATGAGGACAGAGGGCTGTGAGGCATTGGTCGCAGGTGCGAGGGAAAATTCCACACCTGCATGACCGCAGACGCGGATGGATGCGCGCAAAAGCGGAAACTGGGCAGGCGAGTGGAGTCCACAACTGCGACATTTTGCTCGCACAAGCGTATGCGTAGGGCGCAAATCTTTTCCACAGATGCGGAAATCGCTGGGGGAGAACCATAAATTCGAGGGTTCAACATTTTCACCCATTTTTCGGATTTTGGAGCTCGGGTTTGGCGATTTTGGAGAGAAAAGTTTCTACACAACTTGGGGTAAGTGTTCTTAACTCCCTTGTGATTATATTCCATGAATTAATCTTCATTTTTGGTATAAGATTATTGAATCTTTAAGAGAAATAGAAGACAATTTCTATAAGGTCACGAAATGAATATTTCAAGTTTGAATACCGATTTGGAGTTGGATTTGGGTGAAATTAGTATGGTTAAACTTGTAATTGGATGGGTTGTCGTATTTTGTGAGTTTTGTTGGATTTCGAGATGTGGGTCCCACGGGTAATTTTTGGGGCGTAATTTCGGATTTTGTGGAAAATATTATCATTTTGATATGGAATTAATTTCTATAAATTGTGCGGACTCAATCAAATTAATTGTGGTAGATTCAAGCCTTTCGGGAGTTGATACGCGCATAATGGGATTTCTGGAGCATTGTTTAGCTTCCTCGACTTTGGATTCGGCTTGTTCGAGGTAAGTAACTCTTATAATATTGGAGTTGAGGGTATGAACCCTGAATATATGTATTTTTGTGAATTGTTGGGAGGTGATACACATGCTAGGTGACGGGTGTGTGGGCGTGCACTATAGAAATTGTGACGTAATTGTTTCTGTGCAATTTTATAGTTAAGTAATCTTGACATTTTCCATGCGGTTTTATGTGTTAAAGAAATTGAGCTAAAAATCATGATGAAGCTATGTGCCAGTATTATTTGGACCCACAGATTTAATATTGCTATGAATTATTATGTTAAATTGAAATCCATACTCAGTCATATTCATTTCACTGCATATCATATCTCAGTCTCTGTTGTTATTTATTGATACATCATATCATTATTTTTGAGATATTTTTCATGACATTGTGAGCCCGAGAGACTAGAGAGATTGATGACTGAGTGAGGCCAAGGGCCTGATTTGTGAGGATATTTATGGGATCGGGCTACACGCCGCAACATGTTTGATATAGACCGAGGGCCTGAGTGATATATGCCATAATTTGGCTTGATATAGCGCTTGGGCTGAAGGAGCCCCTCCGGAGTATGTACACATCCCCAGTGAGCGCAAGTACCTACTGAGTGCGAGTGCGAGTGCCGAGTGCCGAGTGCCGAGTGCCGAGTGATGAGTGACTGGGAGGCATGAGTGATTGTGAGGTATGCCCGAGTGGCAAGAGTGGAGGCATGCCCGAGTGGCAAGAGTGATTATGACGTATGCCTGAGTTGCACGAGTGACTGTGAGGTTTGCCCGAGGGGCTGTATATGAGTGATGTTCTGCCCGAGGGGTTGTTTATGATTTTATCATTGAGTTACATCGCATTGGCATGCACACATGACATACATGCATAGAGATGTATTTCCTCGTGATGTACTGCATCACATCATTCATGATCTTTCACACATTTTTGACATATCAACATAGTGATACATTTGTTTTTACACTGGTTATCCGGAAGGAAAATTAAACATCTTATTTATTATTGACAAGATTTTGGGAGAAATTTATTATTTTCAAACTATTCATATTTTTTGAAACTCCGGCAAACGATTTGGGTTTTCACTGATATATTTGAAAGGAAGAACTATTATTTTTGAAATCATGATTTGGCTGAGCATTTTATCTCTGAGTTACTTCTGGTATTATTTGCTTGATGTTATTATGGACTGTTGTGGACTATTGGTTATGGACACGACCTTGGTAGAAGCTCGTTACTACTTTTAACCTACGACTAGGTTTGTTACTTACTCAGTACACGGGGTCGGTTGTACTGGTTATGGACCCGACCTTGGTTTGTTACTGACTTTGTGCAGATGTTGGCTGTTGTTGTTGTTGTGCTCGATGGTTGCGGGACTTGAAGATGTACCTGCATTCCTGTTGTAGCTGCCTCTTGTTCATGGTAGCCTTACATTTATAAAAGCTCTGTTTATGTATTTTTCAAACAGACTGTGTATTTATTTCATTTCCGCTTTTGTATACTCTATTCTTAGAAGCTCATGATTTGTACTACCAGATCTTGGGGATTGTACAAGATTAAGACTTTTATTCACTTAAATTACTTTAATAATTATTTTTGGGATTGGATAATTGAAAGTTGGCTTATTTAGCGGGTTGTGGTAGGTGCCATCACGACCAGTTGGATTTTGGGCCGTGACAAAGATAAATATGATAACTACTAAGAGGAAATTTATTGTTATTTGCTAACTCGTCTTGTACAACCTCAACAAAATAAATAAATTTCTTAAACTTGAAATCTCTTATTAAAAACTTTTATATAAAATAAATTGTATGTTATATATAATAATTAATAATATAGTAAACTCCTAATATTTTTGGGGCGTTCTAATTTTGGGTCTAGCCTTATCCTTCGGCCGCCCCTAGAAGCATATATTGATACATTTTTATGAAAATTCATTAAAACTTTCAAATAACTTTAGTATTAAGAAACTTAAAAGTCAAACGGAACAATTTTGAATCTTGGATATTAAGTTTGGGAAAAATTATTTTAGCCCACGACCGAAATTATTTATATCCATAGCTGCAAAACTTTATAAAATTTAAGTATTTTTATAACATATAAAAATGCATATTTATAAAAAATAAATATTTTTTCAGCTATTATTTTTCAGAGCAGCTATATGGTGTCATTTTTCCTATTGGATATCCCGTCACTGATTATTGGTTAAATAAAAAGTTTAAAATTAAATAGTTTTCAAATATTAAAAGATGTCAACTCTTTTGAAAAGACAAAAAAAGAAGAGTACTATATAAAATAAAACAGAGGGACATGTTGATGAACTCATCGAGGTGACAAGTAGGGTTGAGGTCCCGAGTTGAAACAACTGAAGTGGTAATCAGAAGAAAAGCTAATGTAACCATCGCTAAGTTGGAGCTGCAAAAATATTTGCAAAGTCAATTTACTTATATGATAATTATATGTAACTTTCTATGGTAAACAATATTTGATAACTATACAAAATTGTAACTAATTTATAATAAGTTGAACTTCAATGGTTATGTAAAAAGGGTATTTCATATTGTCATTACATATAACTTAACTCATTCTTTTTTTAAGATACAAAGAGGTATTTTTTGAGTTTTAAGAAATTTTGCGTTCAATAGTCTAAAAAGGGAAATTAAGTAAAGAATAAGAAAACCTTTTTATGCGTTGCCTAGCAGGAATTTAATCGAGTATTTTTTTTATTCCTATTTATTTGACGCATATCTCAGCAACGAGAATTTATACTATTTTACAAAATTTCAATGAAATAGAATAGAAGTTTACCCCAATTTCATGTTGACAAAAGTATTTTGAGGCTGTAAGATCAAAATATTTCCTCTTTCATATGGTTTTTGTTTTGGTGACAAATAACAAAGTCCTATCTATACATGAAGCAAAACGAAAGATAATAATTATAAGAGGAATCACATTAGAAGCCAAATAATTAACGCATGAGACGATGGTAGTTAGGATTAAGGAGAAAATACTGTGTCATTTGAGAAGTAAAGCACAATAAAACATGCGCAAAAGGCATAAATGAAAGAAATTCGTTATTAAAGAAAACAAATATTAAGTACCATTATTTAAATCATTAACTGATTAGAAATTGATTTGGGTATTATCCACACTAAATGTAACGACCCAACCGGTGGTTTTGACTTTTAGAACCCAGTTTCCCTAAATAAAATTTTCGGTATATGCTTTAAATGATTTATGACTTACGGGGATAGTTGGTTCGTGATTTGGAAGTGTTTCGGTTGAAATCGAAACATTTGATTATTTAAGATGGCTTTAAAAGGCCAAGTTTGACTTCGGTCAACATTTTGAGAAACGACCCTGGAATTGAATTTTTACGGTTCAAACAGCTCCGTATGGTGATATTGGACTTAGGAGCGTGTTCGGAATTTTATTTGGAAGTCCGTAGTTAAATTAGGCTTGAAATGGCTAAAATAAAAATTTAAGATTGGAAGTTCGACCAGGGAGTTGACTTTTTGATATCGGGGTCAGAATCCGGTGCCGAAAACTTTCATAGCTCCGTTATAGCATTTATGACTTGTGTGCAAATTTTGAGGTCAATCGGAGTTGATTTGATAGGTTTCGTCATCGAATGTAGAAGTTGGAAATTTTAAGTTTCATTAAGCTTGGATTGGAGCATAATTCGTGGTTTTAGCATCATTTTATGTGATTTGAGGTTTCAAATAAGTTTGTATGATGTTTTAGGACTTGTTGGCATAATTGGTTGAGGTCCCAAGGGCCTCGGGTGAGTTTCAGATTGTTAACGGATAAAATATTTGACTTAAAAAGGTGCTGCAATTTTTTCTTCTGCTGCATATTTTTGGGATGTGATCGAGCCCAAGATCGAGTCTAGGTATCGAGCCCAAGGTCGACGGCCTGAGGCGAAGCCAGGTGCTGGAATAGGACGGCCACCCAGAATTGTTGGCGATTGAATCGAAGGGTTATTTTTATTGCCTCATGTAGAATTTAGAACCGGAATATCATCCATATTTGGTGGTAAGGGCAACACCAAATCCTTTTGCATAGATGATAGTGGTGATGGTGGTGGTGTGATGACCCAAAATGTCATCTTTAAATTTAATAATTAATTATGTGTTGTAAGACTCGAAAAGCACTATTTATCATTTCTCGACTTGCGTGCACAGTCCGTAAAATTCTTCGAAAAGTTTTTATGTGAAAAAGGGATTAATATGTGAATTAGAGCTTCAAAACTCAACTAAGTTGACTTTAGTTAATATTTTGAGCAAATGGACTAGGATCAATATTTTGACAGTTCTAGTAGGTCTGTATCGTGATTTTGGACTTAGGCGTATGCCTGGAATTAAATTCCGAGGTCCCTAGCCCTAGATACGAAATTTTGATGAAATATTAAAAGTTTAAGTTCAAATAGTGATGAAATGTCGAATTATGTGCAAACGACCCCGGAAAAGAATTTTGATGATTCCAACAGCTCCATATGGTGATTATGGACTTAGGAGCGTGATCGGAATTTTATTTGGAAGTCCGTAGTTAAATTAGGCTTGAAATGGCTAAAATAGGAATTTAAGTTTGGAAGTTTATTCGGGGAGTAAACTTTTTGATATCGGGGTCGGAATCCAATTATGAAAATTTTCACAGCTCCGTTATGTCATTTATGACTTGTGTGCAAAATTTGAGGTCAATCGGACTTGATTTGATAGGTTTCGACATCGAATGTAGAAGTTGGAAATTCTTGAGTTTCATTAAGCTTGAATTGGGGTGTGATTTATGATTTTAGCGTTGTTTGACTTGATTTGAGGTTTCAAATAAGTTCGTATGATGTTTTAGGACTTGTTGGTGTACTGGGTTGAGGTCCCGAGGGCATCGGGTGAGTTTCAGATGGTTAACGGATCAAAAGTGGGTCTTAGTTGCTGCAAAAGCTGCTGCAATTTTTCTGCTGGAAATGCTGTCAAAATCGAGCTCCCTGACAAAATCGAGCCCCCTGACAAATCAAGCTCCCTGATAAATCGTGCTCCCTGATAAATCGAGCTCCCTGACAAATCGAGCTCCCTGAAAAATCGAGCGCCCTGATAAAATCGAGCACCGTGACAAAACTCCCTGACAAAATCGAGCCCCCTGACAAATCGAGTTCCCTGACAAATCTAGCTCCCTGACAAATTGAGCTCCATGACAAATCGAGCTCCCTGACAAATGGAGCTCCTTGATAAATCAGCTCCTTGACAAATTGGACTGCCTGGAAAATCGGACTCCCTGATAGATCTGTAAGTTATAAAAACAGGGGACTTCGTCCCATTTTCCATTTTTGACGAATTGGAGCTTAAGGAGAAGCGATTTTGATATATTTTCAAGGAAAAATATTGGGGTAAGTGATACTAACTCGGATTTGGTAAATATACATGAATATATCATTCTTTTCACCATTTAATTAGTATTTTGAGATAGAAATTTGGGAAAATTTTAGAAATCTCATAGAAACGAAGTTTTGAGATTTCGGTGTTGATCCGGAGTCGGATTTGAGTGAAAATGGTATGGTTGGACTCGTAATTTAATGGGTTTTCATATTTTATATTTCGCCGAATTTCAAGATGTGGGCCCCACGGGCGATTTTTGAGCTAATTTCAGATTTTATTGAAAAATATAGTATTTTCTTCTGAAATTGATTTTTATAATTTTTGTTGACTGTATCGAATTAATTATGACTAGATACGAGTCGATAGGAGTTGGAAAATCGAGGAAAAAGCATAATACTTGGTTAAATTGGAGCAAGTCGAGGTAAATGACTTGTCTAACTTTGTGTGGGGGAAATTTTCCCTAGGATTGGTATTGATGTGATTATTGAAATGTGTTGAAAGTTGTGTGCACGAGGTGATGAGTGTGTACACGGGCTAAATGTGAAAGATTATATTTTAAAATTGTGTAGATCACTCTTGCGCATTTATTAAATTATTTTATCTTGTTATATTCTTCATCATTCATCTGAGATATATACTTAAATTTGTTTGACCTTTTCCTACTAATTGTTTTACCTGTTTAGTTGAAACTTGGTTTATTTTATTCCGTGCATTATTTGAAGGTTGATTTTATTTAAATTAAATATTATTAATATGAAGTATTTGACATTTTTAAACTTGATATTGAAGCAACGTATTAAAGATTTTGAAATATTATTTTCCTAAATTATTTACTCCTGAATATTTTTGTACTCATTGTGATGGAGCATTGAGCTCTTTATTGTGGAAAAATATTATTGTTGAATTATTTAGACATGAGCCGTGAGCTCTTTATTGTGGAAAATTATTTTTATTGAATTATTTTGACATGAGCCGTGAGCTCTTTATTATGGAAAACTATTATTGATGATTTATTTTGGCATGAGCCGTGAGCTCTTTATTGTGGAAAAATATTATTGTTGAATTATTTTGGCAAGTTATATTATTTGAGCACTTGAGGTGCAAATTATGATATATTGTGATATTGATACGCATGCGGTGGTATAAGGTCAGGGTATTGAAACGCATGCGGTGAGATAAAGGTGGCTTGATACGCGTGGCTAGTAGGGAGAACTACTAGAAGTCATGCGGTGTGATAAGGATGGTTAAAACGCGAGATGCTATTTAGGAAAAAATATTTTCTTTAAAATAAATTGTGAAGGCTCCCGCGGTGAGATAAGAAAATGAGATATTGTAAATTTGTTTATGATTTGGGTCTATGTGGCGGTACGTCGGGAGTGCCCTTGTTGATATTGATTTATGACCACAGTTGCCTTTTATTTATGTTGTGATTTTCTTAAAATTGAAAATAATTCTGTTTTGTTTCCACGAGGTATTTGTTTGCCATTATTTGATGTAACTAAATGTGACATACTACTTGATTCATTTCCATTGTCATTTTATCTTATAATATTGTTTAATTATTTTACCATGCCATTATTTATTCTCCAGTAGGGCCTGACCACACCTCGCCACTACTCTACCGAGGTTAGGCTTGGCACTTATTGGGTACCGCTGTGGTGTACTCATACTACGCTTCCGCACATCTTTTTATGCAGATCCAAGTACATCTTATCAGACCAGACATCAGTAAACTAGCTGTACAATGAGACTTCGAGATATATCTGCCAGCGTCCGCAGACTCCGGAGTCCCCTTCTATCTTACTATGTTGTCTTCCTTATTTGCTTTAGACTCTGATGTATAGAGACATAGTGAAAAAATTCTTAGAAGCTAGTGACTTATTTCTACCGGTTTTTAGGAGTTGAAATTATTTGAATTGTAGTTTATTTATTTTAGATATTTATTATTATTCCGCATTAATAGGTTTACCTAGTATTAGAGACTAGGTGCCATCACGACATCCTACGAAGCGAATTTGGGGTCGTGATAGGTGGCTCCTTTGGTAAAATTGGCACTGCTCTACTTGGTAGAGGCTTCATTTCTTGTACTGGACTAAACATTGCTTGAGGTGCTACAAACAATTTACAAGAATAAATTAGCTAAAAAATTAGATGCCTTGCTGTAGAAGGTGTCATCTGATACTGTTTCAAAAAAAAAATGAAGAAAATACATGTATAAGTAGTGCTCGCCCTATTTTATTTTATGTCTTGTTTTTACCATGTACGAGTTCAAGAATGAAAATGGACTTTTAAATCACACGACCTTCAACTAAATGTGTGTATGATCTATAACATACTTACCAAATTAGCCTTTGAATCTAGTGGTATTAATTAAACATGCCAAGTTATTTCTATAAGAGAATTCATTAAGGGTAAAATGAGTGGTGAAAGGTATTGTTTCTAAAACAAATGAAAAATGTAATTCACATAAATATAAATGGAGAAAATATTTTTTTCTTTTTGGTAAAAATACACTGTGTAAATATACTTGAACGATAAGCATTTGAAAATAATGGAAATGGAAAATCAATTTGGAACAAGAAATGAAGCCTTAGAAACCCCACTAAACTAAAGCCAAGCTATAATAAGAGGCCTCTTAAATTTATATCGTAAAATCCATATAATAATAAGACACAATTGAATTTGCCTTTTGATCTAAATATCAATGAAAATATGACTAAATATAAAGTAGCTAAGTCAGAGACAATGAGTTAAAGTCAGAAAATAAATCAAAAATATGAAAAGAAATAAATGAACTTAGAGGAGGAAAAATTAAAATTGAAGAGGAAGATAAATATGCTAACTACTAAGAGAAAATTTATTGTTATTTGCTAACCCGTCTTGTACAACATCAACAAAATAAATAAATAAATTGCTTATACTTAAAATCTCTTATTAATAATTTTTATATAAAACAAATTGTATGTTATACATAATAATTAATAATATAGTAAACTCCTAATATTTTTGGGGTGTTCTAATTTTGGGGTCTAGCCTTACCCTTCGGCCGCCTCTGGAAGCATATATTGATACATTTTTATGAAAATTAACTAAAAGTTTCAAATGACTTTAGTATTAAGAAATTTAAAAGTCAAACGGAACAATTTTGAATCTTAGATATTAGATAAGGCAAAAATTACTTTTAGCCCGCGACCGAAATTGTTTATATCCATAGCCGCAGAACTTTATAACATTTAAGTATTTTTATAACATATAGAATTACATATTTATAAAAAATATATATATTTTTTCAGCTATTATTTTTCAGAGCAGCTATACGGTGTCATTTTTCCTATTGGATATCCCGCCACTGATTATTGGTTTAATAAAAAGTTTAAAATTAAATAGTTTTCAAATATTAAAAGATGTCATTCTTTTGAAAAGACGAAAAAAGAAGAGTACTACATAAAATAAAACAGAGGAACATGTTGATGAACTCACCGAGGTGACGAGTAGGGTTGAGGTCCCGAGTTGAAACAACTGAAGTAGTAAACAGAAGAAAAGCTAATGTGACCATCGCTAAGCTGGAGCTGCAAAAATATTTGCACAGTCAATTTACTTATATGATAATTACATGTAACTTTCTATGGTAAACAATATTTGATAACTAGACAAAATTGTAACTAATTTATAATAAGTTGAACTTCAATGTTTATGTAAAAAGAGTATTTCATATTGTCATTACATATAACTTAACTCATTTTTTTTATAAGATACAAGGAGGTATTTTTTGAGTTTTAAGAAATTTTGCGTTCAATAGTCTAAAAAGGGAAATTAAGTAAAGAATAAGAAAACATTTTTATGCGTTGCCAGAATTTAATCCAGTAATTTTTTTATTCCTATTTATTTGACGCATATCTCAGCAATGAGAATTTATACTATTTTACAAAATTTCAATGAAATAGAATATAAGTTTACCCCATTTTCATGCTGAAAAAAGTATTTTGAGGCTGTAAGATCAAAATATTTCCTCTTTCAGATGGTTTGTGTTTTGGTGACAAATAACAAAGTCCTATATATAGGTGAAGCAAAACGAATGAGTTAAGGAGAAAATATTTATAAGAGGAATCACATTAGAAGCAAATTAATTAACGCATGAGACGATGGTAGTTAGGATTAAGGAGAAAATGCTTTATCATTTGAGAAGTAACGCACAATAAAACATGCGCAAAAGGCATAAATGCAAGAACTTCGTTATTAAAGAAAACAAATATTAAGTACTATTATTTAAATCATGAACTGACTAGAAATTGATTTGGGTATTATCCACACTAAATGTGATGATCTCAAATAAATTTCCTCTTTATCATTCTAATTATTGTTTTTGTTTTTGTTAGAGAATACTTTCTGTTTTTCTTTTTGGAGAAACGGATATTTTATTAATAAACTACTAAGGTGGCATTACATCACTAGTACTATTAGTAACACTTACGTTTCCAAACATTGCCAGTTTGTTACATATGGAATTTGATATAAGTCTAGTAGTAGCTAGTCCATCTTTGTCCTCTTAGATGGTTGTCTTGACAAGATCTGGGGGTGAACAAAATATTTGTGCCAGCAAGAGGTGGTTGTTTGGAGTCTAATTTACTCAAAACGTGTGTCACCTTGGATTCCCCAATCTCTTCAATAAGCACCTGCATTCAAGGACAACGTTACTATATGCTGGGTAGCTATTATGCTCAAGTAACCGGATTATCTCTGTGGAATAAGTTTCTATTTCCAGGGGAGTTAATCTTCTATCATCTGTGAGTTTTAACCCTGCTTGGAGTGCTAGTAACTCTGCATGTATAGGGGCGTAGGCTCAGACTGCTTTAGTGAAGCCTACTACCAAGTTACCTTGTGTGTTTCTAATAATTCCTCCAATGCCCCCTGCATGATATCTATCCAAAAACGTTCCATCTGTATTTAATTTGTATGTCTGAGGTGGTGGTGATTGCCACTTGATGAGGATGGTTTTTTTGAGCGTGGGGCTCATATTTTTTTCTACGAGTAGTTTGAATTCAATTGTAAGTATTTTGACCAATTGGTAGTTTAGAGGTTTGAAGGGGGTGTGAAAGCAGTTGTTGTTTCTATTTAGCCAAAGTTGCAATAGTACAAAAGGAAATACATCTTCCCAAGTTATATAGTTGTAGTTGGTATGTATATGGAGATCGTTAAGCAAAAGCATCCAGTGCTTGCCATTTGGGAGGGTTTGAGTATCAATTCCCAGGCTACTCCGGAATGTATGGGAAGCTATACAATGTAGGAAGATATGTGTGATAGTTTCTTCTTCATTCTTAAATATTGGTCACAGGTAGTCATTGGTGACTCCAATTTGATGAAGATATGACTTTGTTGGAAGCGTGTTACAATAGCATTGCCAAAGGAAGAATTTTATTTTATTTAAGGTACTTAGTTTCCAAATTCATTCATAGTCAATATGTGTTTGTTGGTGTTGGTAAAGTAAGGTATAAACAAAGTGTGTGGAGAAGGTGCCATTTGGGTTTAGAGACCAAATAAGGGTGTCCATGGGCATTGGGTTGTTGGAAAGGGAAATGGAGGAAATCTTTACTCTAATGTTTTCTAGTAGCTTGAAGGAGATTTGTGACCAGTTCCACTGGTCGTGGTACCACAACTGGGAGACTGTTAGAATACTGTCGTTGATACAAAATGGCCCTTGAATGATCGAACGGATACTAGGAGTGTTGGGTATCCAATTACCATAATAGAAATGAATGAATTTTCTGTTGCCAACATCCCATGTGATGCCTATTGTAACAATTTCCAATCCTTTCAACACATTTTGCCAAATGAAAGAGTTGGTCTTCGCATTAGCTCGCCTACTGTATTTTTTGATTAGGGTATTAGCAAAAATATGCAGAACAATTGGTGAATAATCTCCATGCTAACCCTGCTAGTGCATCTTTATTTTTATGTATTGCTTTATGAATTCCAAGACCCCCAGGTTTTTAGGGAGAGTTACGACATCCCAAGCAACGTAGTGGATTCTCTTTTTAGGGAGAGGGACATGTATTGCATGATGTGATTTGTTATAGCGTTGGGGGAATATTTTGCTAGAATTGTACGTCTTGCAAGACTTTGGAAGTTTGATTTCCAATTTGACAGCTTGTGACGCATATTATCAATAACAAATTGGAAATCGCCTTGCTTTGGTTTGTTGTTGAGGATAGGGAATCCCAAGTATTTTTCAAACTGTGCGGTAGGGTTAATGTTGAGCAACTCAACTGTGTATTCTCTTATGGCAAGGGAGCAATTGTTTGAGAAAAGATTTTTTTATTTTGTATTGTGTCACGACCCAAAATCCCTCTACAGGCGTCGTGATGGAACTTAGTCTCTAAGACTAGGTAAGTCGATTATAATAACAATTCAAGCCATTTTTTTTAAATATAAACCAACAGCGAAAATATTCAAACAAACTCACAAGACTGGTAATACTGAGTCACGAACTCTAACTTAATACATGGAATGATCTCAAGGATCGAATACTCTATACTGTTTGATTAATAATTAACAGTACAATAAAATGGAAAGACTTCAAGGGATTGCGACGACCAAGCAGCTCTACCTTGAATCCTTGCGATCACACTTCAACTCTATCCGAGTCCGATAGCAACAATACCTGGCTCTACAAAAAAATGTGCAGAAGTGTAGTATGAGTACACCATGGTCGATACCTAGTAAGTATAAAACTAACCTCAGTGGAGTAGTGACGAGGTACATTCGAGACACTCACTAGTTTAATAACCTGTGCAATATAATATACAAAAATAATAGGAAACAAATAACAATGATGGAAACAATAATCAACCAGTGATATACACAGTATGGCGACAAGAACACCATAAATATTGCGCAACAAATAATGAATACAAGTACAACCAATTAATCAAATCCTTCCAATATAAATCTTTTGCCTATATGTTTTTCAAATAGAAATCTTCAGGATATAATACTTTAAAATAAATCTCTTTCAAATATAATTCCTTCAAATAAATATTTTTCAAATAAAATTCTTTCAAATAAATTTCTTTCGAATAAAAGTCACCCTGTGATACAACATTTCAAAATCATAAAATACGGGTCTCTGCCCACTTTGATATTTTCACGGCACTTCGTGGCAATTTCTCTATTACAACCAAACGGACAACTCACGTGCCAAATATCATCATCATTTAACCACGACACCGCGTGCCCACATTTTATATCACAACTGCACGGACAATTCACCTCCAAATATCATCATTATTTACTCACGACACCTCGTGCCCACATTTCATTTCATAATTCGCTTGGCAATAACCACCGGCTCCCAATTTTAACATATATCAAACTATTATCAATTTACCAACAACAAGGCAAATTGCACAAGGTTTAAAAATAAACACAAGGAAAATCAAGATCACATGAAAATTACCAGCGCAATAACCCTACATCATCACATATCATCCGTGACAATAGCTATCATTATCTCTCCTATAACCACCCTTATCACTCCTGTAATAGCCTCCCTTATCCCTTCGCCCTGACAATATCAATAGCGACCTTTATCTTTCCTATAGCCACCCTTATCACTCCTTTAATAGCCTCATTTATCCCTCCTCCCTGACAATATCAAAAACCACCCTTATCGCTCTTATAGCCACCCTTATCTCTCCTATAGCCACCTTTATCGCCCCGCCCTGGCAATTTTCCAACACACATAACAACAGTGAAATACCACCCTTAAACCCACATAATATCAACAGTGAAATGTCACCCTTATATCCTCAAAATAATAACTCAAATAATACAATAATTTACACGGAATATTATCACGACAACATAACAAAATCAATTCATATCACAATTTACCCAATGGCCACAACCATTTCCCAAGATATAACAAAATTAATTAATTTTACAACAAATAGCCCAAGGCTCCACACAATGTGTTTAAAATCTCAAAACAACCACAGAGATGGAAAATACTCACTATAGGGAAACACCTTCATTAATCCAAATTCTTGATAATTATATAACGCCTCGGTTTAAACTTATTTTATTAATTATTTACAGATGGAAAATCCATAATATAATTATTTCCAGGAAATATCAAATCACCAAACTCACGGAATTCACATAAATATACAAGCAATAATGTGATGACCCAAAATGTCATCTTTAAATTTAATAATTAATTTAATATTCTAAGACCTCGAAAAGCACTATTTATCATTCCTCGACTTGAGTGCGCAGTCCGTAAAATTTTCAGAAAGTATTCATGTGAAAAATATATTAAATGTGAATTAGAGCTTTAAAACTCGAATGAGTTGACTTTGGTCAACCTTTTGAGCAAAAGGACTCGAATCAGTATTTTGACAGTTCTAATAGGTCCATATAGTTATTTGAGACTTAGGCGTATGCCCGGAATCAAATTTTGAGGTCCCTAGCCCGAGATATGGAATTTTGATAAAAAATTAAAATTTTAAGTTCAAATAGTGACCGGATGTCAAATTATGTGCAAACGACCCCGAAATAAAATTTTGATGATTCCAACAGATCGATATTGTGATTTTAGACCTAGGAGCGTGATCGAAATTTAATTTGGAAATTCGTTGTGGAATTGGGCTTGAAATGCCAAAAGTTGATTTTTTGGGAAGTTTGACCGGGGGGGGTTGACTTTTGGAGATCGAGGTCGGAATCCGATTTTGGAAATTCTAATAGGTATGTTATGTCATTTATGACTTGTGTGCAAAATTTGAAGTCATTCTGAATTGATTTGATGCATTTCGGCACAAGATATACAATTTAAAAGTTCAAAGTTAATAGATTTTGATTTGAGGTGCGATTCATCGTTTTGATATTTTTTGATGTGGTTTGAAGCCTCGACTAAGTTTGTAAGGTATTTTGGGACATGTTGGAATAACTGGCTAAAGTCCTGAGGGTCTCGGGTGGATTTCAGAAGGTAAACGGAATGGATTTCGGACAAAGAGTGCTGGAAATTTCTATTGCAGAAATTTTTGGTGCGTGGAGCCAACTTTGGAAGCTTATATCTCACAATTCATAGGGATTCGGAAAATTTTCAAAACATGAAAGTTGTAGTCGTTTGATTCTAGTTTCCATAACGTTACCCCATTCATCATTTGGACATTTGTACATAACGTTATGATCGATTGAAGGAAGGTTGGTAGAGCAGTTTCTGGTGAACTTTTAGTGACGGAAAATAAATTTTTAGTGACGGAAAATGAACTTTTAGTGATGAAAAATGAACTTTTCGTTTTGGATTTTTGGAGCAGGGTTCTTGGGCGATTTTTAGGCGATTTTCATTGGGGTAAGTGTTCCTTATCCTATATTGTTTAATCCGAGAATTTATAGAAGAAAAATCAAGATTATTGCAAAATCTTCCAAAAATAAAAATTTAAGATTTGGAGGTCGAGTTGTTATTGAAATTTAATAAAATTGGTATGGGTGGACTCGTAATTGAATGGGTTGTCGGATTTTGTAAGTTTCATCGGATTTCGAGGTGTGGTCCCCACGGGAAATTTTTGAGCTAATTTCAGATTTTATTGAAAAATATAATATTTTCTTATGAAGTTGATTACCATATTTTTTGTTGACTGTATCGAATTAATTATGACTAGATACGAGTCGATCAGAGTCGGAAAAATCGATGAAAAAGCATAATACTTGGTTAAATTGGAGCAAGTCGAGGTAAGTGACTTGTCTAACCTTGTGTGGGGGAAATTCCCCTAGGATTGATAATTGTAATGTGTGGAAAGTCGTGTACACGAGGTGACGAGTGTGTACATGGGATAAATGTGAAATATTATATTTTAAATTGTGTAGATCACTGTTGCGCATTAATTAAATTATTTCATTTTGTTATATTCTTCATTATTGATTTAATGTTTATATTTTCAAATTTGCTTGACCTTTTTCTGCTAATTGTTTTATCTGTTTAGTTGGAACTTGGTTTCTTTTATTCTGTGCATTATTTGAAGGTTGATTTTATTTAAATTAAATATTATTAATATGATGTATTTGATATTTTTAAACTTGATATTGAAGCAACGTATTAAAGATTTTAAAATATTATTTTCCTGAATTATTTACTCCTGAATATTTTTGTAAGATTTTCGTACTCATTGTGATGGAGCCGTAAGCTCTTTATTGTGGAAAAATATTATTGTTGAATTATTTTGACATGAGCGGAAGATGATTTATTTTGGCATGAGCCGTGAGCTCTTTATTGTGGAAAAATATTGTTGTTTAATTATTTTGGCAAGTTAAATTATTTGAGCACTTGAGGTACAAATTGTGATATATTGTGATATTGATACGCATGCGGTGGTATAAGGTCTGGGTATTGAAACACATGCGGTGAGATAAGGGTGGCTTGATACGCGTGGCTAGTAGGGGGAACTACTAGAAGTCATGCGGTGTGATAAGTATGGCTAAAACACGGGATGCTGTTTCGGGAAAAATATTTTCTTTCAAATAAATTGTGAAGGCTCCCGCGGTGAGATAAGAAAATGAGATATTGTGAATTTGTTTATGATTTGGGACTACGAAGCGGTACCTCGAGAGTGCCCTTGTTGATATTGATTTATGGCCGCAGTTGCCTTTGATTATTATTGTGATTTTCTTAAAGTTGAAAAAAATTCTGTTTTGTTTCCACGAGGTATTTATTTGACATTATTTGATGTAATTAAATGTGACATACTACTTGATTCATTTCCATTGTCATTTTATCTTATAATATTGTCTAAACATTTTACCATGCCATTATTTATTCTCCAGTAGGGCCTGACCTGACCTCGTCACTACTCTACCGAGGTTAGGCTTGGCACTTATTGGGTACCGCTGTGGTGTACTCATACTACGCTTCTGCACATCTTTTTATGTACATCCAGGTATATCTTATCAGACCACGCATCAGTAAACTAGCTGTATGAGGAGACTTCGAGGTATATCTGCTAGCGTCCGCAGACTCCGGAGTCCCCTTCTATCTTACTATGTTGTCTTCCTTATTTGCTTTAGACTCTGATGTATAGAGACATAGAGAATAAATTCTTAGAAGCTTGTGACTTATTTCTACCGGGTTTTGGGAGTTGAAATTGTTTGAATTGTAGTTTATTTATTTTAGATATTTATTATTATTTCGCATTGATGGGCTTACCTAGTATTAGAGACTAGGTGTCATCACGACATCCTACAGAGGGAATTTGGGGTCGTGACAGTTGGTATCAGAGCACTAGGTTCATAGGTGTTATGAGTCACAAGCAAGTTTAGTAGAGTCTTGCAGATCGGTACGGAGACGTCTGTACTTATCTTCGAGAGGGTATGGAACTGTTAGGAAATATTAACTTCTTTGACTCTTATCGTGCGACATTGATTTAGCTTGAAACATATATCTTATATTCCTTTGTATCCACTCGTGTATTTTATTGCGCACTCGGTATCAGTTGTGCGTCGACGGTTCGTGATGCCGTAAATAGACTTTGAGGGAGCCAGAGATGCTCAAACATTGCCTTAACGTGTGGTTCCGACTGAAGATGTAGGGGTATTGAGAGATCACCTAGTGAGTCATGTGGGGGTGCAACGGACGTTGGCGTCTGGTTGATTTATACAAGCTGTGAAGGTTATTATTGTGGATCATCGGACGTTGTGACCTATGACTTCGCGCCGAGTAGGGGGATTCCACTACCAATGGGTGGATTGCGGGGTCATGTATTATATCAATTTTGGCCTGAAATGTATATATGTGGTACTGAAAGGTTTCCTAAAATTTACACATGTTTAAGACCTGAGAT
Organism: Nicotiana tomentosiformis; assembly: GCF_000390325.3. Taxonomy (NCBI): domain Eukaryota; kingdom Viridiplantae; phylum Streptophyta; class Magnoliopsida; order Solanales; family Solanaceae; genus Nicotiana; species Nicotiana tomentosiformis. The sequence continues at coordinate 112,066,475 of NC_090820.1, forward strand.
TTTGTAGAGTATAAGGTTGGGACGTGCGGTATGTCCACCTCCTTAATAATCCTATACTTCAATACCAAAGGAGTTATAGAAACAACTCTAAATTTGTAGAAGGTCTACTCAGCGTGGACGTCACTGTTGTCGATTTTGGGCTGCTTCGGAGGAAGTACACTTGCTGACGGGAGTCTGGACTGTGGTTCGTGACAAGATTTGTCTGTATAGAGCTCTACTTTTGTGATCGTTGTGTATAAATAAGGGTAAAGGTTACCCCAAAGAAGAATCGAAGAGTATGTTAAGAAATTGGTCAACTCAACAGTGTTGAGTCAGCATAACAAAAGAAGAAAATTGCCTTGGGAGAGATAATTCTCCACCAGGGTTTTTGGTAATCCCATGAAGAGGGCAGACCGGCCAATGCAACACCGCCCATTTGGCTCAGTTCTCAGAAACTCTTTTGAAAGAGTTTGTTTCCCGGACTCTCCGTAATGCGTGGCGCATAGGGGTTGAACGGTTGCATCATGTCACCATTGACGGTTTCAGAATATGCCATCAAGTTCAATAAGTTAGCCCGTCATACTCCTACTTTGCTTCCTACAGCCAGACGGCGAGCCCAGAGACTCATTAAAGGACTCAATTATGATCGTAAAATTTTGTACGACTTGAGAGCTACAAGCGGATACTTCATTTCTGCTAGTTGTACAAATTACCAAGATATTAGAATGTGTTTGGCGTGAAGAAAAAGGAAACTAAGGAGACCAAGACGTCTCGAGTTTCTAGGGGATTCAATGGATTCTTCTCTTCAAGTATAAATCATTATGGCGGGGGCTCGGGCAGTCGGCCAGCCCAGTCCGCACATCGAATTACTCAGGGTGCTCCAATAGGTTCTTTTATTGCACCACCGGCATGAGTTCCTACAATGGTTATTCCAGTTATCTGACACAGAATCAATATGAGCAGCCTAACCCACAAAGGGGTTGTTATGAATACAATGATATTAGGCACATCATGAGAAAATTGTCCCAAACATGGTAGAGACTTATTTCATCAAAGCACTTAGGCTACGTGCCCCATTGCAGTTACTACACCACTCACACGACCAGTTAGGGGTGGAGGACAGACGGGTAGAAGGCGTCCTAGTGGTGGAGACCCAGCCGTTGATATATTTGTTTTATGTTATGGCGGAGGTCGCTACATCAGTTGGTGTCGTTACAGGTACGACCATGATATAATATAAAGGAATAATTTCCTTAACTTGATTCGGTTCTGAGTATCGAGACGAGTCCTCCTATTGTGCTCCACTTATGAGTGAGTTTCATAATTCTATAATCTACTTTAGTGTTTACTCCTGTTGGGAGATTTCATGGAGATAACTACGCCTATCATTCCATGCTGGTCACTAATAAGACTTATGAGGCTAAATGTGGCTTTTTGTTACTCATTTCGGTAATTTTTGATGTAATTTACGGATAATTAATTACAAATTGTGAATTATATGCCCTACCGGTGTGGGGTTCATTATGTGTTGTGATTTTCGTTTTTAACGGAAATTATTTAGAAGGAGAAAATGAAAAGTGTCAATTGGCACGATGTGCATATTACTTGTGATTCAGAACTGAGGACGAGATCCTCACATTTATATATAAATTGATATGTTTAAACCGAGCTACGAGCTGTGGTGGAAGTTATATAAGGACGGGATCCTTGTAAGGAAAATTCATGTGTTTAAGTTCTCCCTTGTAAATTTTAATTTGTACTATAGTACTAATAGGGAGTCATGCCTGTTATGCTTATTTGAAGATTCTATATGAAATTCTCGTGCATACTTGCCAATTTTGTGTTGTAATTATTGAGTTTTAACCTATGATGTAGGTTCCCGCCTAGGTGACGTTAAATATGATTCATTAATTCTGGAAAATTATTATGAGGTTTTCATGCCTCATATCTCGTTATCAGTATTGTGAAGGTTTAAAACGAGATTTTTGTTAACATGAAGTTAATTGACGATTTTGTAATTGATTATGAACAACTATTAAGACCAGATTGACCCAGAAGGGTGCTCCGTTCATATGGGCCGAGGAATGTGAGAAGAGCTTCCAAAAGCTCAAGACAGCTTTGAGTACATCCCCAATGTTGGTATTACCTAAAGGTTCAGGGTCTTATATTGTGTCTTATGATGCGTCGCGTATTGACCTCGACGCAGTGTTGATGCAAGACGGTAGGGTGATTGCCTACACGTCCATACAATTAAAGGTGCATGAGAAGAATTATCCTATACACAACCTTGAGTTAGCAGCTATTATTCATGCCTTAAAGATTTGGCGGCATTATTTGTACGGTGTCCATTGCGAGGTCTACACCGATCACCGAAGTCTACAACATTTATTTAAATAGAAGGATCTTAATTTGCGGCAGCAGAGATGGTTGGAGTTGTTTAAGGATTATGATATCACCATTCTCTATCATCTTGGGAAGGCCAATATAGTGGTCGATGCCTTGAGTCGTAAGGCGGAGAGTTTGGGTAGCTTAGCATATTTACCGGTAGCAGAGAGGCCTTTCGCCTTGGATGTTCAGGCCTTGGCCAACCAGTTTGTCAGATTGGATGTTTCCGAGCTGAGTCGAGTTTTGGCTTGTGTGGTTTCTCAGTCTTCTCTTTATAGCCGTATCAGGGAATGGCAGTATGATGACCCCCATCTGCTTGTCCTTAAGGACATAGTTCTGCACGGTGATGCCAAGGATGTCACTATTGGAGATGAAGGTGTATTACAAATGCAGGGCATGCTATGTGTGCCAAATATAGATGGTTTGCGCGACTTGATTTCCAGGAGGCTCACAGTTCGCGGTACTCCATTCATCCTGGTGCTGCAAAGTCGTATCAAGACATGAGACAACACTATTGGTAGAGGCAGATGAAGAAAGACATAGTGGAATATGTAGCTCGGTGCCTAAATTGTCAACAAGTGAAATATGAGCATCAACGACCGGGTGAATTGCTTCAGAAAGTGGAAATTCCAGAATGGAAATGGGAGCGGATCGCCATGGATTTCATTTATGTGCTCCCACGGACTCAGAGGAAGTTTGATGCAGTTTGGGTGATTGTGGATAGATTGACCAAGTCAGCTCATTTCATTACTGTAATTACTACTTACTCTCAGAGCAGCTGGCTCAGATATATATTCGCGAGATTGTCAGACTTCACGGTGTACCGGTATATATCATTTCTGATCGGGGTACACAGTTTACCTCACGGGTTTGGAGGGTTGTACATCGAGAGTTGTGTACTCGTGTGGAGTTGAGTACAAAATTTCACCCTCAGACGGACGGGCAGTCCGAACTCACTATTCAGATATTGAAGGATATGCTTCATGCGTGTGTGATAGATTTTGGGGGTTCTTGGGATCAGTTCTTACCACTTGTGGAGTTTGCATACAACAACAATTTCCAGTCAAGCATTCAGATGGCTGCGTATGAGGCCTTGTATGGTAGGCGGTGCCGGTCCCCAGTGGGTTGGTTCAAACCGGGCGAGGCTAGGCTATTGGGTACAAACTTGGGTCAAGATGCCTTAAAAAAGGTTAAGTTGATTCAGGATTGACTTCGTACAGCCCAATATAGACAGAAGAGTTATGTGAATCGGAAGGTTCGTGATGTTGCATTCATGGTTGGTGAGTGGGTATTGCTTCGGGTTTCGCCTATCAAGGGTGTGATGAGGTTCAGGAAGAAGGGGAAGTTGAGCCCTGGATATATTGGGCCTTTTGAGATTCTTGAGAGAGTTGGAGAGGTGGCTTACAAACTTGCACTACCACCTAGTCTCTCTGTGGTTCATCCGGTATTCCATGTTTCCATGCTTCGAAAATATCACGGCGATCCATCTCATGTGTTAGACTTCAATTCGGTTCAGTTGGACAAGGATCTATCTTATGTTGAGGAACCAGTGGCTATTTTGGATAGGCATGTTCGAAAGCTGAGGTCAAAGAACATTGCTTCCGTGAAGGTTCAGTGGAGGGGTCATCCGCTCGAGGAGGCGACTTGGGAAACCGAGCATGACATGCACAGCTGTTATCCACATTTATTCACCAGCTCAGGTACTTTTTCTAACTTAGTTTGAGGACAAACGTTTATTTTAGAGGTGGAGAATGTGATGACCCAAAATGACATATTTAAATTTAATAATTAATTTTATGTTCTAAGACCTCGAAAAGAACTATTTATCATTCCTCAACTTGAGTGCGCAGTCCGTAAAATTTTCCAGAAAGTTTTCAGGTGAAAAATGGATTAAATGTGAATTAGAGCTTTAAAACTCAACTGAGTTGACTTTGGTCAACATTTTGAGCAAACGGACTCGGATCAGTGTTTTGACAGTTTCGGTAGGCTCGTATCATGATTTGGGACTTAGGCATATGCCTGGAATCAAATTCCGATGTCCCTAGCCCGAGATATGGAATTTTGATGAAAAATTAAAAGTTTAAGTTCAAATAGTGACCTGATGTCAAATTATGTGCAAATGACCCCGGAATAAAATTTTGATGATTCCAACAGCTCTGTATTGTGATTTTGGACTTAGGAGCATGTTCGGAATTTTATTTGGAAATTCGTAGTGGAATTAGGCTTGAAATGCCAAAAGTTGATTTTTTGAGAAGTTTGATCGAGGGGTTGACTTTTTGAGATCGAGGTCGGAATCCGATTTTGGAAATTGGAATAGGTATGTTATGTCATTTATGACTTGTGTGCAAAATTTGACGTCATTTTGAATTGATTTGATGTGTTTCGGCACAAGATATAGAATTTGAAAGTTCAAAGTTAATAGATTTTGATTTGAGGTGCGATTCGTCGTTTTGATGTTGTTTGATGTGGTTTGAAGCCTCGACTAAGTTCGTATGGTATTTTGGGACATGTTGGAATAACTGGCGAAGGTCCTGAGGGTCTCGGGTGGATTTCGGAAGATAAACAGAATGGATTTCGGACAAAGAGTGCTGGAAATTTCTGTTGCAGAAAATTTTGGTGCGTGGAGCCAAATTTGGAAGCTTATATCTCACAATTCATAAGGATTCGGAAAATTTTCAAAACATGAAAGTTGTAGTCGTTTGATTCTAGTTTCCAGAACGTTACACCATTCATCATTTGGACATTTGTACATAACGTTATGATCGATTGAAGGAAGGCTGGTAGAGCGGTTTCTGGTGGACTTTTAGTGACGGAAAATGAACTTTTAGTGACGGAAAATGGACTTTTAGTGATGGATGGGCACAAACTTAAGGACAAAAAAGGTCAATTCCTTCATTTCGTTTTGGGTTTTTGGAGCAGGGTTCTTGGGCGATTTTCACTGGAAAACATTGGGGTAAGTGTTCCTTATCCTATATTGTTTATATTTCATGATTCCATACTCATTTACATCATGAATCCGTAAATTTATGGAAGAAAAATCAAGATTATTGAAAAATCTTCCAAAATGAAAATTTAAGATTTGGAGGTCGTGTTGTTATCGGAATTTAATAAAATTTATATGGGTGGACTCGTAATTGAATGGGTTATCGGATTTTGTAAGTTTCGCCGGATTCTGAGGTGTGGGCCCCATGGGAAATTTTTTAGCTAATTTCGGATTATATTGAAAATATAATATTTTCTTATGAAATTGATTACTATAATTTTTGTTGACTGTATTGAATTAATTATGACTGGATACGAGTCGATCAGAGTCGGAAAAATTGAGGAAAAAGCATAATACTTGGTTAAATTGGAGCAAGTCGAGGTAAGTGACTTGTCTAACCTTGTGTGGGGGTAATTCCCCTAGGATTGATAATTGTAATATGTGAAAAGTCGTGTACACGAGGTGACGAGTGTGTACATGGGCTAAATATGAAATATTATATTATAAATTGTGTAGATCACTATTGCTCATTAATTAAATTATTTTATTTTGTTATATTCTTCATCATTGATCTGAGATATATACTTCAAATTTGTTTGACCTTTTCCTACTAATTGTTTTATCTGTTTAGTTGGAACTTGGTTTCTTTTATTCTGTGCATTATTTGAAGGTTGATTTTCTTTAAATTAAATATTATTAATATGATGTATTTGATATTTATAAACTTGATTTTGAAGCAACGTATTAAAGATTTTAAAATATTATTTTCCTGAATTATTTACTCCTGAATATTTTTGTAAGATTTGCGTACTCATTGTGTGGAGCAGTGAGCTCTTTATTGTGGAAAAATATTATTATTGAATTATTTTGACATGAGACGTGATCTCTTTATTGTGGAAAAATATTATTGATGATTTATTATGGCATGAGCCGTGAGCTCTTTATTGTGGAAAAATATTGTTGTTGAATTATTTTGGCAAGTTAAATTATTTGAGCACTTGAGGTGCAAATTGTGATATATTGTGACATTGATATACATGCGGTGGTATAAGGTCTGGGTATTAAAATGCATGCGGTGAGATAAGGGTGGCTTGAAACGCGTGGCTAGTTGGGGGAACTACTAGAAGTCATGAGGTGTAATAAGGATGGCTAAAACACGGGATGTGATTTCGGAAAAAAAAATTTCTTTCAAATAAATTGTGAAGGCTCCCACGGTGAGATAAGGAAATAAGATATTGTGAATTTGTTTATGATTTGGGACTACGAAGCAGTACCTCGGGAGTTCCCTTGTTGATATTGATTTATTGCCGCAGTTGCCTTTGATTATTGTTGTGATTTTCTTAAAGTTGAAAAGAATTCTGTTTTGTTTCCACGAGGTATTTATTTGCCATTATTTGATGTAACTAAATGTGACATACTACTTGATTCATTTCCATTGTCATTTTATCTTATAATATTATTTAAACATTTTACCATGCCATTATTTATTCTCCAGTAGGGCCTGACCTGACCTCGTTACTACTCTACCGAGGTTAGGCTTGGCACTTACTGGGTACCGCTGTGGTGTGCTCATACTACGCTTCTGCACATCTTTTTATGTAGATCCAGGTATATCTTATCAGACCACGCATCAGTAAACTAGCTATATGAAGAGATTTCGAGGTATATCTGCCAGCGTCCGCAGACTCCGGAGTCCCCTTCTATCTTACTATGTTGTCTTCCTTATTTGCTTTAGACTCTGATGTATAGAGACATAGAGAATAAATTCTTAGAAGCTTGTGACTTATTTCTACCGGGTTTTGGGAGTTGAAATTGTTTGAATTATAGTTTATTTATTTTAGATATTTATTATTATTCCGCATTGATGGGCTTACCTAGTATTAGAGACTAGGTGTCATCACGACATCCTACGGAGGGAATTTGGGGTCGTGACAAATAACCACATCAAATTGTCATATAAAATAAATTCAACAAACACAAATTGAGGTATGGCAAATGGATGATTTAATAAATACAAACAATTATCCAATTTACTACACAATATGCCTAAGACTTTAACCCAATCAATTTTGCACATATAAGCCCGAGTACGTACTCTTCACCTCGCGTACACGACTTTTCACATTTCACAAATGACACATAAGGCTCGATGTCTAAGGGGTAATTCCCCCACTCAAGGTTAGGCAAGATACTTCCCTCGACAAAACTAGGTCAATGCTTTAAATGATCTTCGCGAGTGAACCCACCTCCGGACGGGTCAAATATGAAATTCGCCCCTTAATAATACTACGATGGTCCACCACCTAAACAAATTTCAATCTACAATAATGCAACAGAATTACACCAACATTAGTAAACATATTTCTAGATTTTTGGTCATTTAGGCATTTTATCAAACACCTAGAGTATATAGCATTTTACTACCTCTAGTAATGGTGTTTCTATATCCAACAATACCTCCTTCCCACCAACAAGATATACTAAACCATCCTTTGTCTACAAACAACCTTCTTTAGCACCATTAAAATCATCAATGACCTCACATCCACCCAGTTGTTGCTAATTAGTTCATTACAAAATCTCTACAACACCCAATAATCTAGTTTAGGTATTTATGGCTCCCAAGCACCATCCATTAAGTGTTAATACCGATTTATTGCTCACATACACATAATAAATTCATACATGTAAGTATAAGGGTTTAGGTTTACCTTTTTGGAAGAGATCTTGCAAAACCCTCCTTTGAGTTCTTGAAGAAATTTCTTGAAGATCTTAGTATTTTATGTCTAGATTTCATCAATACTAGTGTAGAAATGATAGAATTTCACACCAAGATAATGGGGATCACTTACCTTGAAGAATAAGGGAGTTGAGGTCTTAAGAGAGTGGAGAGGAGCTTCAAGAATCGGCCAAAAGGAGTGGGAGAAGTGAGCTACCGGAATGGTCTTTATAAAGGCTTAAGGCCTAGCTTGTCCATCCGCGTGCATCGCGCGGACATGCATGAGCTCCCATTCACCTTCGCGTGCTTGGGCAATACTTATCTATTTTGTTGAAATGGCTGGAGGTCATGGCTCGTTCAAACCCGCGTGGTGCACGAGTTCACACGAGCTCCCCAGTTGCATCCTTTCTATATTTCCTGTTTTCCATCTTACCCTCCTTCTATACCTTGCTATGATGTAGACCCCAATTCACTTCCAAAATTTCATATAAGTTAGAAACCATGATTACACGATGTTACCCTCATCCATAGCCATATGGGGTATGCAAGCAAAAAGTGGAGATTTGAGGCGCGATTTAAGGCCTTAAACCCTTAGCAAAACTTTGCTTGTTCTACCTTCTTTATTGTAGTAATTTGATTATAACTTCTTGTAGAAATATCCAAATGACAAATGGTTTGATGCGTTTGAAACAAGACTTGAAGGGATATTCTTTAGGACAAAAATTCATGGACTGTATCTTCAAATTATGAGAGATATACATGTTCAAAGGTAGGTGTTGTGCAAGTAAGACACCTTTTCCACTTAATGTTTCCAACTTTCGCCCATATGAGTCGAATTGTCCTACAGACTTCCAAATCCAAATCCAGACACATGCCTAAGTCTGAAATCACCATACGAAGATATTGACATCATCAAAATTCCATTACGGAGTCGTTTGCTCAAAAGTCAAACTCCGGTCAACTCTTTTTCATTTTAAGCTTCAAAATGAGAATTGTTCTTTTACTTAAATTTTGAATCTTCCGAAAACCAAACTCGACCACACACGCGGGTCATAATTCATATTACGAAGCTGCTCAAGACCTTAAGTCACTGAACAAGGCATTTATTTAAATGATAAGTTGGGTCGTTTACATATTGTTTATCTTCTGCCCAGATAGAGAGTGGTGAATGTTGTTGATAGTTTTCTCATTGGCATGTGTCATTAGTGTTAGGTCATCCGCATAGAAAAGATGTGATAATTGGGGGCCTCTGGTGCTAATTTTAATGGGATCCCATAGGGTTAGAGCGACTTGGTGGTTGATATATATAGACAATAACTCCATGCATAATATGAATATGTATGGAGATATAGGGTCACCTTGTCTGATACCCCGTGTAGGTTCAAAGTAGTTGGTTTGGGATCCATTGACTAGAACTGCTATCTTGCTAATGGAGATGCATCTCATGATGATGCTTGTAATTTTTGGTGGGAAGCGAAACAAAGTTAGGGCCTTGTAAACAAAGGACTATTAGATTTTGTCGAATGCTTTCTCTAGGTTAAATTTAATAATTAGATGGCCTTTTGCCCCTTTCATGTTTTTGAAGTGGTTAAGGGATTCTTGAATAATTATAGCATTATCACACGCTCTCCTGCCTTTTAGGAAACTAGATTGGCATGGGCTGATGAGATCATTTAAGTAGGGCTTAATGCGATTAACAATAATTTTTGTAATAATTTTGTAGATAATATTACAAAGACCTATGGGTCAGTAATAATTGAGGTTGTTCGCATATTTGAATTTAGGCATGAGGCACAGTAATGCATGATTCATTCTCTCAGGAATTTTTGGCTCTCAAAGATTGCATGGCATCGTTGGATAATTGAAGTACCTACTATATCCCAATGTCTTTGGTAAACAAAGGGGTGAATACCATTGGGGCACGGGGCCTTATAAGGCTTGAATGAATAGACAACAGAAATGATTTCTTGAGTATCTAGGGGCCTATCTAGTGGTGAAAGATCAACATTGGCAAGATTTGTGGTGGCATTTGTAATGGTTCTCCAATCCGTTTGGGTATGGTTTATAGCGAATGTTTTAAAAATAATGAAGTGTGTTATTAATGATCCTACGATGATCAATTATCCACTTACCATTATCATCTTTAAAGAAGGATATGTTTCTACATCTACGTCTATTGAGGACAAATATGTGAAAGAACCTTGTATCGGCATCGCCCTCATTGAGCCAATTGATTCTTGATCTAAGCTTCCAGTAGTCCTCCTCAAGACGTATGATATTATTGTAGTCAACTAGAAAGGTTTGCTCCTAGTTTCAAAGAAAGGTGCTAGTTGCGTAGTCCGATGAATTCTGGATCCCTTTTAGCGTAGAAAGTAGTCTTTTTTTATTAGTGAAAATGTCACCAAATATTTATGTACTCTAACTTTTACTTATGGTTTGAAAGTTAGTGATGGCGTAACTGATATTTCTATTATGCCAACTATCTTTGACTATGTTTGTGAACTCATGATGATTACACCAATAGTTTTCCAGCCTAAAAGGTTTGGTGGTATTAGCAGCACTAGGATTTGTTAGCCTAATTAAAAGGGGGTTGTGATCAGAGTATGTTTTGGGCAGGTGTGTTATGCTTACTGATAGGTATGAATCTAACCAAGCTTCATTTGCAAGACATCAGTCAAGTATTTCTAGGAGAATCCCATGCCTCCTATTTCTATGGTTTGGCCAAGTGTAACGACATCCCTTGAACCATAAATCTATTAATTTACATGTAACGACCCGGTCGGTCATTTTGAGAATTTATGTCCCGATCGGCGGCATAAGGCCCTGAGCAACTTTGTTTTATATATATTGACTTGCGTGCGTTGTTGAATTCAGTTACTGGATGATTAAGAGTGATATGGGACACATGGTCCCTAAAATGGAAGCTTAAGTCTTAGGATTTTGACCATAGTTGGAACCGTGTTTTGACGACTCCGTAATAGAGTTACGTCAGTTCCGTTAGCTCTGTTGGGTGATTTTGGACTTAGGAGCATGTCTGGACTGTGAATCTGAGGTCAGTAGCTGATTTAGGCTTGAAAATGGGGAAAGTCAATTTTTTAGAGATTTGGACAGGTAGCGTACTTTTTGATATCGGGGTTGGAATGAAATTCCGAGAGTTGGAACAGCTCCGTAATCTTATTTAGGATTTGCCTGCAAAATTTGACGTCATTCCGGGTTGGTTTGATAGGTTTCGGCACGAGGTTTAGAAGTTGGAAGATTTGGAAATTTATAAGTTTGATTCTTGGTTCGATATTGTTTGATGTGATTTGAGACCCCGAGCGAGTCTATTTTAGGTTATAGAACTTGCTGGTATGTTTGGACGGGTTCCTGGGGGGCTTCGGTTGTGTTTTGGATGGGCTACGGGCCATTTTCTTCTATTTTTGGACTGCTGATATCTGTCATCTGGTTTTCTCCATTGCATTTGCGTCTGCTCCTACGCGTTCGCGATTAGTAATTTTGAAGGAGGGAATATTTGTTCTTCACGTTCGCGTTCAAGCTCTTGCGTTCGCTAAGGTCTGCCTTTTTCCTTTTTCGCGTTCTCATCCTTCATTCCACGTTCGCGTAGTAGAAACCAGGCTCGAGCACTGGTGATCATTTACTCTTCGCATTCGCGTGTCCTCTTCGCGTTCGCGTGTCCTCTTCACGTTTGTGTAGGTTCCTATCACGTCCCTTTGCTCGCGTTCGCGAAGGGTCTTCTGGAAGCCTTCATTTTTCTTCTTCGCGAACGCGATCACCCTTCCACGTTCGCGATGCTTTAAGACCTGGGCCTAATAAATAGTATTCTATTCCAAGGGTTTTCCATTTTCACAATATTTGGAGTTCTAGAGCTCGGTTTTGAGCGATTCTTTATGAGGTTTTCAAGCAAATCGATTGGGTAAGTGTTCTTCACCTAGAATTTAACATGTTCCATGATTTTATCATTTAATTTGTGTTTTGAGTTGAGGAAAATGGTAGTTTTTGAAGAAAAATTTCAAAATGCAAAATCATGATTTGACAGACGAAATGGTATCGGAATTTGATGATTTAGTATGGCTGAACTCGTATCGGAATGGGTATTTGGGTTTTGTGAAATTTGTCGGGTTCTGAGGTGCGGGCCCAGGGGTCGACTTTTGGACCGATTTTTAGACTTTGTTAAAGATTGAGGCTTTATGATCCAGAATAGTCTCTTATGAGTTTTATTTGTGATTTGAATTATTTTGAGTCGTCCGGGGGTCATTTTACCCGAGAAGTTTATTTTTGAGTATTGGTCTGTCTTCTTTGAGGTAAGTATCTTGCCTAACTTCATGTGGGGGAACTCCCCTTTAAGATTTGAGTCTTCTATGATAATTGTAGTATGTGTACGCGAGGTGACGAGTACGTACCCGGACTTATTTGTGGAAAATTAGCCTTTAGGGATTCTTAGGTCCTTGTATTCACTAAATATGCAGTTGTTCTCGTTATGATTACATTTTTTTAATTTCCAGGTTCACTTCTACCTCCTTTAATTGGAATTAATTGCTTCATGATCCACTTTTGTTGTTCATTTGATTCATATATGTCTTAACTGAAATTGTATCTCTTTTATTGCCGTGTTGTCTTTTCCCTATTTGCTTATCTTTATCTGAAATCATAATTATCTATTCGGTAATTATTCATCCTTAATTGAGGAAAATGATTATCCTTATATTGCTTATCCTTAATTGGAGTTGTTGTATCTTTCTCTTAATTGCCCAACCTTAAAAGAAGTTAGATTTCCTATATTTTAGTTAACTTGTCCTTATTTGGAATTATTCGTCTTGTGTTAGCTCCCTCATTGCCGAACTGTACATTGTCGACCGTTGTTACATAATATTTCCTTTCTTATTGAGTTGTTCTTATTATGATTGACATTCTCTATTGTGGCTACTCCTTGTGACATAGTTCCCTTGTTTCTTTGAGTTTAGGAATTTTTGAGTTGACTTATTTGTCGTACCCTTGTATTATTATCATTGTTGTTGTTGTACTTATTGTGGTGATGCACGAGGATAATGCCGTGCAGATTTTGTTATTTTTATGCCCGAGGTTTCTGTCGTGCAGTTGTGGTTATTGTGAGGTATGAGGTTTCTGCCGTACGGTTGTTGTTATGGGGTTGCACGAGGTTTCTGCCGTGCCATGATTACTATTGATATTTGCACATGCGGCATGACAAGGCGGGATATATATATATATATATATATATATATATATATATATATATATATATATAAGTGGGTTGCGCATGTGGCGAGACAAGGTGGGAACAATGTTATGCACGTGTGGCGAGACAAGGCAGGCACTTACTTTATTATTGCACACATGGCGAGACAAGGTGGGTTGTGTCAGGGATTGATTTGTGATGGCCTAGGGGAGTTCTTGTTGTTGACGTTTGTGTAGTGGTACACTTACCTGTGTGAGCTTCATCTTGTGAAAGTTGTGAGAAAATATTCTACGTGATGTTCGTTCTTTTTCCTTTTACTTATTTGCTAGTATGGACTATGTTAGGACACTTGCACAAGCATACACGTGGTTAATCACTCTTATCGGATAAGAGGTTTTCTTGATATTGTTGAGCATGGATGCTCACCCTTGTTTATTTGCCTTTTATATGAGAATGTCTCTATTGGCACGTGAGTCGTCAGTACGGTTATAAGGTGTTATGAGGGTACAGGATGCCAAGTGTTAGGGTTCAGGTATTGAGACCCGTGAGTTGTGATTTGTTTGAGGTTCGGTACCTCGTGGATTTTGATGACTAAAACCTGATGTAAAAGCGGTTGTAGTGGCTGAGTTATTACTTGTCCTTGCTGTATTTGTGATTCCAGATTTAGGTTGTGTTTCATTCACTTATCTGTGTCATTTTTATGATATTCCACCGATACTTGTTGTTTCCTTTCTTATTGTAATTACTGTATTGTGATCCATATTGCATAGTCTTTATGTAGATATCATATTTCTGTTGTTCCTATACTTATACTTGTTCAGTTCATTAGACCAGTGGGTGTCTTGACTGTTCCTTGTCACTACTCCACAGAGGTTAGTCTTGATACTTCCTAGGCACCGCTGTGGTGTGCTCATACTATACTTCTACACATTTTTGTGCACATATTTGTGTAGAGACTCAAGGTAAATCTGCCGCTGCATTCGCAGGCTTTAGAATCACCTTCAAGTTTTCGTTTTGCACTGTTTATTCTTATTTCTTGACAGTTGTATTTAGAAGTGTTCTAGCCAACACTCTGTAGAGCTAATGACTTGTACTACCGATTTTGGAAATTGTAAAATTTTAGAGATTTCTATTTCAAATTGTCATTTGTTATTTAAATAATGTTGTTATTTCAATTAATGTTAGGCTTACCTAGTCCCTAAAACTATATGCCATCATGATAGCCAAAGGGAGGGGAAATTGGGTCGTTACAAGTTGGTATTAGAGCTCTAGGTTCATAGGTGCTACAAGTCATAAGCGAGTTTAGTAGAGTCTTGTGGCTCCGTACGGAGACGTCTGCACTTATCTTCGAGAGGCTATAGAACTATTATATTAGGACAGTTTCAATTCCTTTATTCCTATCGTGCGAGTTCATTGATCTTGAAGTTTGAACTTTTATCATTCCATTCTCTCACAGATGGTGAGGACACGAGCTACAGCTACTGATGACGTTGCCCCCGGAGCAGATGTCGCTAGGGGCAGAGGTAGAGGTCGAAGAGGAGCACGCGCCGTAGCTAGAGCACCTACCAGAGAAGCAGTTGAGGAGCTGCCAATAGTTCCAGTTAGGGGGCAGGTACCGGAGGCGCCTGCTGTTAGCCCCGAACTTCAGGAGACCTTAGCATAGTTCCTGAGCATGTTTGGTACATTGGCTCAGGGGAGGTTAATTCTGGTTGCACCAACTACTTCACAGACTGGGGGAGGAACCCAGACTCCTGCCGCCCATACCCAAAGCAGCGAGTTCATGTTAGTAAGGTTCCAGGTGTCATGGAGACACAACCTGTGGTCCCAGTTCATCCTGTGGTTAGGGTAGCAACATCTAAAGAAAAGCAGCTTAGACTTGCAAGGTTCAAGAAATATGACCCTCCTACATTCAGTGGTTTGGCTTCAGAGAGTGCACAATATTTTCTGGATGAGTTCCATCGCATTCTCCGCACTATGGGTATTGTTGAGACGAGTGGGGTTGCTTTAACTATGTTCCAGCTTAAGGAAGCGGCTTATCAGTGGTGGCGGGCATATGAGTTGGCAGCCCGGCCGATGCATCTTCATTTACATAGGTTCTTGAGAGAGTTTGTACCTCAGTACCTTCGGGATACATGGTGCGCAAAGTTTGAGCGGCTGCGCTAGGGCACTATGTTAGTATCAGAGTATGTCGTGTCATTCAGTGATTTGGCTAGGCATGCACCTACTTTGGTCACCACAGTCAGAGACCGTGTCCATAGATTCATTGAGGGACTCAGGCATGATATTCGGTTCAGCATGGCTCAGGAGTTAGAGTAAGATGTTTTGTTTTAGAAGGTGGTAGGGATCGCTCGCTGTGTAGAGGGCATGTAGAATCGGGAGAGAGAGGACAGGCGGGGCCATGAAAGAGTACAAGCGAGATTAGGAGAGAGGACAGGGAGGCGAGGCGGCCTCATAGACTAGAGAGATCTACTAGTCCTTATTTTAGAGATAGGGTACGACATGGTGGAGGTTTTGTGGGTCAGCCAGTTCCTTTTGCACTTCAGGCTTTGCATAGTGTTTCAAGTGCTCATGGGTCTCAGTGTACCCGTATCGCAATGTTCCCACAACCACATCATCAGAGAGGTTTGCTTCGAGTGTGAAGATACCATCCACAGGGTGAGAGATTGTCCTAGACTCCTGACATGTGTGTTCACATCAGAGTATTCAAGCGCCCAAGAGGGGAAGGCCCGACCTGTTGATGTGTCTCATATAGTAGGTTGGAGGCCACTGCGCCAGATGATGTCACATCGGTATGCTTTTGATTTGGTATAGAGGGATACCATTTGTATTTTGAATCATTTCTACTTATCTGGGAGAGTTCCCCCGTTTGTTGTCCCACCTCTGGATGAGTTCATGACTTAGTATTATGTTTATGTGTTTTTCCCTGTTGGGAGATTCTATGAGTGATATCCATGTCTATCGTTGTTTTAATTCATTATTGAAAGTTACGAGACTAGAAGTGAATTCATGTTGTCCATTATTGTAGGTTTTATGTGATTCCTGAGTAATTGGTTACGATTTGTGATTTTATATTATACCGGGGTGAGAGTTCAGTAAGTGTTGTGATTTTATTGGTAGAAATGAGTTAGTGGAATATTTCAATTGGTATGATGTGTATTCGGCTTGTGATTCAGAGTTGAGGGTAATTGGTTATGATTTGATATGTTTAAGCCAGGCTGCATGCCGTGGTGAAAGTTATACCATGATGAGATCCTTATGATTTCTTCATGTACTTTGATTTTTCCTTTTAAATTGATTCGTAGTATGGTACTGTTAGAGAGTTGTGCCTGTTGGGCTTGTTTGATATTTCTCTTATGTGTTTCTCTTTACATATTCAGTCATTTTCGTTATGTGCTTCTTGAGTTTTAGTTTGCGGGGTGTATGCCCGGTGGTGTTGGATGTGACTTGTTGACTCGGGTGTATACTTATGAGGTTTTCATGTTTCTTGCATCATTGTCAGCATTATGGAGGCTTGAAACGGGTCTCTGGCAGATATGAGGCTAATTGCCGGTGCTGGTTTTGATTACGAACAGCTATGGTGATCAGAAATGTTATCATGGGCCTATGTATGGCGTGTCATGTTGAGTGGTCGTACCTTGTGGTTGTAGGCATGAGTTGTTGCAACTGGTTGAGACTGATACTTGGTATGGATATAGAATCGGGTCTTTTGAAGATAAATGGAAGGTGAGAATTTTGACTCTAAGGCTTATCGGTGTTGATAAAAAGGATAAATTACAGATGGGACGGTCTAGTCAAGCTTATGTGGATTGGGGTGACGTGGGGTCACCCTCAGTTGTATGTTGGATATGTACTTTCAATGATTTGAAGACTTCAAGGCGATTCTTGGCACATTCGAGGACGAACGTTTGTTTAAGCGGGGAAGGATGAAATGACCCTGTTGGTCGTTTCGAGAATTTAAGTCCCGATCGGCGGCATAAGGCCCTGAGCAGCTTCGTACTATGTGTATTGACTTGCGTGCGTGATTGAATTCAGTTACCGGATGATTCAGAGTGATTTAGGACACTTGGTCCCTAAAGCGGAAGCTCAAGTCATAGAATTTTGGTCGTAGTCAGAATTGTGTGAAGACGACTCCGGAATGGAGTTATGTCGGTTCTGTTAGCTTCGTTGGGTAATTTTGGACTTAGGAGCGTGTCCAGACTGTGAATTTGAGGTATGTAGCTGATTTAGGCTTGAAATGGCAAAATTCAAATTTTTTGAGATTTGGACCGGAAGTGGGATTTTTTGACATCGGGGCCGGAATGCAATTCCGAGAGTTGGAACAGTTCTGATAGGTTTCGTCACGAGCTTTAGAAGTTGTAAGATTTGCAAATTTATAAGTTCGATTCTTAGTTTGATGTTGTTTGATGTGATTTGAGACCACGAGCGAGTCCGTGTTAGGTTATAGAACTTGTTGGTATGTTTGGACGGGGTCCCGGGGGGCCTCGGGTGTGTTTCGGACTGTTGATACCTGTCATCTGGTTTTCTCCTTCGCGTTCGCGTCTGCTCCTCCGCATTCGCGATGAGTAATTTTGGAGGAGGGAATATTTGTTCTTCGCATTCGCGTTCGCGAAGGTCTGGCTTTTTCCTTTTTCGCATTCGCATTGTTCCTTCAGCGTTCGCGTTATAGAAACCAGGCCTCGGGCGATGTTGATCATTTACTCTTCGCGTTCGTGTGTCCTCTTTGCGTTCGCGTAGGTTCCTGTCCCTTGTGTTCCGCATTGGCGAAGGGTCTTCTGGCAGTCTTCATTTTTTTTCTTCGCGAACGCAATCACCCTTCCGCGTTCACGATGCTTTAAGACCTGGGCAGAATAAATAGTACTCTATTCCGAGGGTTTGCCATTTTCACCATTTTTGGAGTTCTAGAGCTCGGGTTTTAGCGATTCTTTGTGGGTTTTTCAAGCAAATCAATTGGGTAAGTGATCTTCACCTAGAATTTAATATATTCCATGATTTTATTTTTATTTTTATCATTTAATTTGTGTTTTGAGTTGAGGAAAATGGTGGTTTTTGAAGAAAATTTTCAAAATGGTATCAGAATTTGATGATTTAGTATGGTTGAATTCGTATCGGAATGGGTGTTCCCTAAAATGGAAGCTTAAGTCTTAGGATTTTGACCGTAGTTGGAACTGTGTGAAGACGACTCCAAAATGGAGTTCTGTCGGTTCTGTTAGCTCCGTTGGGTGATTTTGGACTTAGGAGCGTGTCCGGGCTGTGAATCTTAGGTCAATAGCTGATTTAGGTTTGAAATGGCGAAAGTTGATTTTTTGGAGATTTCGACCGGAAGCAGACTTTTTGATATCGGGGTTGGAATGTGATTCTGAGAGTTGGAACAGCTCTGTTATGTTATTTGGGACTTGCCTGCAAAATTTGACGTCATTCCGAGTTGGTTTGATAGGTTTCGGCACGAGTTTTAGAAGTTGGAAGATTTGGAAATTTATAAGTTTGATTCTTGGTTCGATGTTGTTTGATGTTATTTGAGACCCCCGAGCAAGTCCGTGTTAGGTTATGGAACTTGTTGGTATGTTTAAACAGGTTCCCGAGGGGCCTTTGGTGTTTTTTGGATGGGCTACGGGCCATTTCCTTCTATTTGTGAGTTTCTGATATCTGCTATCTGTTTTTCTCCTGCGCGTTCGCGTCTGCTCCTCTGCGTTCGCGATGACTAATTTTGGAGGAGGTAATAATTATTCATCGCGTTCGTGTTCAAGCTCTCACATTCGCGAAGGTCTGCCTTTTACCTTTTTCTCGTTCGCATCCTTTTTTCCGCGTTCGCGTAGTAGAAACCAGGCCACGGGCGCTGGTGATCACTTAATCTTAGCAACGCGTGTCCTCTTCGCGTTCGCGTAGGTTCCTGTCCCTTGTGCCTCGCATTTCGTCCCTTTGTTCGCGATCGCGAAGGGTCTTCTGGAAGCCCTCATTTTTCTTCTTCGCGAACGTGATCACCCTTCTACGTTCGCGATGCTTTAAGACCTCGGCAGAATAAATAGTACTCTATTCCGAGGGTTTGCCATTTTCACCATTTTTGTAGTTCTAGAGCTCGGTTTTGAGCGATTCTTTATGGGTTTTTCAAGAAAATCGATTAGGTAAGTGTTCTTCACCTAGAATTTAATATATTTCATGATTTTATTTTTATTTTTGTCATTTAATTTGTGTTTTGAGTTGAGGCAAATGGTGGTTTTTAAAGAAAAGTTTCAAAATGAAAAATCATGATTTGAGGGATGAAATGGTACCGGAATTTGATGATTTAGTATGGTTGAACTCGTATCGAAATGGGTGTTCGAGGTTTGTGAGATTGTTCGGGTTTCGAGGTGCGGGCCCGAGGGTCAAATTTTGGACCCATTTTTAGACTTTGTTAAATATTGAGGCTTTATGATCCGGAATAGTCTCTTATGAGTTTTATTTGTGCTTTGAAGTTATTTTGATTAGATTTGAGCAGTCCGGGGGTCATTTTACCCGAGAAGTTCATTTTTGAGTATTGGTTTGTCTTCTTTGAGGTAAGTATCTTGCCTAACTTCGTGTGGGGGAACTCCCCATTTACGATTTGAGTCTTCTATGCTAATTGTAGTCCGTGTACGCGAGGTGACGAATACGTACCCGGACTTATTTGTGGAAAATTGGACTTTAGGAATTCTGAGGTCCTTGTATTCACTAAATATGCAGTTGTTCTCGTTATGATTACGTTTCTTAATTTCCAGTTTCACCTCTACCTGCTTTAATTGGAATTAATTGCTTCATGATCCACTTTTGTTGTTCCTTTGATTCATATGTGCCTTACCTGAAATTGTATCTCTTCTATTGTCGTGTTGTCTTTTCCTTAACTGCTTATCTTTATCTGAAATTATAATTATCTCTTCAGTAATTGTTCATTCTTAATTGAGGCAAATGATTATCCTTATACTGCTTATCCTTAATTAGAATTTGTTGTATCTCTCTCTTAATTGCCCAACCTTAAAAGTAGTTAGATATCCTATATTTTAGTTGACTTGTCCTTATTTGGAATTATTCGTCTTGTGTTAGCTCCCTCGTTGTCGAACTGTACCTTGTTGACCGTTGTTACATAATATTTCCTTTCTTGTTGAGCTGTTCTTATTATGACTATCATTCTCTATTGTGGCTACTCTTTGTGACATAGTTGCTCTATTTATTTTGAGTTCAGGAATTTCTGAGTTGACTTATTTGTCGTACCCTTGTATTATTATCATTGTTGTTGTTGTACTTATTGTGGTGATGTACGAGGTTTCTATCGTGCGGTTGTTGTTATTGTGATGCACGAGGTTTCTACCATGCGGTTGTGGTTATTGTGGTGCACGAGGTTTCAGCTGTGTCGTTGTTGTTATTGTGATGCACGAGGTTTCTGCCGTGCGGTTGTTGTTATGGGGTTACACGTGGTTTATGCCGTGCCATTGTTACTATCGATATTTGCACATGCAGCATTATAAGGCGGGATATATATATATATGTGGGTTACGCATGTGGCGAGACAAGGTTGTTACTTACTTTATTATTGCACATGTGGCGAGACAAGGTGGGCTGTGTCAGGGATTAATTTGTGATGATTTGTGATGGCCTGGGGGCATTCTTGTTGTTTCCTTTCTTATTGCAATTATTGTACTGTGAGCCATATTGCATAGTCTTTATGTAGATATCATATTTCTGTTGTTCCTATACTTATACTTGTTTAGTTTATTAGACTAGTGGGTGTCTTGACTGCTGTTTGTCACTACTCCACCGATGTTAGTCCTGATACTTTCCGGGCACCGTTGTGGTGTGCTCATACTATACTTCTGTACATTGTTGTACAGATCCAGGTATTTGTTCATTAGTAGCTGTGCGGGTCGTTGCTGTGGAGACTCAAGGTAAACTTGTTACTGCGTTCGCAGGGTTCGGAGTCACCTTCAAGTTTTTATTTTGCATTGTTTATTCTTATTTCTGGACAGTTGTATATAGAAATTTTCTAGCAAACACTTTGTAGAAATTTCTATTTCAAATTGTTAGATGTTATTTAAATAATATTTTTATTTTAATTAATGTTAGGCTTACCTAGTCCTTAAGACTAGGTGCCATCACGATACCCAGACGGAGGGGAAATTGTGTCATGACATTACAATAGTTAATGCATGACCAAAATCTAGATGTCCTATTGTTGTTAATCTGTCTGCCTCCCCACTTTTCATCCTGCGTTAGAACATCGTTAAAATCTCCGCCTATGAACCAATGCCCTTTATAATTATTAAATATTGACTTAACGTTTTCCTAAAGAGTATTTCTATTAACTAGATATGTGCTTGCATAAATGGCACTAAATTTCCAAGGAGTGTGGTTAGGGAGTACCTGAACTGGGGCATGCAACTCTTGGCCAATTTGCCTTATGCGTTCAACAGCTACCATAGTGTCCATCCACATAATTACTAAGCTGCCTCTCTCATGGGTTGGAACTTCTATCAGGTAGGAAAAGTGGAACTCCTCCTTAAGGGTTGCATGGCTTTTCATTTTTGTTTCCAATAGGACTACCATACAGGGGTTGTAATTATTAACCAATTCTCTAAAGTTACATCTAAAATCTGCGTTGTTTGCACCTCTAACATTCCAAATGACTATACTGGTGGGTGTGTTCATGATTTAAGAGAAGCTAAGGTGTGTATATCCATTAGCGTTGGTTCCCCTCGTCATGAATTTCAAATTGGGGTCAGTAGGATAACATGCTTTGACGCAGCTCTGGTGACTGGTGGTGTTATCTCGGTCGAGCATTTTTGAAGAGCTGTCGGGAATCGTAATATGTATTTATTGTTCTCCCTCTCCGGGAATAGCATAAGGGCTATATCTCTTATTGTTGAGATTTTTGTGAATGACCTTTTTCCCTGAGGGGGAAGTATCTTCAGGACATCCACCTCTTCCATTTCTTGTCCTTCCTAATCTAGGCTTAGTGGTTGTTCTATCGGGGACACCATTTGTGGTTGTTGTTGCATTGGCTGTGGTTGCCATGGAAATAGTAGTGGATTCATGTCTATCAACACCTGAGGTTGGAAAAGAGGGAGATCAAACATTTGGTTCATGTTCAGTAGTGGATTAAAGTGTTGAGGTAGGTTCCAGTGGTTGTGCATGGCATGGTACAATGTTGGAGCTACTGCAAGTACCAGTAGATCGAAGATATTGGCCATCCACATGTGGTTCATGGAGTTGTACATTGCCAATTTCATCCCTTTTGTCACTACTTGGGCTAGAAAGTTTGGAATTCGAATGGTCATCATAATCTCGTGTCCCTCGAGCATTATTGTGAAGAACAGAGCTTTGCCATGGAGGTCTTGCTTGATCCACAAGGTTGAGTGGTGGTCTAGGTGTAGCGGGTGTGTTGCGTACATCAGGTGTGGGAGTTGCATGTGGTTGTTCTGATTGTTCATGGTGGAAAGTTTGAAAGATGGTTGTTGGTGGATGTCACGACCCAAAATTCCATCACACGCGTCGTGGTGGCACAAATTCCACCACAATAAAATAGAAAGACTCCAAGGGACTGCGACGACCAAGCAACTCTACCTTAAATCCTTGTGATCACACTCTAACTCTATCCGAGTCCAATATCTCCAATACCTGGCTCTGCACAAATATGTTCTGAAGTGTAGTATGAGTATACCACAAGAACACCATAAATATTGCTCAACAAATAATGAATACAAGTACAACCAATTAATCAAGTCCTTCAAATATAAATATTTCTCCATATGTTTTTCAAATAATAATCTTTAGGATATAATATTTTCCAATAAATATATTTCGAATATATTCGCTTCAAATAAATATCTTTCAAATAAATCTCTTTGAAATATAATTCCTTCAAATAAATATCTTTCAAATATAATTCTTTCAAATAAATCTTTTTTTAAAATATAATTCCTTAAAATAAATATTTATCAAATAAAAGTCACTCTTTGACACCTCATTTAAAAATCACAGAAATACGGTCTCAGCCCACTTTCATATTTCCACGGTATCTCGTGCCCAATCATAAATATTTTTCACGTATAATTCTTTCAAATAAATATCTTTCGAAAAAACGTCACCCTGTGACACCTCATTTAAAAATCATAGAAATACGAGTCTCAAACCACTTTCATATTTCCACGGCACCTCATGCCAATTTCTCTATCACAACCGCACGGACAACTCACGTGCCAATATCATCATCGTTTACTCACGGCACCTCGTGCCCACATTTCATTTCATAATCTGTCTGGCAATAGCCACATGCTCCCAATTTCAACATAGATCAGACTAATATCAATTTACCAACAACGAGACAAATTGCACAAGATATAAAAATAAATACAAGGAAAATCATAACATCACATGAAATTTATCAACGTAATAACCCCACATCATCACATAAAAATTACAAAAACAATAACCCCACATCATCACATATCATTACCAACACAATAACCTCACAACATCACATATTATACCTGACAATAGCCACCCTTATCTCTCCTACAACCACCCTTATCACTCTTATAATAGCCTTCCTTATCCCTCTGCCCTGACAATATCAATAGCCACCCTTATCGCTCTTATAGTGACCCTTATCTCTCCTATAGACACTCTTATTGCTCCTAAAATAGCCTCCCTTATCGCTCCATTTAATAGCCTCCCTTATCACTTCGCCTAGATAATATCCCAACACACATAACAATAGTGAAATGCCACCCTTATGCCTGCATAATGTCAACAATGGAATTCCACCATTATACGTCGCATAAGAGTAACCCAAATCACACAACAATTCACACAGTATATTATCACAACCGCACAACATCATCAACTCGTATTTATAAATATCCCATAGGCCACAACCATTCCAAAGGTAAAACAAAGTCAATTAATTTCACAACAGATAATCCACAACTCAACACAATGTATATAAAATTTCAAAAATAACCACAAGGATGGGAAAATAACTCATCATAGGGCAACGCCTTCTTTAATCTAAATTTTAAAAAAAATTATAAATGCCTCAATTTAAACTTATTTAATTATTATTTATAAATGAAAAATCCATAATGAAATTATTTCCAAGAAATATCAAATCAACAACACACCGAATTCACATAAAAGTCCAAGTGACAATAACACCAAATAATCATATAAAATACAAATTCCACAAACAACGAATGAGGCATGACAAATCAAGGATTTACTAAGTTCTAACAATTTTCTAATTTAATACATAAGGGCGTCTACGAATTTCAACCGACATAATTTGCACATATAAGTACGTACTCGTCACCTCGCGTACATAGTTTTCAATTACACAATTTCCACATAAGAGTCAATGCCTAAGGGGTAATTCCCCTACTCAAGGTTAGGCAAAATACTGACCTTGTTTCGAAACAAAATTTCAAGATTCCAATAAACCTTTGCCTCGCGAATTCATGTCCGAAAGCTTCAAATCTATTCACAAACAATTCAATATACTCAACACGAATCGTAGGAATTAATTCCATATGAATTTGCTAAATTTCACAATTTAAATCCGAAATTAACTCAAACATCAACAGTGGAGCCCATGTCTCGGAACCCAACCAAAGTTACACAATATGAATTCCCATTCAACCACGAGTCCAAGCATACAAAAATTATCGAATTCCGACATCGGATTAACCTTCAAATCATCTTTTTACATTTTTGGAAGATTTTATAAAAATCTGATTAGGCTTCCATAAATTCGTAGATTCATGATATAAATGAGTATGGAATCATGAAATATAATCAATCTAGGATAAGGAACACTTTCCCCAAAGCTTTCCCGTGAAAATCTCTCACAAATCGCCTAAACCGTGCTCCCAAAACCCAAAAATGAGTAGAAATGGCAAAACTCTCTGTTTTATGGGGGTTTTACTGTTCGTGCACCACAGGTGGCGTGGCGCGCTGCCTATGGCGCTGTTTCCAGAACCCTTAAACATTCTAGCACGAGGACTAGCACCCCGCGCTACCCTAGGCGCTGATGGCGACGAAAAATCATTCCCGACACGGAAATGGGCATAACTCTCTCATACGATGTCCGAATTCGACGATTCTTCTTAATTTGGCTCCGAAATTTCAATACGGATCTAAAGATTCAATCTAAACTGAATTTGGAGCTCATGTTCCTAATGTGATACCACATATTCTTGAAGAATCGATGTCGAAACATTCTAGGTTCGATGCAGAAACATAGTGAATCAGGTCCGATTGATCTCAAATTTGGACACTAGTCATAAGTAACATAATAGACCTATCAAAATTTCCATAACTGGATTGCGACGCCGATATCAATAAAGTCGACTTCCGGTCAAACTTCCAAACCTTCCATTTCCAACTTTCGCCATTTTAAGCCAAAATTAACTACGGACTTCCAAATAAATATCCGGACACACTCCTAAGTTCAAAATCACCATAAGAAAATGTCAGAATCATAAACATTCCATTCCAGAGTTGTTTGCTCAAAAGTAGACTCTCTGGTCAACTCTTTTCTTTTAAGCTTTTTAATTAAGAATTGTTCTCCCAATTTGATCCCAAATCGTCCGAAAACCAAACTCAACCACACACGCAAGTCATAATACGTATTAAATCGTTGTACGGGGCATAAATTCTCGAATTTATTTCAAATATACTCCCTTCAAATTAATATCTTTCAAATAAATATATTCTGAATATACTCCCTTCAAATATATATCTATCAAATAAATCTCTTTTAAATATAATTCCGTCAAATAAATATCTTTCAAATATAATTCTTTCAAATAAATCTTTTTCAAATATAATTGTTTCAAATAAATATCTTTCGAGTAAAAGTCACCCTGTGACACATCATTTAAAAATCATAGAAATACGGTGTCAACCCACTTTCATACTTCCATGGTACCTCATGCCAAATCATAAATGTTTTTCACGTATAATTCTTTCAAATAAATATCTTTCGGAAAAAACGTCATCCTGTGACACCTCATTTAAAAATCAGAGAAATACGGGTCTCAACCCACTTTCATATTTTCACAGCACCTTGTGCAAATTTCTATATCACAACTGCACGGATAACTCATGTGCCAATATCATCATCATTTACTCACGGCACATCGTACCCACAGTGCATATCACAACTGCACGGACAATCCACGTGCCAATATCATAATTATTTACTCACGGCACCTCGTGCCCACATTTCATTTCATAATCCGCTTGTTCCCAATTTCAACATAGAGCAGACTATTATCAATTTACCAACAACGAGACAAATTGCACAAGATATAAAAATAAACACAAGAAAAATCACAACATCACATGAATATTACCAACGCAATAACCTCACATCATCAGATAAAAATTACCAACACAATAACCCCACATCATCGCATATCATTACCAACACAATAAACCCACATCATCACATATCATCCCTCATAATATCCACCCTTATCTCTCCTATAGCCACCCTTATCACTCCTGTAATAGCATCCCTTATCCCTCCACCCTAACAATATCAATAGCCACCCTTATCTCTCCTATAGCCACCATTATCTCTCCTATAGCCACCTTTATCACTCCTATAATAGCCTCAATTATCGCTCTGCTTAATAGCCTCCTTTATCATTCCGCTCAGAAAATATCCCAACACACATAACAACAGTGAAATGCCACCCTTATGCCCGCATAATATCAACAATGGAATTTCACCCTTATACACCGCATAACAGTGAACCAAATCACACAACAATTCACACAGAATATTATCACAACATCATCAACTCGTATTTACAAATTGCCCGTAGCCCACAACCATTTCGAAGGTATAATAAAGTCAATTAATTTCACAACATATAGTCCACCGCTCAACACAATGTATATAAAATCTCAAAAGCAACCACAAGGATGGGAAAATAACTCATCATAGGACAACGCCTTCTTTAATCCAAATTTTAGATAAATATATAAATGCCTCAATTTAAATTTATTTAATTAATTATTGGCAAATGAAAAATCTGTAATGAAATTATTTAAAAGAAATATCAAATCAACAACACACGAAATTCACATAAAAATCCAAGTGACAATAACACCAAATTATCATATAAAATACAAATTCGACAAACAAGGAATGAGGCATGACAAATCAAGAATTTACTAAGTTCCAACAAATTTCCAATAAAATACATAAGGGTGTCTACGAATTTCAACCGACATAATTTGCACATATAAACCAAGTACGTACTCGTCACCTCACGTACATAGTTTTCAATTACACAATTTCCACATAAGACTCAATGCCTATGGGGTAATTCCCCCACTCAAGGTTAGGAAAGATACTTACCTCATTTTGCAACCAAATTTTAAGATTCCAATAAACCTTTGTCTTGTGAATTCATGTCCAAAAGCTTCAAATCTAGTCACAAACATTTCAATATACTCAACACAAATCGTAGGTAATAATTTCATATGAATTTGCTAAATTTAATAATCTAAATCCAAAATTAACTCAAAACTCAATATTGGGGCCCACATCACAGAACCCAAAAAAAGGTACAAAATATGAACTCCCATTTAACTACAAGTCCAACCATACAAAAATTATCGAATTCCGACATCGAATTGACCTTCAAATATTCTTTTTATATTTTTGAAAGATTTTATAAAAATCTAATTTGTCTTCGATAAATTCACGGATTCATGATGTAAATGAGTATGGAATCATAAAATATAATTAATATAGGATAAGGAACACTTACCCAAATGTTTTCCCATGAAAATCGCCCAAAACGCGCCTAAACCGAGCTCCCATAACTAAACAATGAGTAGAAATGGCAAAACTCCCCGTTTTATGGGGTTTTACTGTTCGGGCGCCACAAGTGGCGTGTGGCGCTGCCTGTGGCACTGTTTCTAGAATACTTAAACATCCCAGCGCCAAGGCTAGCACTCCGCGCTACCCTGGGCGCTGACGGCGACAGAAAATCATTCCTGACACGGAAATGGGCATAACTCTCTCATACGATGTCCGAATTCGATGATTCCTTTTGCTATGGCTCCGAAATTTCAATACGGATCTAATGCTTCAATATGTGATACCGTGTATTCTTGAAGATTCAATTTAAAAACATTCTAAAGGTTCGATGCTGAAACATAGCAAATCAAGTTCGATTGACATCAAATTTTGCACACAAGTCATAAATGACATAACGGATCTATCAAAATTTCCATAACTGTATTCCAACGCCAATATCAATAAAGTCGACTCCCGGTCAAACTTCTGAACCTTCCATTTCTAACTTTTGCCATTTCTAGCCAAAATCAACAACGAACTTCCAAATAAATATCCAGACATACTCCTAAGTCCAAAATCACCATACGGAATTATTGGAATCATAGAAATTCCATTTCGGAGTCGTTTGCTCAAAAGTCGACTCTCTGGTCAACCCTTTTCTTTTAAGCTTCTTAATTAAGAATTGTTCTCCCAATTTGATCCCAAATTATCTGAAAATCAAAATCAACCACACACGCAAATCATAATACGTATTGTGAAGTTGATCTGGACCTTAGGTCACTGTACGGGGCGTAAATATTTAAAACGATAAGTCGGATCATTACACTGGAGCTCTCTTTCTCTTGGTGAATGAAACAGTTTGCCATTGTTACCTCGACTAGTTATTGTTAGGCGCTGCTATGGGCTTTGTTTTATTGGTTGATGATGATGGAGTTTGATGGGTGCAATGATGGAAGGTGTGGCCTAGCTTCCCACATAACTTGCAGATGATCTGTTCCCCCTCGTAGATGATTTGCCTATGAAGATGCAGGTCTGGACTGGTTCATCAAGAGGAAGCTCAATATACAGTCGTACATATCTTCCACACATAGTTTCACTGGTGCATGCGTCTATTTTTAACAGGCACCTAATGGTGTTACCTATTCTCCTTAGTATTAAGGCATCATAGAACTCAGTGGGTAACTGTGGGAGACTTATCCAAATTACTGATCTATCTTGTGTTGCTTCTCTTGCTATGAAATTAGGTTCCCATTTTTTACAGAGAGGAAATAACCATTAATAAACTGATAACTTCCATGGAAATGGAGTTTGCAGCTAGAGAGACAACGAAGGAGAAGAAGATAACCTCTGTAGTACATGAGGCCATGCTTCTAAATTCAGCTTCAACTGAGCTTCTAGAGACAATATCTTGCTTCTTTGATTTCTATGAGATAAGATCACCACCAAACTTCACTAGATAGCATGTAACCGACCTTCTTGTCTCCACACAAGCTCCCCAATCTGAGACACAGTAGGTTGTTAGCTTTCTTGTATTCTCTGTAGGCATTAAGAGTCCTAGACCAAGTTCTTCCTTGACATATTTCACCACTCTGAGAGCAGCTTCTAGGTGAGATGTTTTGGGGAAGTATCTTAGTGCCTTGGCTAGGTGAGTAAATTTCCTTATGAAGAAACTGCACCCTCAAGCCATTCACCTTATCAAACCTCTCTCTCAAATCCTCCAAGTTTGTATGCGCACTCGATGCATACAACACACTACTTAGTAAACCAAGGTCTAACAAGATTCATAATTTATGAAAGGACAACAATATTCACCTTTTCCAACAGATCGTGTTGTTCAGGTGCAAATCTAGATTTAGGATATCGAGCATCTACAAACCCTAGCGTGGTTTTCCCTAGCAGACCAATTCGCATAGCACGACTCCACAATGCATAGTTTTCAAATCCAACAAGTTGAAGAGAGATTAGAGAACTACCCGGTGTGTTGGTTGGCTGCAAGTACAAGGGGTGATTATGATCGATTGTAGGGAAGACACTTCCTACAGTTGTAGCATTCACTGGATTTGAAGTTCCAGTAGCATTTGTAGAAGTAGTGCCATGAATTACATATTCAATTGCCATCTCTAGCTGAATTAATGAGTGAGCCACAAAAAACAAGCCCTAGCTCTAATTAGAGTTTCCTCACGAGAATTCACTCACTTAATTGAGTGAATTAGAGAAACTAACAAAGACAACTGAGTTATTGAGTGCCACCGATCAACGTTACAGGCTCTGATACCATGATAACTTCCATGGAAATGGAGTTTGCAACTAGAGAGACTACGAAGGAGAAGAAGATCAAAGTTGAGAAAAAGCAGAAATGCTCTGTATTTATGAGAAAGAAGGAAATGAAAAA
This sequence comes from Nicotiana tomentosiformis, assembly GCF_000390325.3. NCBI lineage: Eukaryota > Viridiplantae > Streptophyta > Magnoliopsida > Solanales > Solanaceae > Nicotiana > Nicotiana tomentosiformis. Next base: position 112,096,948 of record NC_090820.1, read on the forward strand.
ATTGTTCTTACCTCCTACATGTACAGTGTATTTATAGTTATAACTAACTAACCAAATATTACGCAAACATATGTAATATCTTAACTAACTTAAGATGAGTTGGATCATAGCTGGAATGTTGCAACTACAGCTTGAACTTTGCCTTCACATGCTCATTGTTTAACACAAACCATGGCCTATTTTGAAGTACTCTTATCATGTTTTACTCTTTGTTGAATTTTACAATAAAATAGTAAGACCCAAGGTCAATCAGTGAATTTTTTTTTTTATGGTTTCCACAATTCTTGTATTTTCCTTTTTAGGTATTGATGTTGGATTCTTTTTCCTAAAATCTTAATGATCAGCGAGTGCTTCCATTGTTGGTACATACGATTTTTGTCTTCCCCTGTGATTTGGATTGACCCTATGCCTTGAGAGAGTTTTTCTGTGGTTATATCCATGCTTGCATCTAGTGGGGATTCTAGCTCCTTTTTAATTGCATCTTTTGATAGGTCAATGCTCATCATATATTCGGTTGAGAGGAGTTTTTCTTTGAAACAAGAATGTTGGTTAGGTTCATTATTAATACTTGTACTATTGATATCTGGTGGTTTGGGAAGTATCTTGTAACGACCCGACTTGTCATTTTAAGAATTAATGCTCTGTTCAGTGACTTAAGGTCTCGAGCAACTTCGTAATAAGTATTATGACCAGCGGGTGTGGTCGAGTTTGATTTTCGGAAGATTCAGAATTTAATTAAAAGAACAATTCTTATTTAAGAAGCTTAAAAGAAAAGAGTTGATCGGGGAGTTGACTTTTTGTTATTGGGTCCAGAATCCGATTCTGAAAATTGGAATACCTACATTATGTCATTTATGACTTGTATGCAAAATTTGAAGTCATTCCGGATTGATTTGATACGTTTCGGCGCAAAACATAGAAGTTGAGTGATTTGTAAAGTTAAGAAATTTGGGAGTTTGGCCATGGTCAATATCGGATCATGACAACCTCTTTTCAGTGTTATAAGTGCGCGAGAAGGTCCACAGCGTGCTTTATGATTTAAATTCATATATGGTTTGTGTCTGGGAGGTTCCGGATGAGATTCGGCGTGAGCTTTGAGCGAGTCCGGATATTTCGGCACTCTAATATTGTTCTGACACTTTTGGGGGCGCGGACCGCGCATTTTGGGGTGCTGAGGCAAAGGAGAGGCACGGACAGCAACCGAATTTTGTGGACGCGCTTGGAATTTCGCGGACCGCGGCAAATATTTGCGGATCGCCTCATAATTTTGAGGACCGGTGTTGGAAGTTCTGCAGATCCGGTGGTCCGACTTCGGAAGCCTGTATCTTTTGATCTACAAGAAATTTGGAGATGATTCAAAAACGAAAGTTATACCATTCGTGTCTAATATCTAGAAAGATAGAGAAGTGATCATTTGGATATCCGTAGAGAAAGGTATGGCTAAAATAACAATTAAGACAAATAATTCAAATAGCATGTAACAATTAATGCAGAAATTCAAGAATTAATATTTGACAAAGAATAAGAGAGAAATAATTATTATAATAATTAATTTATGATTAAAAATAATTTATGATTTTTCAAGTAAGCAGACAAACAATTAATTTGACGACGTATAGACACTCGTCACCTCGCTTATACGTCGTTCACATGCAATTCACATAACAAATAATTTAAGGGTTCTATTCCCTCAGGTCAAGGTTAACCACGATACTTAACTCGCTTTACAAATTCCAATCAATTATTCAACCATAGCTTTTCCTTTTATATTTGCCTCTGAAAGCTTCAAATTTATTCACAAACAATTCGATATATTCAATACGAATCATAGGAACTAATTCCATATGAATTTACAAATTTTCCGGATAAAAATCTGAAATTCATTAAAATATTCGGTGGTGGGACCCACGTCTCAAATCCCAGAAAAATACACGAAATCCGAACACTCGTTCCGATACGAGTTAAACCATACCAAATTTGTCCAATTCCGATATCAAATGGACCTTCAAATCCTAATTTTTTGTTTTTGGAAAGTTTTACAAAAAATTCCAATTCCTTCCATCTAAATCCGAAATAAATGATGAATATATGCTTAGATTTACGATATACAATCACTATATGATAAAGAACACTTACCCAGTTCGAAATCGTGAAAAACTCATTTGCAATCGCCCCTAAGCCGAGTTATAATTGAGGGTTTGTGAAAAATGAAAAAAATCCTGTACAAAAGTTATTATGTTCAGCTGCAGGTGTCGCATTTGCGACCTGAGCTTCGCAAATGCAAAGCTCGCAATTGCGAAGGGGCTATCGCAATTGCGAAGCCTTCGCAATCCTTCTCCCTTTCGCAAATGCGAAGGTTATGTCGCATTTGCCACAGTTGGCCATTCGCAATTGCGAATATAAACTGCAATTGCGAGAATTGCTGGCATAGGCTTTCTTCGCAATTGCGATAAAAAGCTTGCAATTCCCATACCTGCTTGGTTCGCATTTGTGATGCCTGATTTTCTATGTTTAAAACTTCCCGTGGCCTATCCGAAACTTACCCGAGCCCCTCGAGACCTTATCCAAATATCCCAACATATCCCGTAACATCATACGGACTTACTCGGGGTCTCAAATCACATCAAATAATATCGAAATTGTAATTCACACCACGATTTGGACTTTGAGTTTTTAAACTTTTCAATTTGCAAACCTCGTGCCAAAACATATTAAATGAATCCGGAATGACTTTAAATTTGCCACACAAGTCATAAATGACATAACAGAGCTCTTCAAATTTCCAGAATCGGATTCCCGCTCCGATATCAAAAAGTCATCCCTGTGGTCAAACTTGGAATCTTTAGCCTTTAAATTGCTAGTTCCGTTAAATGGTCATAATTTGAGCTAGGGACCTCCAAATTAAATTTCGGGCATACGCCCAAATCCCAAATCACGATGCGGAGCTACCAGAATTGTCAAAATGCTGATCCGAGTCTATTGTCTAAAAATGTTGACCAAAGTCAACTCAATTGAGTTTTAAAGCTCTATTTCATATTTTAATTCATTTTTCACATTAAAAATTTTCCGAATTTGTTTTTTATGGACTGCGCTCGCAAGCTCTAAAAATGGTGTTTTTGGAGGTCTTAGAATGCAGAATTACTTATTAACTTTAAAGATGACATTTTGGGTCATCACATTAAAGAACTTTCTCCCATTCTTCCTACATTTTCAATCCAAACCGGAAATTTAATGAAGAAAACAACTATAGATTAATGAAATACAACCAAGAGCGAGTTGGAAATCGTTACCTCAAAGCACTCTCTGAAAATCCCTCAAACAATTGCCAATTCCCGAGCTCCCAAGTCCAAAAATGAAGAAATGAATCAAACCCTCAATTTTCCCCATTTTCTACCAGTTAAACCGCATCTGCAGACCTACCTTCGCACATGCGTCACCGCACATGCGGAATTCCCATCGCAGGTGCGGATTCCACTCAAAACTCAGCGTCCACTTCCATGATCCAAGGGTCGCACCAGCGTGTGCGCACTTGCGGACCCATGCCCGCTTCTGCGGTCCTTCATCGTTCCTGCACGTGCTCTCTCGCACCTACGGTCTCTTCATCGTAGGTGCGAAAATACCAGAAGCTTGAAGACTTAGCAGTAACACAAATCAAACTTTTAATTCATTAAACACCCAAAACTCATCCGAGGCCCCCGGGACCTCAACCAAACGTACCAACCAATCCTAAAACACCATACGAACATAGTCGAGCCATCAAATCACATCAACTAACATTAAAACTATGCATCACACCATGAATTGAACTTATAATTTTAAAACTTTCAACTTCTACAATCCATGTCGAAACCTATCAAATCGACCCGGAATAACGTTAAATTTTGCAGGCAAGTCCCAAATAACATAACGGAGCTGTTCCAACTCTCGAAATCGTATTCTGACCCTGATATTAAAAAGTCCACTTCCGGTCCATATCTCCGAAAAATCGACTTTCGCCTTTTAAAGCCTAAATCAGCTACAGACATCGGATTTATAGTCTGGACATGCTCCTAAGTCCAAAATCACCCAACGGAGCTAATGGAACTGACAAAACTCCTTTCCGGAGTTGTCTTCACATATTTCCAAGTATGGTCAAACTCCTAAGACTTAAGCTTCTGTTTTAGGGACTAAGTGTCCCAAATCACTCCGAAACAACCGGTAACCGAATTCAACCATGCACGCAAGTCAATACACATAATATGAAGCTACTTAGGGCCTTATGCCGCCGAACGAGACTTAAAATTTCAAAACGACCGGTCAGGTCGTTACAAAAATATATTGAAAAGAAGAAAGAAAGGAAATTGAAATTTCAGTTGGCACAATGTGCAAAATACTTGTGATTCAGAGTTGAGGATGAGATCCTCGCATTTTATATATGATGTGAAATATTTAAACCGGGCTACAAGCCGCGGTGGAAGTTATATAAGGACGAGGTACTTGTGGTGAAATATTTATGAGTTTAAAATTCTCCCTGTGTGAAGTTTAAACTGTACTATAGTACTAATAGGGAGACATGCCCGATAGGCTTATGTGATAATTCTTTTATGTGTTGCTGTGCCATAATTGTGCTGTAATTATTGAATTTTAGCCTACGAGGTGAGTGTCTAGGTGGCATTAAATGTGACTCATTAATCCGAGTAAGTAATTATGAGGTTTTCATGCCTCACATTCTGTTGCCAGTTTTGTGAAAATTTCGAAATGAAGTGGTGGTTAATATGAGGTTAATTGGTGATGTTGTAATCGATTATGAACAATTATTAAGACCATAGATGTGATGATGGGCATATATATGATGTACTTCATGTCCTGATATCATTACGATAATGCATTGCTTGTAATGCTGAGATTAGTATTATTGATATATCCATTGTGATGTTTTATTGGGTTGTGGATATGTTGTTAGGAGTTGTTTTTGTGTTACTCTGGTAGGTGGATAGGCCCAATTATAGGGGAGACTCTGGCAAAAATTTGGGGGATTTAGACGTGCAAAATAAGAGATACATTATGTTATGTGTTTGAAGGCGAATGATCCTAAGCGAGGAAAAATGTAACACCCTAGAAATATTTTGAATTACTTCCGCACTATCAAGAAAGTTGATGCGTGCGTAGGCACGAGTTGCTATAGCCGGTTGAGACTAAAACTGTGGGTTGTTATGAAAATCACGCCTTTTGAAAAGGTTTACAGTGTAAGAAATTAGTCTCAAAGTTTACAAATATGGATAAAAGAAATAATCTAAAATGAGAAGGTGTTGTCGGGTTTATCTCAAATGTGATAGCGTGGAATCAACCGTGATTATATGTGTAAAAGTAAAATCAGCATTTTCGTAACCTCAGAATAATTCTTAGAACGTTCGAGGACGAACGTTTGTGTAAGAGGTGGTGAATGTAACGACCCGACTTGTCATTTAAAGAATTAACGTCTCGTTCAGTGACATAAAGTCTCGAGCAACTTTGTAATAAGTATTATGACCCGCGGGTATGGTCGAGTTTGATTTTCGAAAGATTTGGAATTTAATTAAAAGATCAATTCTTATTTAAGAAGCTTAAAAGAAAAGAGTTGACCGGGGAGTTGACTTTTTTATATTGGGCCAGAATCCGATTCTGTAAAATTGAAATACCTACATTATCTCATTTATGACTTGTGTGCAAAACTTGAAGTCATTCCAGATTGATTTGATACGTTTCGGCGAAAAACATAGAAGTTGAGAGTTTTGTAAAGTTAAGAAATTTGGGAGTTTGGCCATGGTCAATATCGGGTCAAGCCCACCTCTTTTCAGTGTTTTAAGTGCGCGAGCAGGTCTACAATGTGTTTTATGATTGAAATTCATATATGGTTTGTGTCCGGGAGGTTCCGGATGAGATTCGGGGTGAGTTTTGAGCGAGTCCGGACATTTCGGCACTCTAATATTGTTCTGACACTTTTGGGGGTGCGGACCGCGCATTTTGGAGTGCTGAGGTGAAGGAAAGGCGCGGACAGCCGCAGAATTTTGCGGCCGCGCTTGGAATTTCGTGGACCGCGACAAAAATTCGAGGACCGCGTCAGAATTTCGCGGACCGCGGTTGGAAGTTCTGGGATCCGCTAGTCCGACTTCGGAAGCCTATATCTTTTGATCTATAAGGAATTTGGAGATGATTCAAAAATGAAAGTTGTAGCCCTTCGTGTCTATTCTTCAGATAAATAAAGAAGTGATCATTTTGACATCTGTAGAGAAGGTTATGGCCAACATACTAAAGCCTGGCAGTGCAGCCCCAAGAACTTCGCGAACGCACTAGTTTTTCGCGACCGCTTGACCCTGGGCGCAGCCACGTTCAAAATTTCGCACACCACGAAGTGGGAGATTATAGGTGCACTATATATACGGGGTTTAGGGTATTATTTTATTTATGGACTTTGGGAGCTCGGTTTGGGATGATATTTCGTGGATTTTCAAGAAATTCATCGGGGTAAGTGATTCTAAATCGGAACTGGTTATTATACATGAATATATCACTGATTTCATCATTTAATTAGTACTTTGAGATGGAAATTTGGTAAAAATTATAGAAACTTCATAAACTACAAATTTAAGATTTGGAGGTCGATTTGTTATTGGAATTCGATAATATTGGTAAGGTTGAACTCGTATCGGAATAAGTGTTCGGATTTCGTAAAATATTATTCGGGTTTCGAGATGCGGGCCTCGCATTGAATTTTGTTAACTTTTTGGAATATAATTTTATGTCGACTTATTTTTATCCGAAATTATTTTCGATGAATTTTAATGAAGTTATGCAATTAATTTGGTTAGATTTGAGCGGTGCGGAGGTCAATTCAAGCAAGAAGGCAATTTTGGAATATTGTCATACCTTCAAAAAGGTAAGTGTCTTGCTTAACCTCGAGTGGGGAATTACCCCTTAGGCATCGAGTCTTATGTGCCATTTGTAAAATGTGAAAAGCCGTGTACGCAATGTGACGAGTACGTACTCGGGCTTATATGTACAAATTTATATTTGATTAAAGAGTTAGGCATTATTGTGCAGTAAATTGGGTAATCATGGATAATTATTAAATCATTTATTTGCCATGCCTAAATTCTTGTTGTTGAATTTATTTTTATATGACAATTTGGTGAAATTATTTCTTGTATATTTATGTGAATTCTGTGAGTTTGATGGTTAATATTTCTTCGAATTTAATTTCATTATGGATTTTTTCTATGCAAATAATTAATTATGCAAGGTTAACAATCAGTGTTAATATAATTATCTAAATTTGCAAACTTGTCACGACCCAAAATTCCACCACAACTGTCGTGATGGCACCTAGTCTCTAAGATTAGGTAAGATGATTAGAATTAGCTTTTGAAGCCTTTTTTTTGGAATTGAATAAGTAATCAAAACTAACAGCGGAACAAATATGATATACAATCTCTCAGGACTGGTAGTACTGAGTCACGAACTCTAACTGAATACATGGAATGATCACGAAAACCGAATATACAATACTTTTTTATTACAAATTGGCAGTACAATGAAATGAAAAGACTCCAAGGGACTGCGACGGCGAAGCAGCTGTACCTTGAATCTTTACGATCGCGATTTAACTCTGCTCAAGTCCAATATCTCCAATACCTGGCTCTGCACAAAAATGTGCAGAAGTGTAGAGTGATCACACCACAGCGGTGCCCAGTAAGTATCAAGACTAACCTCAATGGAGTAGAGACGAGGTGCAATCAAGACATTCACTAGTCTAATACCTTGTGCAATATAGCAGTATACAATAATACTGGAAAATAACTAGCAATGATAACAATAACTCAACTAGTGATATAACAACAAGGCAACAAGAACATCATAATTATTGCTCAGGCGAATAAGGAACACAACTACAATCAATAAGTCAAGTCCTTCAAATATAAATCCTTCACATATTATTCTTTAAGATAAATATCTTTCGAATATACTTCTTTCAAATAAATATATTTTCAAGTAAAAGTCACCATGTGACACCTCATTTCAAATCATAAAAATTACGGGTCTCAGCCCACTTTCATATTTTCCACGGCACCTCGTGCCCATATCTCTATCACCATCACACGAACAACTCACGTGTAAATAATAAAATCATCATATTTTTTCCCGACATCTCATGCCCATATTATTTTTATAACTGTACGGACAACTCACGTACCAAAATATCAATGTATATAAGATCGGCAAGATCAATTTATTTTCAATAAAGTAAGGTTAAAATATTTAAATCAAGTAAGAAATCAACAAAAGCATAAGTTTATTTTAGAAATCGTTTGGGAGAGGAAGAATGACATTTCCTTTAAAATAAAGCATCACATAAATTACTGATTTGGATATAAAATTTATTAAATTAAAAATATTAGAAACTTTCTTTTATTTAAAACAACTCTATCATCAAAGACAAGTACAAGCCAAAAATACAAATCCTCAAAGTCTCGTACAAAAAAGTCAAGGTCAACACAATACATCAAGAAATACAAAGCACTTAATATTAAGTGAAATAATACATCACGAAAAACACAAGAATTTATAAATTACGGAAAAACAAAATAACCAAGGGCAAGTGCAAACATAGTCCCGAAGTAAGTGCTCAACAGGTGATCTCCCGAGGTACCGCCTCGTAGTCCCAAAACAAATATGCAACAACAATAATGCACCCATGCCATCACAAATCATTCCCCGACATAGCTCCCCTTGCCTCGCCACGTGTGCAATAGTAAAGTAAATGCCCGCCTTCTCTCTCAACACGTGCATTATAATATTCCCACCTTGTCTCGCCACATGCGCAAATCCACATACATATACATATATAAATAGCCCGCCTTGTCACGCTGCATGTGCATAAATCAATAGTAATAATAGCATGGCAGAAACCTTGTGCAAACACCCGAACATAACTCCTACAATATAATGTGCCACTATCACATCTCATAAACTGCACCTCAAGTGTTCAACTATTACAAGACACTTACCTCTTTGAAGTTATGCCGATATTCTAAAATTGCCTTCTTGCTTGAATTGACCTCCGGACCGCTCAAATCTATCCAAATTAATTGTATAACTTCATTAAAATTCATCGAAAACAATTTCGGGTAATAATACGTCGACTTAAACTTTTATTCCGAAAAGTCAACAAAAGTCAACGTGGGACCCACCCCTCGGAACCCGACATAATTTTCATGAAATCCCAACACACATTCTGATACGAGTTCAACCATACTAATTTTATTAAATTCCAATAACAAATCGACCACCGAATCTTAAATTTTTATTTTTGGAAGATTTTATAAAAATCTTGATTTCTTCCATTTAAATTCGAACTAAATGATGAATATAATCATAGATTCATTAAATATGATCACTTTAGGACATAGAACACTTACCCCAACCAAGATTGTGTAAACTCCCTCCAGAATCGCCCAAATCTGAGCTCCAAATATTCCAAAATGAAATGCCAAAAATGACTAAATTCAGTCCTTATGTTTCTACCCAATTTCGCACCTACGGACCATTTTATCGCACCCGCGAGCTCGCTTTTGTGAGCAAATTCTCTATCTTGAGAATGTCCACTAACCACTACCCTCTCGCACCTGCGGAAAAGTTTCTCTTCTACGTCCTCGCAGGTGCGGGAAAATGTTTGCACCTGCGACCACTGCCCATGCCTGCTCCTTTCGCTCACTGCGACCTAAACCTCGCATGTGCGATTGCGCAGGTGCGAAAGGCTGTCCGCATCTGCGACCTTTTCCCAGTCCTTCCCAGGCTGCATCTGTGATGAAATCCTCTCTTCTGCAAGGTCGCACATGTGCCCAAATTTCTGCAGGTGCGAATCCAACAACTGCTGCCATTTTCCAGCATCTTCTTCCAAGTCCGAATTTCTCCGTTAACCTTCCGAAATTCAACTGAGGCCCCCGGGAAATCAACCAATTACACAAACATGTCCCAAAATACAATACGGACTTAGTCAAAGATTCAAACCACATCAAACAACACCGGAATTACGAATCGCGCATCGATTCGAATTATAAGTTTTCAAATCTTTCAACTTCTGTCACGCCCCGAACCTAGGAGCGAGACCAGCACCCGGTGCCTCACCTAACCTGGCGTACCAAATTGCGACTAAGGGACTCTGAACATATAATGTCATACTTTGGCCATTGGGCCACCTTGCAAGAAAATTTACGAAGCAAAATATAAAACTGAATGGAAACTAGCGCTAACTAAATATCAATATAAAGCTAGGCCGACAAGGCCGTCATAGCTACTACAGCTGACAAACCACCAATTTATACAAATCCAACATACTGCACTAACCAACAGGATATGCCTACAAGCCTCTACTGATAGATGTACTGTGATCGGAACAGGGCCCCGACCTACCCATAACATATATACAGATATACATAAGATGTACACAAAACTCTAGACCTGACAACTCCGAAAGACGTGGAGCTTACCGATCAGGCGGAACTCGGGAAACACCTACTGAGGAGGTCTACCCGTCTGTCTGTCTGAACCTGCACGCATGAAATCCAGTGCCCCCAGAAAAGGGACGTCAGTACAAAATAATGTACCGAGTATGTAAGGCAATAAAATAACTGAAATCTGAAACTGAACTGATAATATGATAACTGAAATTAACTGGGAGTCAAAGATGATCTGGAGATATACTTACCTTCTGATACTGACTCAACTCCTTCAATATAGTAAGTAAAATAATTGTACGGCCTTATAAGGCTCGGTATATATAACTGCTCTGTCATAGTAGACTCGCTCATAGGCGCTCGGCCATACTAGGCTATGTATCTCAACCATGCTGGGCTCACTCATAGGCGCTCGGCCACAGTAGGCTCGGTATATAACTTTCCATCTGATCAGAGGTTGCCCAATAGGGGCCTGCCCATCGATTATAGCTCGATGGTAATGAAAATATTGTAATACTATATATATAGGCTTGCTGCTCTCTTGACTGGAAGAAGACAATACTAAAATTGAATATAGAGTCTCAATAAGGAATAATATTGTAACTTATGAGATTAGAATAGTGTGAATAAATTCATGAATATGAACTTCTCTTTATGTCTCATTATTAACACATGTAGCTACGAGATCATGCCAAAATGAAGGAAGGCTTAGACTTAACATACCTTATCACAATCTTTCCAATCACCAAGTTGAACTCACCTCTTCGCACCTTAATCTACAAGAATGATAATAATACTATCGTTAAGTTACGAAAGGTACAACTATCGTACAACGAACGGCAAACCTATTTTGTATTAAAACGGGCAGCATATTCCCTATAATATGCCCTTCCTCCAAATTCAAGATAACACCAACAATACAAGAACAGAACAATAACAACATATATACATCATTTTCCAGCCCTATATACACCATCAAATACTACAAAACAGCCCAACACACCCCAATCTCTTCGTACACAAAACGACTACCGTAGTAGTGTCAAACGACCCGAAAATGTTATGAAGAACGACCAGCCAACCACCCTACATTTATATGGTGTTTATAAACCCCCTTCCTCCTCCAAAACTCCACAAAATAGTAGTAAAACACGCAGCCCAACAGCAACACAAAACAGTCCGCTACAAGTGAATAACTCGAACTCACGGCTTCCGATCACCGTCCCGTGAGTTCTTACAAGTATAGAACGACTTACCATGAATTTACAGCAGAAAAAATGGATGAAAGAGAGCAGTAAACTCACCTTATTTGTTGGATAACTCAGCTCCTATCTTGGTTCTTCAAACTCTAAGTTTTACCTCCAATTGGAACTTGAAAGGGAGAGAAAATCAATTAGGGTTTGTGGGAAATTTTTGGGAGGATTCTTTGCAGAGCTTATGTCTGGTTATTATGCTCTATTTTAAGTCTAATATATGAAGAAAATAGGCCCTTAAAAGGCCTCTTTGGACGACCCGAAATGGCCCATTTTTGGGCTTTCATTTAAGCAAGTATTTAATTTGATGGGTGGAACACACCATAACTCTAAGTATATTGGGAGAAAATCGCAGTTACATTTGACCCAAAGTTTCAGTAAAACTTATGAATGTAACTTGTGATGACTTTCATCGACTTTTGTTCCACAACTCGCTTGACATCAAAACATAACACACGGATGTCATACAAATAATATAAATCATAACATAATCTCCTTATCATGTTAATCACCCTAGTCTCACCCCAAAGGTACATGTTATAACATTTCCAACTTGTCGACTTTCGATGAAACATTGTTTTATTTAATTGCTTTAGCTTCTGAACTGTCCAACCCTCTTTGTACTTGTTGTTCATGATCTTCAATATTTGTAACCTCAGAGGTAACATGATTAACTTACTTTATATACTTTTAAATATTATCTCATTTTTGGTCCTACATTAGTTTGCTTACGATGCATTTTTACGTATGAAAATATAGGGTGTAACATCACTCCCCCCTTGGGAATATTCGTCCTCGAATGTTTACTCTTGGAGACTTTGGAAACTTTTTCCAGAGTATCCTTCGTACACTAGGTTAAAACCAACCTGCACGTAGCCAGAAACAAACTATGCATGCCACACATGGCCAATCTTTATAAATAGCAGCAATTTGCCTCACCGACCGTAAATCATAAATATTGAAAGTGAAAAATAAAAGCTTACCTGATGACCTGCTAGCCTACATAGAGCTATGTTGTAGCGTCCCATCTCGAACCATATCTTCAGTTTGAAATAGGTGGGGGTATTTAGACTTCATTTCTTCCTCCGATTCCCACGTCATCTCTTCTACATTCTTGCTCCTCCATAAAACCTTTACGGAAGCTACCTCCTTATTTCGTAGATTGCGGATTTGTCGGTCTAGGATGGCAACTGGAATTTCCTCGTATGACAAGTCCTCTGTAATCTGTACATCATCCGTGGGCACCACTCGGGTAGGATCGCCAATGCACTTCCGTAGCATAGATACGTGAAAAACCGGATGGACAGACTCCAATTCTGAGGGCAACTCTAACTCATAAGCTACTTGGCCCACTCTCCGAATGATCCTATAAGGCCCAATATACCGTGGGCTAAGCTTTCCTTTCTTGCCAAACCTCATCACGCCCTTCATAGGTGATACCTTTAAGAATACCCAGTCATTAATCCTGAACTCTAAGTCTCGTCGCCGCACGTCAGAATATGACTTCTGACGACTCTGAGCTGTCAACAGTCGCTCCCGGATAACCTTTACTTTCTCTATGGCCTGCTGAACCAGGTCTGGCCCATGTAACCCAGATTCTCCAACATCAAACCACCCTATAGGAGATCTGCACTTACGCCCATACAAAGCCTCGTACGGAGCCATCTGGATACTGGAGTGGTAACTGTTATTATATGCAAACTCGATAAGAGGTAGATGTTCATCCCAACTTCTTTTAAAATCCAACACACATACTTGTAACATATCCTCGAGCGTCTGAATTGTGCGCTCGGCTTGTCCATCAGTCTGTGGATGAAAAGCTGTGCTGAGATTCACCTGAGTCCCTAGACCTCTCTGAAATGACCTCCAAAAATGTGCTGTAAACTGAGCCCCACGGTCAGATATAATAGAAACTAGTACTCCGTGCAGCCGCACTATCTCCTTAATATATAACTTTGCATAATCTTCTGCTGTATATGTAGATCTGACCGGTAGGAAGTGAGCTGATTTCGTGAGCCTATCGACTATCACCCATATGGAATCGAACTTACGATTAGAACGAGGTAAACCCGTGATAAAGTCCATGTTTATCGCGTCCCATTTCCATGTCGGGATCTCTATAGTCTGCATTAGCCCTCCAGGCGTCTGGTGCTCTATCTTCACTTGCTGGCAACTAGTACATTGGGCGACAAACTCAGCAATGTTCTTCTTCATATCATTCCACCAGTACACATCCTTAATGTCATGATACATCTTCGTCGATCCAGGATGGATGGAATACCATGAATAATGTGCCTCTGACATAATCTTATCTCGTAGCCCTGCTACATCTGGAACACACAAACGACCCCTGTATCTGAGAACCCCATCTCCCTTGAGCTCTAACAATGGCTTCTTCTGCTGCGGAACTCGCTCTCTCAACTCGACCAACTCTGGGTCCTCGTACTGCCTTTCCTTGACTTCAGCTATGAGGGATGATTTTGCAGTGTTTTGGATTACAACTCCACCATCCTCAGAATCTACTAACCGAACCCCCAACGAAGCCAATTGATGAATCTCTCTAGCTAATTGTCTTTTCTCGGGCTCTACATGTGCTAAGCTACCCATAGATCGGCGACTTAAGGCATCTGCTACAACATTAGCTTTCCCTGGATGGTAGAGAATGTTAACATCGTAATCTTTCAATAACTCAAGCCATCGCCTCTGTCGCAAATTCAACTCTTTCTGCTTGAAAATATATTGTAGGCTTTTATGATCAGTAAATACATCAACATGAACACCATATAAATAATGCCGCCATATCTTAAGTGCATGGACAACCGCAGCTAACTCGAGGTCGTGGGTCGGATAATTCCTCTCGTGCTTCCTCAACTGCCTTGAAGCATACGCAATTACCTTCCCATGTTGCATCAGGACACATCCTAACCCGACACCTGATGCATCACAATACACGGCATAACCCTCTAGACCCTCTGGAAGTGTTAGAACTGGAGCTGAGGTCAACTTGTTCTTAAGCTCTTGGAAACTCCGCTCACAAGCCTCTGTCCATTGAAACTTAGTTTCTTTCTGTGTCAACTTCGTCAATGGTGCCGAAAGGGAAGAAAAACCCTCTACGAACCTCCGATAGTATCCTGCTAAGCCTAGAAAGCTACGAACCTCTGTCGGAGTGGTAGGTCTAGGCCAAGATTTCACGGCCTCAATCTTCTGAGTGTCCACCTTTATCCCTTCATCTGATACAATATGCCCCAAGAATGCTACAGACTTCAACCAGAACTCACATTTAGAAAACTTAGCATACAACTTACGATCACGGAGGGTTTGGAGTACCGCTCGCAGGTGGTCCGCATGCTCATCCTCTGAACGGGAATAAACCAGAATATCATCAATAAATACTATCACGAACAGATCTAAAAATGGTCGGAATAGGCTATTCATCAAGTCCATAAATACAGCGGGTGCATTAGTCAACCCGAAGGACATGACAAGGAACTCGAAGTGGCCATATCGGGTCCTGAAGGCTGTCTTCGGAATATCTTTTTCCCGAACTCTAACCTGGTGGTACCCCGACCTCAAATCTTTCTTTGAAAATCATCTAGCTCCCTGCAACTGATCAAACAAGTCATCGATCCTTGGAAGTGGATACTTACTCTTAATAGTTACCTTGTTCAGCTGCCTATAATCGATACACATCCTCAGCGAGCCATCTTTTTTCCGCACAAATAGTACCGGTGCACCCCAAGGTGAGGTACTGGGCCTGATGTAACCTTTCTCCAGCAAATCTTTTAACTGCTCCTTCAACTCCTTCAATTCGGCAGGTGCCATTCTATACGGAGGGACGGATATTGGTTGAGTTCCTGTAAGCAAATCGATGCTAAAATCAATCTCTCGCTCTGGAGGAATACCTGTAAGCTCATCTGGAAACACATATGCATACTCTTTGACTATGGGAATAGACTGAAGTGTAGGTATCTCAGCATCTGCATCTCTAAGTCGCACAATATGATAAATGCACCCTTTTTGCGATCATTTTCCTCGCCTTCAGATAGGAAATAAACCTACCTCTGGGTGTTGCTGTATTACCTACGCATTCATGGACTAGCTCACCCGGAAAATGAAATATGGCTGCCTTTGCTCGGCAATCAACTGTGGCATAACAAGCTGCCAACCAGTCCATGCCCATGATAGCATCAAAATCCATCATCTCTAGCTCAACTAGGTCAGCTGAGGTCTGACGACTACAAATTGTCACCGTACAACCTCGGTAAACTCGTCTAGCAATAATCGATTCTCCGATCGGTGTAGATACCGCAAAAGGATCACTTAGTATTTCAGGCACTATACCAAACTTCCTCGCGACAAATGGGGTAATATATGATAAAGTAGATCCTGGGTCTATCAAAGCATAAGCATCGTGAGAGAAAATGGTTAATATACCTGTCACAACGTCTGGTGAAGACTCCTGGTCCTGTCGACCCGCTAAAGCATAGATACGGTTCTGATTACCACTTGAACTGGAACCTCTACCTCTGCCTCGACCTCTACCAGCCGAAGACTGAGACTCACGCCTTGAAGGATGCACGGACATAGACGATCCTGTTGCTGAACTCGCTGGTTGTGCCATTCCCCCAGAATCTCTATTTGGGCAATCTCGCATCATATGCCCCGGACGCCCACATGTATAACAAGCATCAGAACCTGCTCGGCATTGACCCAAGTGTCCTCTACCACAGATGTCACACCGCGGAGGAAATGACCATGTCTGCGCAGAACCTCGTTGTCGCTGCAAACCCGACGCCCGTGAGCTCTCACCTGGTCCTGACTGAGTATAGCGGTCATACCCGTAACCCTGTAACTGAGGTGGCGGAGGCCTAGGTGGCCGTCCGAAGTACTGGGTCCTATAACTACCCTGAGATTGCTCCTGAGACCTGGGAAATCTCATCCTCTTACGTTGCCCTTGCTCAGCCCTCTCTGTACCCTGCTGCCGACGCCTACCCCTTTCTATATTCTGGGCGAATGCCTGAATCCGGGAGATATCCATACTATCCTGCAATGCAGCGGTGGCACATGCCTCGGTTAACTCTGGGGCTAACCCTGCTATAAACCTGTGAATCCTGTCCCGCATAGTAGAAACTATGGATGGTGCATATCTGGCCAATGAGTCAAAACGGAGACTATACTCTCGAACACTCATATTACCCTGCTTGAGGGCTAGAAACTGATCGACTCGAGCCTGTCGGATCTCCCGCGGTAAGTACTGGTCAAGGAAAGCATCTGAAAAATTCTCCCAAATAGCTGGAGGTGTATCACGTCCCCTGGACCTCTCCCATCCCTCATACCAAAGGATGGCTATATCTCGGAGTCGAAAAGCTGCTAGCTCAACTGCCTCTTTCTCCGTGGCATGCATAACACGAAAGATCCTGTGAAGCTGATCTATGAAATCCTGCGGGTCCTCCCTCTGATCTGTCCCCGTGAACTCTGGGGGACTCAAAGCAATAAACTCTCGGACCCTTGAACTCCCAGACCCCTCAGAAGTTCCTGCACTAGCTGATGCCCTAGCATGTTGCTGGGTAGCTACCAACTGTGTCAACAAATGCACCGCACTCCTTAAGTCCTGATCTGATGGAAGTGGAGGGGGAACTGGATGTGCGGTTTCCCTAGGAATCTCCGTAGTTGGTGGAGGAGCCGGTAATGGCTGAGTAGGGGTCTCCCCTTGAGCCTCAGACTGGGCCCCATTTACTAGGGGTACCCTGTTGGTCCCCTCACCTAATACTGTATCTCTCATCTGGCTAGCCGTAGTCTTCCTAGTCACCGTCATCTGTGCATGCAAACACCAACACATAAGTTTAATTCAAATTTCCTATAACTCAGTTCTATAGCACAATTTAGATTTCAAAGAAGTGTAACCAACTCCTAAATGCCCTGTAGTTCCTTGCTTATATAATGTGGTGCACAACACATCTATAAACAAGACCCTACTAGACACGGCTTGTAGACTCCCTAGGACAGAACTGCTCTGATACCAAGTTTGTCACGCCCCGAACCTAGGAGCGAGACAAGCACCCGGTGCCTCACCTAACCTGGCGTACCAAATTGCGACTAAGGGACTCTGAACATATAATGTCATACTTTGGCCATGGGGCCACCTTGCAAGACAATTTGCGAAGCAAAATATAAAACTGAATGGAAAATAGCGCTAACTAAATATCAATATAAAGCTAGGCCGACAAGGACGTCATAGCTACTACAGCTGACAAACCACCAATTTATACAAACCCAACATACTGCACTAACCAACAGGACATGCCTACAAGCCTCTACTGATAGATGTACTGTGATCGGAATAGGGCCCCGGCCTACCCATAACATATATACAGATATACATAAGATGTACACAAAACTCTAGACCTGGCAACTCCGAAAGACGTGGAGCTTACCGATCAGGCGGAACTCGGGAAACACCTACTGAGGAGGTCTACCCGTCTGTGTGTCTGAACCTGCAAGCATGAAATGCAGTGCCCCCGGAAAAGGGACGTCAGTACAAAATAATGTACCGAGTATGTAAGGCAATAAAATAATTGAAATCTGAAACTGAACTGATAATATGATAACTGAAATTAACTGGGAGTCAAAGATGATCTGGAGATATACTTACCTGCTGATACTGACTCAACTCCTTCAATATAGTAAGTAAAATAATTGTACGGCCTTATAAGGCTCGGTATATATAACTGCTCTGCCATAGTAGGCTCGCTCATAGGCGCTCGGCCATACTAGGCTATGTATCTCGACCATGCTGGGCTCGCTCATAGGCGCTCGGCCACAGTAGGCTCGGTATATAACTTTCCATCTGATCAGAGGTTGCCCAATAGGGGCCTGCCCATCGATTATAGCTCGATGGTAATGAAAATACTGTAATACTGTATATATAGGCTTGCTGCTCTCTTGACTGGAAGAAGACAATACTAAAATTGAATATAGAGTCTCGATAAGGAATAATATTGTAACTTATGAGACTAGAATAGTGTGAATAAATTCATGAATATGAACTTCTCTTTTTGTCTCATTACTAACACATGTAGCTACGAGATCATGCCAAAATGAAGGAAGGCTTAGCCTTAACATACCTTATCACAATCTTTCCAATCACCAAGTTGAACTCACCTCTTCGCACCTTAATCTACAAGAATGATAATAATACTATCGTTAAGTTACGAAAGGTACAACTATCGCACAACGAACGACAAACCTATTTTGTATTAAAACGGGCAGCATCTCCCCTATAATATGCCCTTCCTCCAAATTCAAGATAACACCAACAATACAAGAACAGAACAATAACAACATATATACATCATTTTCCAGCCCTATATACACCATCAAATACTACAAAACAGCCCAACACACCCCAATCTCTTCGTACACAAAACGACCACCGTAGTAGTGTCAAACGACCCGAAAATGTTATGACGAACGACCAGCCAACCACCCTACATTTATATGGTGTTTATAAACCCCCTTCCTCCTCCAAAACTCCACAAAATAGTAGTAAAACACGCAGCCCAACAGCAACACAAAACAGTCCACAAAACAGTCCGCTACAAGTGAATAACTCGAACTCACGGCTTCCGATCACCGTCCCGTGAGTTCTTACAAGTATAGAACGACTTACCATGAATTTACAGCAGAAAAAATGGATGAAAGAGAGCAGTAAACTCACCTTATTTGTTGGATAACTCAGCTCCTATCTTGGTTCTTCAAACTCTAAGTTTTACCTCCAATTGGAACTTGAAAGGGAGAGAAAATCAATTAGGGTTTGTGGGAAATTTTTGGGAGGATTCTTTGCAGAGCTTATGTCTGGTTATTATGCTCTATTTTAAGTCTAATATATGAAGAAAATAGTCCCTTAAAAGTCCTCTTTGGACGACCCGAAATGGCCCATTTTTGGGCTTTCATTTAAGCAAGTAGGTGACACACCTACTTGTCACCTAGCAGCTTGCGCAGTATCGCAAAAATGCACATATCTCTCTACTCCGATGTCGTATTGATAAATGGTTTAATGCGTTGGAAAATAGACTCATAGATATTTAATTTTATGGGTGGAAAACCCCATAACTCTAAGTATATTTGGAGAAAATCGTAGTTACATTTGACCCAAAGTTTCAGTAAAACTTATGAATGTAACTTGTGATGACTTTAATCGACTTTTGTTCCACAACTCGCTTGACATCAAAACATAACACACGGATGTCATAAAAATAATATAAATCATAACATAATCTCCTTATCATGTTAATCACCCTAGTCTCACTCCCAAGGTACATATTATAACATTTCCAACTTGTCGACTTTCGATGAAACATTGTTTTATTTAATTGCTTTAGCTTCTGAACTGTCCAACCCTCTTTGTACTTGTTGTTCATGATCTTCAATATTTGTAACCTCATAGGTAACATGATTAACTTACTTTATATACTTTTAAATATTATCTCATTTTTGGTCCTACATTAGTTTGCTTACGACGCATTTTTACGTACGAAAATATAGGGTGTATACAACTTCTATATTTTGCATACAAGTCATAATTGACGTAAGGGAGATATTCCCATTTCTGGAATCGAAATCCCACCTCGTTATTAAAAATTCACCCTTCGGTCGGACTATTCCAAATTTTTTATATTTTCCAACTTTCGCCAAAATATGTCGAATTGTCCTACGAACATCCAAATCCAAATCCGAACATACGCCTAAGTCCGAAATCATCATTCGAAGCTATTTCCATCATCAAATTTCTATTCCGAGGTCGGTTGCTCAAAAGTCAACTCTCCGATCAACTCTTTCCATTTAAGCTTCTAAATAAGAATTGTTCGTTTAATTAAATTCCGAAAATCAAACTCGACCATACCCATGGGTCATAATACATATTACGAAACTTCTTGAAACCTTAAGCCACTGAACGAGGCGTAAATTCTTAAAACGACAAGTTGGGTCGTTACAATTAATGAAGGTTTTGCTTTATGCTGAGTAATTTCTATCTCTATTTATTATTTTTGGATGTTATATACATTGTGTGGAGCCTTGGGCTATTTGTTATGAAATTAATTGGTTTTGTTATATCTTTGGAATATGGTTGTGACCATTGGGCAAATTATAATATAAATTTATTTAATTATGTTGCCATGTTAATTTTTCGTGTAAATTGTTGTATTGTATGAGTTATTAATTTGGGGAGATAAGGGTGGCATTTTACCGTTGATATTATGTGGGTATAAGGGTGGAATTTTACTGTTGTTGTGTTTGTTGGAATATTTTCTGGGCGGAGCGATAAGGGTGGCTATATGAGCAATAAGGGTGGCTATATGAACGATAAGGGTGTCTATTGATATTGTCTGGGCGGAACGATACGGGTGGCTATAGGAGTGATAAGGGTGGCAATAAGAGCGATAAGGGTGGCAATTGTCAAGGACGATATGTGATGCTATGGGGTTGTGGTGTTGATAATTTTCATGTGATGTTGTGATTTTCTTGTGTTTATTTTTATACCTTGTGCAATTTGCCTTGTTGTTGGTAAATTGATAACACTCTGATTTATGTTGAAACTGAGAGCCTATGGCCAGTGCCAGGCGGATTATATAATGAAATGTGGGCACGAGATGTCGTGAGTAAATAATGAGGATATTTGGCACGTGAATTGTCCGTGTAGTTGTGATATGAAATGTGGGCACGAGTTGCTGTGATGAAATAATAATGATAATTGGCACGTGAATTGTCCATGCGGTTGTGATATGAAATGAGGGCACGAGGTGCCGTTAAAATATGAAAATGGGCTTAGACCCGTGTTTAAAAAACAGGCTGAGACCCGTATTTTTATGATTATGAAATGAGGTGTCACATGGTGACTTTTTATTTGAAAGAATTATATTCAATATATTTATTTGGAAGAATTTTTATTCAAAAGAATTATATGAGAGAATTGTATTTGAATGATATTTATTTTGAGGAAATTATATTTGAAAAAATTTATTGAAAGAAGTATATTTGAATAAAATTATTTGAGAAAACTACATTGAAAGAGAGTTATTTGGAAGAATTATATGTGAAAGAAATTTATTTGAAAAAATTGAATTAAATGGGCGTACATGTATTTATTAATTGTTCAGTGATATTTATGGTATTCTTGTTGTCTTGCTGCGCATACCACTGGTTATTTTATACTACCCTTATTGCTATCTGTTTCCTAGTATTTTGTATATTATATTGCATATGTTATTAGACTAGTGAGTGTCTTGACTGTACCTCGTCTCTACTCCATTGAGGTTAGTCTTGATACTTACTAGGTACCGACCGTAGTATACTCATACTACACTTCTGTATATTTTTGTGCAGAGCCAGGTATTGGAGATATCGGACTTGTGCAGAGTTACAGTGAGAATGTGAGGATTCAAGGTAGAGCTACTTGGTCGTCGCAGTCCCTTGGGATCTTTTCATTTTATTGTACTGTTAATTTATAATCAAACAATATTGCCTATTCGGTCCTCGTGATCATTCCATGTACTGTTAATTTTCGCTGTTAGTTTAAAAAAAATGGCTTCAGAAGGTAATTGAAACCGACTTACCCAGTCCTAGAGACTAGGTGCCACCATGACGCTTGTGGTGAGATTTTGGGTCGTGACATATATGATATTGTTTTTGTTCTTCTTTTTGTAGTTTCTCCATAGTTGGAATCAGTGGTAGTTTGGTGAGGTTTGTGTAGATGTTATAGAGAAGGTAGAGCTTCTCACTCTATCAGATAAGTTGAGAATATTTTTTGAGAAGTTGTACACAATTACATTGAGAATATTTTTTGTTTATACCAAACGTTGCTGAGAATTCGCTATATTCCGAAGGCTAGAAATACGATCAGAAACTTAACATGTTCAACAAAGTTTTTGGCGGGAACATGCTAGTCTGAAAAAAATGCTCGTCCTTAAAATTAAATTGTCAAAATTATTACGAAGAATAATAATAAAAATAAGTTGGAGCAGAATCTAAAAAGTAACATAATATGTAGAAAAACAAAAATGCATGAACTTGGATTACAATTATTTAAGAGTCTCTAGACTTTATCTTCGGGGAAGTATACAAACATCTGTTCTTAGTACTTCTATTTAAGGATTAATCAATACTTATTTTATCTTGAAAATTAAAATTAAAATTTTTAATTTTAGGACAACTCAGTATTTATGTTCCGAAAATAGAAAAGGAAAACTGAATTCACGACACATTGGCTAATTCCTAAATAGCAACCCTTAAAGAGGCTACATGATGTCGTTTCTACTTCATCTTCATGTATATGGGCTAGACTGGACAGAAAAAGTGGATTGCTATGAAGATGGACCGAAAACAAGAAGCTCATTCTAATATAAGGAGAAGGTGTAAGGGATCTTTATACAAATAGCCGCTTACATTCATTATTTATTTTTTCTAGCCATATGCATAAATTATACATAATTATATACATATAATACATAAATTATGTATGTATTATAACTCCACCAGTTTTTTTTAGTTTAAGTGGTTGGATGGCCGGCTATTTGGGTTAATTCTTCAAGATGGAGATGTGAGCCATAATGCATAACTATGGGTTTTGGACTATCATTCAGTGCGGTACTTTATCATTTAAATATAAGAGATTTTACACAAATAGCTGGCGGAATTCACTATTTAATTTTTGTAATCCTTATACATAAATTTTAGATTGATTATATATAATTATATATATAATATAGAATTACATGAAGCCGAAGAGGCAAATATGTTATTTGACGCACAAGCTAAGAAGGAGTTGAAGGGTTAAATATGTTATTTGGTGCACAAGCGAAAGACGTAGAGTCCATTTATTAAATACAGCCTCTATACGTCTACTCTAATGCGCATTGTTCCAACTAAGAAAGCACATAGAAAGTGATGAGTGATGACTAAATATCGATCGAATGAATGAAATAAAAAGGAAGAGATAAGGTAATTCGGATTAAGTCAAATGATTAGATGGAGTTAGAAACATCATTTTTAGGGTACTATAAATATATTAACATAGACAAAATTTCTAACATTGTGACATTGTACTAAAACTACTCTTAATATATAGTTGCGAGCAATTGACAGGACAAGATACAAACTATATTAATTTACTAAAATACATGCACATATTATTCATACTATAAGCATTAAATAAAATCCTGACCCTGTGATCAGCAAGAGTAGTACTCCAGCATACAACAAATTTTTCTTGATATCTCCACCAAACGGCGTCAAATTTTCATCCTTATTAGGAATTTTCGATGCTGGAACAGAACGCTGTAACGACCCGGCCGATCGTTTTGAGAATTCGAGCCCTGATCCCCTAATAACCATTTTCTCCACGTTTGTTTCCGCTATTGGGACTTGCCGGAGTGATTGGTTATGGAACTCAGAGAGTTTTGGGATATATAGTCCCTAGTTGTGAGTTTAAGCCTTAGAATTTGGACTATAGTCGAAACTATGTGAAGCCGGAACTGGAATGGAATTCCGTCGACTCCGTTAGCTCCGTTGAGTGATTTTGGAGTTAGGAGCGCGTCCAGAATGTATTTTGGGGGTCTGTAGTAGATTTAGGCTTGAATTGGCGAAAATTAGTTTTTCGACGATTTCGCCCGATAGTGAAAATTTTGATATCGAGCTTGGAATGGAATTCCGAAAGTGGATGTAGGTTCGTAATGTCATTTGTGACCTGTGTGTAAAATTTAGGGTCATTCGGACTAGATTTGATGTGGTTCGGCGATGTTTGTAGAATTTGAAAAACTTTAAATTCTTAGGCTTGAATCCGTGATTAATTCATGATTTTGGTGTTGTTCGACGTGGTTTAAAGGCTCGACTAAATTCGTATGGTGTTTTAGGATTGGTTGGTATGTTTGCTTGAGGTCCCGGGGGCCTCGGGTGTATTTCGGATGCTTAACGGGTGAAAGCTTAGACTTAGAGGAATTTCTAATCTTTGCTGGTTCTGGTATTTTCGCACCTGCGGAAAAGAGACCGTAGGTGCGCGAGGCGCACATGCGGAGATGGAAGCGCAGATACGAGAAATCGAGAGTTGTCCTGGGGTCGCAAGTGTGAGGATGTTTCCACATCTGCGATGCCCGCAAATGCACAAGGATGTTCGCAAATGCGCAGAAGCAGAAGGGACTCCGCAGACGCGAGTGCACAGATGCGACCCTTTGGTCACAGGTGCGAAGGCAGAGGGGGGCAAGTGAGTTACTCAGATGCACAAGTTTTCCGCACAAGCGCACCCGCAGGTGCGGAAATACCTGGGCAGTGATTAAAACCGAAGGGCTTCGCGATTTTTTTTATTTTTGGCTTTCCAAACTCGGGTTAGGGCGAATTTTGAGAGTATTTTCGAGGCATTTCTTAAGGTAAGTTCTTTGTGCTTATTTTTGGTCAATAATCTTGCCTTGCCATATATTTTCCCACCTAGTTAATGTGTATTTAAGGTGGAAATTAGAAGTTGGAGGCTAGGAATTTGGAAGTTTGAATTGTGGATTGGAGGACCATTTGGTGTCGGATTTTAGTAAATTTGATATGGTTAGACTCGTGAGTGAATGAGCTTTCTAGTTTCGTGAATTTTGTTGGGTTTAGAGACGTGGGCTCGGGGGCCGAGTTTGAGCCAATTTCGGATTTTGGCCTAATGTTTGTAGTTTTTCTTGTGGTGTTCACTCCATTAGCACGTATTGATGGTATTGTACTGTTTTGAATCGATTCGGGCCATTTGGAGTTGGATACTCGTGGCAAGAACATGATATCAGGTTGATTTGAGTTGTTCGGGGTAAGTGACTTGCCTAACCCTGTGTTGGGGACTTTCCCTTAGGTATCTTGATAATAGTTGGTGTGTGGGGCACTGTATATGTGAGGTGACGAGTACGTACATGGGCTATTATTACAAAAATCCCGTTTTCCTTTCTACTTCATAAATTGTTTTCCTTATTAAATTGCACTAATACGTTAAATTGTAAAACGAAGACTAGGGAAGCATGTTTACGTGTTTTAGCTGCCTAATTGACATTATGTGCGTCATGTTTATTTAAGTCCTTAATTGCCTTATTTGTGTCCAGTATAAAATGTATAACTCGATGCCATACCTGTCATTTCCTCTTGCGTTGCATATTTAAATTGGGACTACGGACGTATTCCGGGAGACCCCCCTGTACTGCATATTTACTTTGGGACTACGGACGTATTCTGGGAGATCCCCCTATACTGCATATTTACTTTGGGACTACGGACGTATTCCGGGAGATCCCCCTGCACTGCATATTTACTTTGGGACTACGGACGTATTCCGGTTGATCCCTCAGCACTACATATTTACTTTGGGACTACGGATGTATTCCGGGAGATCCCCCAGCACTGTATATTTACTTTGGGACTAAAGACGTATTTCGGGAGATCCCCTAGCACTGCATATTTACTTTGGGACTACAGACGGATTCCGGGAGATTCCCCTATACTGTATATTCATTTGAAACTATGGGACGGTATCCCGAGAGATATTCCCATTGTGTTTACCTTGTTCTGAGCTGAGGGCTCCCTTTAACTGTGTTATCTTAAATTTTACTTATATCTTTTACTGTTTAATTTACTATATTTACTCTGGTAGGGCCTTAACCTGACCTCGTCACTACTCGACCGAGGTTAGGCTTGGAACTTACTGGGTGCCATTGTGGTATACTCATGCCCTTTACTGCACATGTTTTTATGTGCAGATCCAGGTACGAGCTATCAGCCTTGGGGTTAGCGCATGTTGCTGATTCTAGGAGACTTCAAGGTATTTCTGCTTGCGTCCGCAGATCTTCGGAGTCCCCTTCTACTCCCTCGTCTAGAGATTTTCTTTATTATCTTCAGACTTTTGTATAGAGCTACATTGATTATAGCAGCTTGTGACTTAGTGATATTCCGGGTCTTGGAAAATTATTTTGTATATGCCAAGTGGTTCTACTCTTGGCTATTTAAAATATGTTCTTTATCTTTAAAATGTTGTGTTTTCTTTATATTTTCCGCAATATTAGGCTTACCTAGTCGTAAAGACTAATTGCCATCACGACACCTTACGGAGGGTTAATTTGGGTCGTGACAGACGCCCACCCAGAATTGCTGGCGATTGAATCGAAAGGTTGTTTTTATTGTCTCGGGTTGAATTTAGAACTGAAATATCACCCAGATTTGGTGGTAAGGGGAACACCAAATCCTTTGGCATAGATGGTAGTGGTGATGGTGGTGGCTCCTTTGGTACCTTTGGAAAAATTGGCACTGCTCTACTTGCTAGAGGCTTCATTTCTTGTACTGGACTAAACACTGCTTGAGGTGCTACAAAACATTTATAAAAATAAATTAGCCCCAAAATTAGATGCCTTGCTGCAGAAGGTGGTATCTGACATTGTTTCGCAAAAACAAGAAGAAGAAAATACATGTATAAGTAGTAGTCGCCCTATTTTATTTTATATGTCTTGTTTTTACTGTGTACGAGTTCAAGAATGAAAAATGGACTTTTAAATCACACGACCTTCAACTAAATGTGTGTATGATCTATAACATACTTACCAAATTAGTCTTTGAAACTAGTGGTCTTAATTAAACATGCCAAGTTATTTCTATAAGAGAATTCATTAAGGGTAAAATGAGTGGTGAAAGGTATTTTTTCTAAAACAGATGAAAAACATAAAACATATAAATATAAATGGAGAAAATATTTTTTTCTTTTTGGTAAAAATACACTGTGTAAATATATTTGTACGATAAGCATTTGAAAATAATGGAAATGGAAAATCAATTTGGAACAAGAAATGAAGCCTTAGAAACCCCACTAAAGCCAAGCTATACTAAGAGGCCTCTTAAATTTATTTTGTAAAATCCATATAATAATAAGACACAATTGAATTTGCCTTTTGATCTAAAGATCAATCAAAATATGACTAAATATAAAGTAGCTAAGTCGGCGACAGTGAGTTAAAGTCACAAAATATGTCAAAAATATGAAAAGAAATAAATGAACTTAGAGGAGGAAAAATTAAAATTGAAAAGGAAGTTGAATATGCTAAATACTAAGAGAAAATTTATTGTTATTCGCTAACTCGTCTTGTACAACCTCAACAAACTAAATAAATTGCTTAAACTTGAAATATCTTATTAATAACTTTTATATAAAATAAATTCTATGTTATATATAATAATTAATAATATAGTAAACTCCAAATATTTTTGGGGCCTTCTAATTTTGGGGTCTAGCCTTACCCTTCCGCCGCCCCTGGAAGCATATATTGATACATTTTTATGAAAATTCACTAAAACTTTCAAATGACTTTAGTATTGAGAAACTTAAAAGTCAAACGGAACAATTTTGAATCTTGGATATTAGAATTGGCAAAAATTACTTTTAGCTCGCGGCCGAAATTATTTATATCCATAGCCGCAAAACTTTATAAATTTTTTATATTTTTATAACATATAGAAATGCATATTTATAAAATAAAAAAAAAATTCAGAGCAGCTATACGGTGTCATTTTTCCTATTGGATATCCTGCCACTGATTATTGGTTTAATAAAAAGTTTAAAATTAAATAGTTTTCAAATATTAAAAGATGTCATTCTTTTGAAAAGACGAAAAAAGAAGAGTACTATATAAAATAAAACAGAGGGACATGTTGATGAACTCACCGAGGTGACGAATAGGGTTGAGGTCCCGAAGTGAAACAACTGAAGTAGTTAACAGAAGAAAAGCTAATGTGGCAATCGCTAAGCTGGAGCTGGAAAAATATTTGCACAGTCAATTTAATTATATGATAATTACATGTAACTTTCTATGGTAAACAATGTTTGATAACTAGACAAAATTGTAACTAATTTATAATAAGTTGAACTTCAATGGTTATGTAAAAAGGTTATTTCATATTGTCATTACACATAACTTAACTCATTCTTTTTTTAAGATACAAGGAGGCATTTTTTGAGTTTTAAGAAATTTTGCGTTCAATAGTCTAAAAATGAAAATTAAGTAAAGAATAAGAAAACATTTTTATGCGTTGCCTAGCATGAATTTAATCCAGTATTGTTTTATTCCTATTTATTTGACGCATATCTCAGCAACGAGAATTTATATTATTTTACAAAATTTCAATGAAATAGAATAGAATTTTGCCCCATTTTCATGCTGACAAAAGTATTTTGAGGCTGTAAGATCAAAATATTTCCTCTTTCAGATGGTTTGTGTTTTGGTGACAAATAACAAAGTCCTATATATAGGTGAAGCAAAACGAAAGATAATAATTATAAGAGGAATGGCATTAGAAGCCAATTAATTAACGCATGAGACATGGTAGTTAGGATTAAGGAGAAAATACTGTATCATTTGAGAAGTAAAGCACAATAAAACATGCGCAAAAGGCATAAATGCAAGAAATTCGTTATTAAAGAAAACAAATATTAAGTACTATTATTTAAATCATTTACTGACTAGAAATTGATTTGGGTATTATCCACACTAAATGAGATGATCTCCAATAAATTTCCTCTTTATCATTCTAATTTATTTTTTTGTTTGTTATAGAATATTTTCTGTTTTGTTTTTGGAGAAACGGATATTTTATTAATAAACTACTAAAGTGGCATTACATCACTAGTACTATTAGTAGGAGTAACACTTAAGTTTCCAAACATTGCCAGTTTGTTACATATGGAATTTGAAATAAGTTTAGTAGTAGTTAGTCCATCTTTGTCCTCTTGGATGGTTGTCTTAACAGGATCTGGGTGAACAAAATATTTGTGCCAGCAAGAGGTGGTTGTTTGGAGCCTAATTTACTCAAAATGTGTGCCACCTTGTGTCACGACCCTTTCCGGAAACTATGTCGGATCACTGGATTAGGGTATTAGGACAAATTGTAGAAGGGTTGGTGAATAATCTCCATGCTAAACCTGCTAGTGCATCTTTATTTTTATGGATTGCTTTACGAATTCCCAGACCCCTAGGTTTTTAGGGAGAGTTACGATGTCACGACCCAAAATCCGTTAAAGGTCGTTGTCATGACTCAAAATCCATTAAAGGTCGTGATGGCGCCGAACACCGCTGTCAGGCAAGCCAACATTAAATACTTAATTCAGGTCTCATTTTATTATTTTTGAAATCATAGTTTTTCCTCAATTATATAGTAGAAGATGGAGTTTACAAAATACATAATATTATCTTTAAAAATTCCGATACAATGCAACCAATAGTCATCCCAAAATTCGGTGTCATAAGTGCATGAGCATAAACTAGGAATGTAAAATGAAATACAACAGCTGTCCGGAATACAAATTGGACAGGAAAATTATAAGTACTCTGAAGAAGATTCTGTTGGTTGCGGATCGTCTTATAGAATGCAGCTCACCTAAGTACCCTCCATAATCGCGCCTCTATGCCCAAGGCCGCTAATCATATGTGTACCTGCACAAAAATATGCAGCAAGTGTAGCATGAGTACGTAAATCAACAAATACCCAGTAAGTATCCCGCCTAACCTCGAAGAAGTAGTGACGAGGGTCGACTCAGACACTTACTATGGGCTATAATTAATATACATATGATATGACTGTAAGCCCGATATCATGAAATAAGTAAACAATTCTTTTGTTAGCAAGAGATTTCCCAAATTCATTTTTATCATTTTAACAGTTTATATATCAGGCCAATGAGGCAATATCAATTATTATTATTATTTCCGAAACAATTAATACAATCATGTGAGGTCCTACGGCCCGATCCAACAATAAAAAGAAAATGTGCACTGCCGAGGATCGAACGACGTGAACCATAGATGCATCTATTACCTCGCTTGCGAATCACACATTCGACGCGGTCAAATGTAAACCTGCCGAGGTGAACGACCTGCTCCCATGAGAGTAGTGGAAATTTACCCCACTCACGAAATATATTTGCGACGTTGTTGCACATAGATTTCTTAAGTTATTATAATATTTATTAAATTCTTTTTTTTTTGAAAATACGAGATTAAATGAAAACTTTCAAGTCACGGAATCCTCAAGTTCAACACTTTTCAAGGCAAATAATAAACATAACCAAATAACGGTATCAACAAGGTATGATGTACACCTAAAACTATCCGTACATAAGCATAATAAGCAGCTACACACGGACCCTCGTCACCCCGTGCGTACGTAGCCCCCGCAAGTAGAAGAACATATTTAATCAATTCACCTATGAGGTTAATTCCCTCTTACAAGGTTACAAAGGAGACTTACCTCACTCCGAAGTTGCTTAACCGGTTCCCAAGCCCTTCTGACGACTCAAACCAATGCCAAACGCTCCAAAACTAGCCAATAAATATACAAACCCATAAAGATATAGTTTAATACTCATTATAATCCAATTTATAATAATTTCTAATCCTGATCGAAAAGTCGATAAAAATCACCCTCGGGCCCACTTGCCCGGATTCCGAAATTTTGAAGATAAAATTTATCCCATGGAACCACGAACTCAAATATATAATTTATTCCAAATTCCATACCCAAAATTGTGGTCAAAATCTAAAAATACCAAATTCTAGATTTTCTACCAAAACCCCACAATTTCTACTAATTTCCATGTTCAAATCCATATATAATCATGTATTTAGCTTCATAATAAGTGGAAATCACTTACCTTGACATTGATGACGAAGAATGAGATCCAAACGCGCTCCAAGACCGACTCTCATGGAGGAAATGAGGTGAAAATGAGCCAAGCCCTCGATCTTTAAAGAACCCACTGCCCAGCCCCGTCCTTCGCACCTGCGTTCCAATAGCCGCTCCTGCGGTCTTCCCTGCCCAGCCAAGACCTCGTACCTACGGAAGACTCTTCGCTTCTGCAAGCATCTCAGGTGCTACCTGATCTGCGCATCTGCGAATTCTACGCACCGGCGGTAGCTGCCTCGCGCCTGCGCACTAGCAGGTGCGCTTCTCCAGTCCGCTTCTGCGGCTGCCCCAACTCCAGTCCCTTCTCGTTTCTGCAAGCAATTCACCACACCAGCGATCTCGCACCTGCGGCCAAAGTCACGCAGGTGCGATTACACTAGAAGCATTTAGCTTCAGAAATTCTTAAGTCAAAAAAGCGATCCGTTAACCTTCCGGAATCCACCCGAGGCCCTCGGGAGCTCAACCAAATATACCAACGTCCCAAAACACGTTACAAACTTAGACGAGCCTTCAAATCATATCAAACAAAGTCGGATTCATGAATCGCACCCCATTCCAAGCTTAATAACTTTAAAACTTCAAACTTCAACAATCGATACCGAAACCTATCAAATCACGTCCGATTGACCTCAAATTTTGCACACAAGTCATATTTTACATTACGGACATACTCCAACTTTCGGAATTGGAATCTGACCCCGATATCAAAAAGTCCACTTCCGGTCAAACATCTCAAAACCTTCAAATTTCTAACTTTCTCCAAATGACCTCAAAATGACTTACGGACCTCCAAATCCACATCCGGATGCGCTCCCAATACCAGAATCACCATACGGATATATTCCCAAACTCAGAATCCCTAAAGGACATCGATAACATTAAAATGCACTTCAACCCAAATTTATGAAATCCTTCTAAAAATGCTATCTTCCACAATAGGTGTTGAAATGCTCCCGGGTCACCCAAAACGCGATCCGGACATACGCCCAAGTCCTAAATCATCATATGAACCTGTTGGAACCTTCTAATCCAGATTCCGAGGTCGTTTACGCAAAATCCAATCTTAGTCAATTCCTCCAACATAAGGCGTCCAAAATTAGAATTTTCTCTCCAAATCAACTCTGAACTTCGCGAAATTCAATTCTGACCATACGCAAAAGTTATAATACCTGAAGTGAAGCTGCTCATGGCCTCAAATTACCGAATGACACGCTAGAGCTCAAAACGACCGGTCGTGTCGTTACGTTCTCTCCTACTTAAATATACGTTTGTCCTCGAACGTGCTAAGAACTACTCTGGAGTTGTCTGAAATCACTGTTTAACACCTCGTGCACCTACCCGTGCTATCACAATTTAGTTGAGCACATTAGCTCGAGCTAATATGAAGATTCCCTCTTTTTCATAGCCAAATAGGCCTTAAAGCGTTGTTCCAACATCCGGATTCCCCTACCAGGCCTGTCTCCATCATACGAACACAGTATCAATCCCTATGTGATGCACCGATACATGATTGCATACCTTGGCTGAATCAACACTATGCACTGCATAGCTCACATGGCCATAATAACATCCTCTGATAACAATAGCTAAAATTTCACGAATCCGATGATCACAATACACCTCATGACATATATAAGTCTTGTTTCAACTCTGGCAATACCACCATGATGGAAGACACATGTAGAAATTCATAACCAATTACCAAGTCAACAAATCATTGAATCTCTCTTCTTGACTAGAATCATCTCCCCATTATGAACCGAATAATGATATTTTTTCTTAAGTATGCTTCATATAATCCGATCGCACTGATCCCAGATCCAAAAATCTCGTCTCACCTAGTATAAGTTGCCCAGGCAATAAGCCACCTCAGGCATTGCCAAGAGTCTCACATGATGCCACAATGTGCCAATAAGCTACAAACCCGAACGTGATACATAAGGAAAATGAACTCTAGAAAGGATTACACAACCCGCATAACTAATTTAAACAACCAAAAGGATATTATGAACCTTTCTCAGGAAATGGAAAACAAAACACACGAAAATAGATATAGGAGACTGTAATCAACATCTCACTATTGCGACGTGCAACCTGATCCAAACAATATACCCGTGGCGGCATGACACCCGATCCACTCTCAAAATATACATAAGGAGACACTTACCGAGCTAGAATGCTCATAACTACGAAATACCTGAATATTGGCCACAAGCACGCCAAATGTATAATACCATCCTTGGGGAAACAGATAGTGCCATATGCTACAAAACTCAAGCACAACTAAGGTCCGATATATAATCTAAATCTCGAGAGCCATACTTCTCACATAACACCATCGATGCCCGGAACCTCAACACATATGAAATTAACAAGCCATTTCACAACTCACACGGCACAATATAGTATTACATGAAGTAGCCATCGACGAATTAACATCTAAGTCCGAATACCCCTCCACAAGGAGCGCTATGCTGTAATGAACATCTCAGGCCCGACATAGAGCCCACATTCATATCTAGATCCACCCACGGACCTCAAGCCAATTCGGATCGCACCGTACTAGTCTAATAACCTTTCAAGGGTTCATAATAACCCCTTTTCCCATAACACACAAGAACAACCATCATATCCGGAACAAACCTCCACAATCCACAACCAAATGAATCGAGCGCCCTCTAGGCATAAATTCTCACATGAAAAATAGTACCGCAATCTCCATACTTGGTTCCAATCTTCGATCAATCAAGCAATTACATGTCACACTTATACAATCTTCCTGTGGGGCGTGCTCCCGTGACCTTCCGCATCAGATAACAAGTCTGCGCATCCATACCACCTCAGGTGACTCTAAAGACAATACCAGCTCACTCTAACCATATGAATCCTTTCCCGCTCATCCGAGCTCTGGACATTCTTATCGACACCAAACTACAACCTTGATCCTCAACTTCTTAATCCCATGCCGATCACTACACTTAATCATACCAATGCGCAAGAGAACAAGAATTTCATCTTAACTTTCGTTCTACAAATAGGGTA
The DNA here is from genome assembly GCF_000390325.3 of Nicotiana tomentosiformis. NCBI lineage: Eukaryota > Viridiplantae > Streptophyta > Magnoliopsida > Solanales > Solanaceae > Nicotiana > Nicotiana tomentosiformis. The sequence goes on from NC_090820.1 coordinate 112,131,443, forward strand.
AACAATTAATCACATAGAAACCTTTTACTTAACTCATTCCAAGACAACCATAGCAACACGCAACTGAATCCTCATATCCGTAGAAACTACCAACCTCAAGTAGTGGTCTAAACCACCATAACCCTTCCGGGATCCATCTGCACATAACTGGTCATAATACTAGAAAGCCTCCAAATAAGACCAGTTACAGCGACTGTCAAACCTCGCACGTACCGTCACAAATCACATGAATAACCCAACACTCTGAAGGACTTGATCATTAACATCATTATGCCGATTCAACCATTGCTAACTAACTTATCTCCTTCTAATTTACCCTGGACTTGCCTTAGGAATAATAATAGCTCCATTCAAAACATATCGAACTCAATCTGCACTCGTCCTGAGTGATCCCATTTAACAAGACCACATTGTCTCAAAACCCACGAACCATTTCATACCCTCCTCGTGCGAATAATCGCGTCTTGAACTGATACACCATTTCTGATAATTCTTCTATAAATCCAAAGTTACATGCTCCCATTCCTCTCATGATACCCCATAGACCAAAGATAACATGGAACACTCCAAGCTCCTTTATTATAATCAACTGTAGAAGCTCGATATTCAACCATACTATGGACTCGAAATCCTTAGGCACCACACTTTAACCTCTGAGTCCACTACGTTCGTTGTTGAGAGTCACCCACTCTATCTTGGTCCCAAATATAATCAACTGCAAGGCTCCGCTAGCACGTGACCACCCTCTCAAAGAAGCACCCGACCGAATCACCTTCCTTGTACTCACTTCCACATGAAGCATAATTTCTGAGTCCTCCCAAAGCCTGAACATGAATCGATAATGCCAATTATAGAACACATTCCTTGAATCCTTTGCTCAAATTACCATTGACGTTCTCTTTCTGTAATGACCCAACCGGTCATTTTAACTTTTAGAACCCCGTTCTCTAAAATAAAACTTTCCGTAGGTGCTTGTAATGATTTATGACGTACGGGGATGGTTGGTTTGGGATTTGGAAGTATTTGAGGTGAAACCGGAACAGTTGATTCCTTAAGTTGGCCTTAAAGTTTTAAGTTTGACTTCGGTCAACATTTTGAGAAAACGACCCCGGAATTGAATTTTGATCATTCCAACAGCTCCGTATGGTGATTTTGGACTTAGGAGCGTGATCGGAATTGTTTTTGGAAGTCCGTAGTGAAATTTAGCTTGAAATGGCTAAAATAGGAATTTAAAGTTTGAAAGTTTGACCGGGGAGTTGACTTTTTGATACCGGAGTCGGAATTCAGTTCTGAAAATTTTCATAGCTCTGTTATGTAATTTATGACTTGTTTGTAAAATTTGAGGTCAATCGGAGTTGATTTGATAGGTTCCGACATTGAATGTAGAAGTTGAAAACTCTTAGTTTCATTAAGCTTGAATTAGGGTATGATTCATGGTTTTAACGTTGTTTGATGTGATTTAGAGGTTCGACTAAGTTCATATGATGTTTTAGGACTTGTTTGTATATTTGGTTGAGGTCCCGAGGGCCTCGGGTGAGTTTGGGATGGTTAACGGATCAAAAGTTGGACTGAAAAAGCTGCTGCAATTTTCACTTCTGCTGCATATTCTGGGATGTGATCGAGCCTCAGACCGAGCCCCAGATATCGAGCCCACTATCGAGGCCTGAGTCGAAGTCAGGGACAAGGCTCAGTATCGAAGCCTCGATCGAAGGCAAGGCTCGAGGGCATGATCGAGGGTAAGGCTCGAAGGCTAAAGCTCGATGCAATGATTGAGGCTATGATCGAAGGCCTAACCTCGATACCCTGATCGAGGCCATGACCGAGGTCCAGACTCGAGCATGTGATCGAAGTCACGATCAAAGGTAAGGCTCGATGGCATGATCGAAGGTATGGCTCGAGGGCTAGGATTGAGGCCTAACCCTCAATGACCTGATCGAAGGCACATGTTCGATGCCGCGATTGAGGCCCTGTTCGAGGCCTAGTTCTGAAGTGCTGGGCAGTGTTATAAAGAGAGGACATTCGTCCCATTTGCCATTTTTGACGAACTTGAGCTTGAGCAGAGACAATTTTTGGCAGATTTTCAAGGGAAAAATATTGGAGTAAGTGATTCTAACTCGGATTTGATCAATATACAAGAATATATCATTGTTTTCACAATTTAATTAGTGTTTTGAGATTGAAATTTGGAAAAGTTTAGAAATCTCATAGAAACGAAATTTTGAGAGTTCGGTATCGATTCAGAGTCGGATTTGAGTGAAACTGGTATGGTTGGACTCGTAATTGAATGGGTTGCCGGATTTCATAACTTTCGTCGGATTCCGAGATGTGGGCCCCACGGGCGAATTTTTAATTAATTTCGGAATTTTTATTAAAAATGTAGTATTTCCTTATAGAATTTATTTCCTACAATTTTTAGTGATTGTATTGAATTATTTTGGCTAGATTCGAGCTAGACAAAGTTGGATAATCGTGGAAAAGGCAAAATCTTGGATTAAATTGGAGCAAGACGAGGTAAGTCTCTTGTCTAATCTTGTGAGGGGAAAATTACCTCATAGGTGATTTAAAAAAATTAAATAATTATTGCTAATTGTGGGGGCTACGTACGCACGAGGTGATGAGAGTCCGTGCGTAGCTACTATAAATTCTAATGTCCGGGTAGTTTAGGACTCAAAGCATGCATTACTTGTGTAAATTGTATTCTTTGATTAATTAATATTAATTGATATATATGAATATATATTGTGGATTGTTAGATAAAGATATTAAAGGATGAAAACCTCATATACTTGATTCTCTGTTTAAATTATTAATTGTTAAAGAAATTATTCTTCCTCCCAAACTTATCTCATAATAAATATACTCTCCTTCCGGAGGTACATAAAAATGTCCTCCTTTCTTGTTGAGCGGGCCGAACGCCTCGGCATGATAGATGCATCTATAGATCGCGTCGCACATCCCTCGGCAGTGTACACTACACTCTGAATCGGGCCATACGTCCTCGGCAGAAATCGTGCTTAATAATAATAATAATTAAATGATGCTTTAATAATTTATTTCAGCTTGTAAAGCTAATTAGTAAATTGGAAAATCTTTGGAATTTAATGAATTATTATTCTTGCTTGTTAAGGAATTAATTGTTACTCCTGTAAATGAGATTTAATTGATAAATTAGAATTTATTTCAATTAAAGGAATTTAATTAATATATTGAAAATTGATGCATATTGAAGGAATTTGATTATTTCCGCTGATTAAATAAATTCTGTACATCACGTTGATTTAAATATCGTAGTTTTATTTCAATTGTTATTGACCTATAGTGAGTGTCAAAGTCGGCCATCTCGTCTCTACCACTTTGAGATTAGGCTTGATACTTACTGGGTACACGTTGTTTACGTACTCATACTACACTTGGTGCACTTTTTATGCAGGATCCGAGACAGGTACTAGTGGAGGACCTATCATCACATACCCACGTCATCCAGAGGCATAGTGGTGAGCTGCCTTTCTGAGCCATTCTGCAGCTACCAGTGTCTCTTCTGATATTTATATTCTGTCTATTTTATTTCAGACAGTATTTGAAGTTTTGTATAATCTACTAGTTGCTCATTCACTTGTTACACCAGGTCTTGGCACACACATTGGTAGAGTTTGGGTTTATATTTTCTTGGAATAAAAGTTTAACCAATGTACATTTGATTTAATAGTTGGCTTGCCTAGCTGTAGTGTTGGGCACCATCATGACCTACAGGTGAAATTGGGTCGTGACAACATGGTATCAGAGCACTAGGTTCACGTAGGTCTCATAAATTATGAGCAGACCTAATAGAGTCTTGCGGATCAGTACGGAGACATCTGTACTTATCTTCGAGAGGCTATATGGTGTTAGGAAGCTACCTTCCTTCATATTCTATCGTGCAATTGATGTAGTACTAAATATCCTTCTCTTATTCTCTCACTGATGGTGAGAACACGCTTTAATGATATTCCAGACCAGGGAAGAGCTACTCCCCTAGTTGTTAGAGGCCGAGGGAGGGTTCCAGCCCGTGGTAGAGGGCGAGGACGTCCCAGGACTATTTCGGTTATGCCGCCAGTGGATCCAGTAGAGAATACCATTATTTAGGAGTAGGGTGAGGTGCCTGTGGCAGAGCCAGCTCCGGTGGACTTATCATCTGCACCGGGATTTCAGGATGTTATGGGTCGTATACTGCAATTCATGGATAATATGACTCAGGCCGGTTTATTTCCGGCAGACCCAGCCACATCTCAGGCGGGCGAGGGAGCACAGACCCCTACTGCGCAGGCTCATGGACAGGCAGCTGCTGTATATCAGACCAGGGTGCATTACCCATGGGTGGAGTCCAGCCAGTGGCAACAGCTACACCTGAGCCCAGGCCGACTGTAGCCGCCGATCTTCAGAAACTATTGGACAGATGGACTAGACTACATCCTCTTGTCTCCGGGGGTGAGCGACATAAGGATCCATGGGATTTCATTAATCGTTGCAAGGATGGACTGTACAACATGAGGATATTGGAATCCCATGGGGTTGATTTTGCTACTTTTCAGCTAGAGGGTAGAGCCCGTAGATGGTGGCAGTCTTATGCTCTTGGCAGACCAGCAGATTCTCCTCCCATGACTTGGGATAGGTTCACCCGCATCTTCTTGGACATGTATATTTCACCCTCCCAGAGGGAAGTGTTGCGGTTTCAGTTTGAGCAGCTCCAGCAGGGTCAGATATCAGTGAACGATTATGAGGCGAGGTTTTATTAATTATCTCGCCATGCACTAATGATACTCCCTACTGAGGCGGAGAGAGTGCGAAAGTTTGTATCCAGTTTACATACTGGTATTCAGGCTACTATGGAACGAGAGGTTGAGATGGGTACTTCTTATGAGTGAGTTGTGGAGATAGCCCGGAGGATTGAGGGTGTATGTCAGCGGAGCTGAGAGCAGATTATGAGAGATAAGCGGTTCAGGTACTCTGGAGAGTTCAGAGGTCAGTTCGTGAGGGGACAGTCCAGCAGACCCCCATATCCAGCACCACAACCTCCTCGAGGTGCTCCAGTGCGACCTTATATCAGTGTTATCTCAGAGAGTTCTTACCGCCCACCAGCTATTCAGGGTCCTCCCAGTGGGTATTCAGGTCCCCAGGTCCAGACACTTCGTCAGCAGCCCATCACACCGAAGAGTTGTTACGAGTGTGGGGATCCCAGTCACATGCGGAAGTTTTGCCCCAGGCTTCAAGGTAGACCAGTACAGCAGGGTCAGCAGCCTATGCTTATCTGAGCAGTTCCTCCACCAGTAGTCCGACCACCTAGAGGTGGAGGACAGGTGAGTAGGGGCCGTCCTAGAGGTGGAGGTCATCCAGGCGGAGGCCAACCAGTTGGCGCTCCAGCTCGGTTCTATGCTTTTCCGGCTAGACCAGATGCATAGGCCTCAGATGCCGTGATTACAAGTATTATTTCTGTTTGTGGAAAAGATGCCTCAGTATTATTTGATCCAAGATCTACGTATTCATATATGTCATCTCTATTTGCTCTATTCCTAGGTGTTTCTCGTGAGTCCTTGAGTACTCCTGTTTTTGTGTCCACTCCTGTAGGCGATTCTGTTGTGGTCAACCGGATCTACCGATCTTGTATTATTACATTCTGTGGTTATAGAACTACAGCAGATCTCCTATAGCTTGAGATGATCGATTTTGAAATTATTATGGGTATGGACTGGTTATATCCATATCATGCTATTCTATATTATCATGCCAAGACTGTTACCTTGGCTATTCCAGAATTTCCTAAGCTGGAGTGGAAGGGTTCGCCTGTTAGTTCTTTTAATCGAGTTATTTCTTTTATAAAGGCTCAACACATGGTTGAGAAGGGTTGTTTCACTTATCTAGCCTATGTTCGGGATACTACTGTAGAGACTCCGGCTATTGATTTAGTGCCTGTACTTCAGGAGTTCCCCGATGTATTCGTGTCAGATCATCTAGGTATGCCACCTGATCGTGATATTGATTTCTATATTAACTTGGCTTCAGATACCCAACATATATCTATCTCGTCGTATTGTATGGCTCCGAAAGAATTTAAAGAATTGAAAGAACAGCTTGAGGAGATACTAGCCAAAGGGTTTTTCAGACCGAGTGTATCGCCTTGGGGTGCACCGGTATTATTTGTGAAAAAGAAGGATGGAACAATGCGGTTGTGTATTGATTATCGCCAATTGAACAAAGTCACCATTAAGAACAAGTACCCGTTGCCGCGTATTGATGATCTATTTGACCAGTTGCAGGGTGCTAGGGTATTCCCTAAGATCGACTTGTGGTCGGGGTACCATCAGTTGAAGATTCGGGATTCAGATGTTCTGAAGACTGCTTTCCGTAGTAGATATGGTCATTATGAGTTTCTGGTAATGTCTTTTGGTTTAACTAATGCACCGGCAACATTTATGGATCTGATGAATAGGGTATTCAGGACATATATTGACTCATTTGTCATTGTCTTCATTGATGACATTTTGATCTACTCTCGTAGTAAGGAGGAGCATGAGCAGCATATGAGAGTACTACTTCAGACATTGCAGGAAGAAAATTTATATGCTAAGTTCTCTAAATGTAAGTTTTGGCTAGAGTCTGTAGCATTTTTGGGACATATCGTATCGGGCGAAGGTATTAAAGTTGATCCCAAAAAGATTGAGGCAGTTCATAATTGACATCATCCTTCTTCGGCGACGGAGATCAGGAGTTTTCTGGGTTTGGCACGTTATTATCGTCGGTTCGTGGAAGGTTTTTCATCTATTGCAGCACCTTTGACCAAATTAACCTAGAAGGGTGCTCCATTCCGATGGTCCGATGATTGTGAGGTGAGCTTTCAGAAGCTCAAGACATCATTGACTACAACACCAGTGTTAGTATTGCCTTCTAGTTCGGGGATGTATATAGTGTATTATGATGCTTCGCGCATTGGCTTGGGTTGTGTATTGATGCAGGAAGGGCAAGTTATTGCATATGCTTCACGTCAGCTGAAGCCCCACGAAAAGAATTATCTGGTACATGATTTGGAGTTAGCTGCGATTGTTCACGCTCTTAAGATTTGGAGGCATTATCTTTATGGGGTGTCTTGTGAAGTTTCCACTGATCATCGCAGTTTGCAGCATTTGTTCAAGGAGAGGGATCTAAATTTGAGGCAGCGCAGATGGCTGGAGTTACTAAAAGATTATGATATTACTATCTTGTATCATCCGGGCAAAGAAAATATGGTTGCAGATGCCTTGAGCAGAAAGACGGAGAGTATGGGTAGTTTGGCTTTCATTTCAGCAGAGGAAAGACCATTAGCCCCAGATGTTCAGTCTTTGGCTAACAGACTTGTGAGGCTGGATATTTCAGAGCCCAGCCAAGTTCTTGCATGTGTTGTGGCCCGGTCTTCACTATTTGAACAGATCAAGGCTCGCCAGTATGATGACCCATACATGCTGGTTCTTCGTGAAATGGTACTACGAGGTGGTGCCAAGAAAGTTACTATTAGAGCGGATGGTGTTCTGCGACTCCAGGATCGTCTGTGTGTTCCTAATGTGGAAGAACTAAGGAAAAAGATCCTAGAAGAGGCACACAGTTCTTGATATTCTATTCCTCTAGGTGCTACTAAGATGTATCGTGACTTGAGGCAACATTATTGGTGGCGACGAATGAAAAAGGACATAGTTGAGTACGTAGCTCGGTGTCTAAATTGTCAGCAAGTTAAATATGAGCACCAGAAGCCAGGTGGCCTACTCCAATAGATGACCATACCAGAGTGGAAATAGGAACAAATTACTATGGATTTTTTAGTTGGGTTGCCGCGGACCTTGAGGAAGTTTGATGCAGTTTGGGTGATTGTTGACAGGTTGACCAAGTCGGCACATTTTATTCTTGTTGTGACTACGTATACTTCAAAGAGGTTGGCCCAGATTTATATTCAGGAGATAGTTCGGTTGCACGGTGTGCCAATTTCCATCATATCAGATAGAGGCCCTCAGTTTACTTCACATTTCTGGAGAGCAGTACAGAGTGAGTTAGGGACCCGTGTAGAGCTCAGCACAGCCTTTCATCCGCAGACCTATGGACAGTCAGAGAGGACAATTCATATTTTGGAGGATATGCTCAGAGCATGTGTGATTGACTTTGGAGGTCAGTGGGATTGTTTCCTGCCTTTGGTCGAGTTTGCTTATAATAACACTTACCAATCCATCATCGAGATGGCTCCATTTGAGGCTTTATATGGTCGGCGATGTCGTTCACCTATCGGATGGTTTGAGCCAGGTGAGGCTAAGTTATATGGTACTGATTTGGTAAGGGATGCCTTGGAAAAGGTAAAGTTGATTCAGGAGCGACTTCGTACAGCACAGTCCAGACAAAAGAGTTACGCGGATCAGAAAGCGCGTGATATATCATTTATGGTAGGTGAAAAAGTTCTTTTGAAGGTTTCTCCGATGAAGGGAATTATGAGATTCGGGAAGAAGGGAAAGTTGAGCCAAAGGTTTATAGGCCCATTTGAGGTGTTGAAACGAGTTGGGGAGGTTGCTTATAAGCTTTCCTTGCCTCCCAGCCTATCGGGAGTTCATCGGATTTTTCACGTATCTATCCTCCGGAAGTATCATGCCGACCTATCACATGTGTTAGACTTTAGCACAGTTCAGCTAGATAATACCTTGGGTTATGAAGAGGAGCGAATTGCCATTGTTGATAAACAGGTTCGCCAGTTGAGATCCAAGAGGATTTCTGCAGTAAAAGTCCAGTGGATGGGCCAACCAGTCGAAGAAGCGACTTGGGAGACAGAAGAAGACATGCGGAGCAAATATCCACACTTATTCAGCACTCCAGGTACAATTCTAAACTCGTTCGAGGACGAACGTTTGTTTAAGAGGTGGAGAATCTAATGACCCAACCGGCCATTTTAACTTTTAGAACCCTGTTCCCTAAAATAAAACTTTTTGTAGGTGCTTGTAATGATTTATGACTTGCGGGGATGGTTGGTTCGGGATTTGGAAGTGTTTGAGGTGAAACCGGAACACTTGATTCCTTAAGTTAGCCTTAAAGTTCTAAGTTTGACTTCGGTCAACATTTTGAGAAAACGACCCGGGAATAGAATGTTGATGATTCCAACAGCTCTGTATGGTGATTTTGGACTTAGGAGAGTGATCGCAATTGTTTTTGGAAGTCCGTAGTGAAATTAGGCTTGAAATGGCTAAAATAGGAATTTAAAGTTTGAAAGTTTGACCGGGGAGTTGACTTTATGATACCGGAGTCGGAATTCAGTTCCAAAAATGTTCATAGATCCGTTATGTAATTTATGACTTGTGTGTAAAATTTGAGGTCAATCGGAGTTGATTTGATAGGTTCCGACATTGAATGTAGAAGTTGAAAACTTTTAGTTTCATTAAGCTTGAATTGGGGTATGATTCATGGTTTTAGCATTGTTTGATGTAATTTAGATATTCGACTAAGTTCGTATGATGTTTTAGGACTTGTTGGTATATTTGGTTGAGGTCCCGAGGGCCTCGGGTGAGTTTTGGATGGTTAACGGATCAAAAGTTGGATTGAAAAAGCTGATGCAATATTCAGACGGGCGGGGGAGCACAGACCCCTACTGCGCAGGCTCATGGACAGGCAGCTGCTGTTTATCAGACCTAGGGTGCATTAACCCGTGGGTGGAGTCCAGCCAGTGGCAGCAGCTACACTTGAGCCCAGGCCGGCTGTAGCCGCCGATCCTCAAACACTATTGGACAGATGGACTAGACTACATCCTCCTGTCTTCGGGGGTGAGCGATATAAGGATCCATAGGATTTCATTAATCATTGCAAGGATAGACTGTACAACATGAGGATATTGGAATCCCATGAGGTTGATTTCGCTACTTTTCAGTTAGAGGGTAGAGCCCGTAGATGGTGGCACTCATATACTCTTGGCAGACCAGCAGATTCTCCTCCCATGACTTGGGACAGGTTCACCCACATCTTCTTGGACAGGTATATTCCACCCTCCCAGAGGGAAGAGTTGCGGTTTCAGTTTGACCAGCTCCAGCAAGGTCAGATGTCAGTGACCGATTATGAGGCGAGGTTTTATTAATTATCTCGCCATGCACTAATGATACTACCTACTGAGGCGGAGAGAGTGCGAAGGTTTGTAGCTGGTTTACATACTGGTATTCAGGCTACTATGGCTCGAGAGGTTGAGATGGGTACTTCTTATGAGCGAGTTGTGGAGATAGCCCGGAGGATTGTGGGTGTACGTCAGCAGAGCCGAGAGCAAATTATGAGAGATAAGCGGTTGAGGTACTCTAGAGAGTTCAGAGGTGCTCCGTCCGGGGGAAGAGGTCAGTTCGTGAGGGGACAGTCCAGCAGACCCCCATATCCATCACCACCACCTCCTCGAGGTTCTCCAGTGCGACCTTATCTCAGTATTATCCCAGAGAGTTCTTGCCGCCCACCAGCTATTCAGGGTCCTCCCAGTGGGTGTTCAGGTCCCTAGGGCCAGACACTTAGTCAACAACCCATCGCACCGAAGAGTTGTTACGAGTGCGGGGATCCCAGTCACATGCGGAGGTTTTGCCTAGGCTTTGAGGTAGACCAGTACAGCAGGTCAGCAGCCTATGCTTACCGGACCAGTTGCTCCACCAGTAGTCCGACCACCCAGAGGTGGAGGACATGTGGGTAGGGGCTGTCTTAGAGGTGGAGGTCAGCCAGGCGGAGGCTAGCCAGTTGGCGCTCCAGCTCGGTTCTATGCTTTTTTCGCTAGACCAGATGCAGAGGCCTCAGATGTCGTGATTACATGTATTATTTCTGTTTGTGGAAAAGATGCCTCAGTATTATTCGATCCAAGATCTACGTATTCATATGTGTCATCTCTATTTGCTCTATTCCTGGATGTTTCTCGTGAGACCTTGAGTACTCCTATTTATGTGTCCACTCCTGTAGGCGATTCTGTTGTGGTGAACCGGATCTACCGATCCTGTATTATTACATTCTGTGGTTATGAAACTAGAGCAGATCTCCTATTTCTTGGGATGACCGATTTTGAAATTATTCTAGGTATGGACTAGTTATCTCCATATCATGCTATTCTAGATTATCATGCCAAGACTGTTACCTTAGCTATTCCAGCATTTCCTGAGCTGGAGTGGAAGTGTTTTCCTGTTAGTTCATTTAATCGAGTTATTTCTTTTATAAAGGCTCAACACATGGTTGAGAAGGGTTGTTTGGCTTATCTAGCCTATGTTCGGGATACTACTGCAGAGACTCCGGCTAATGATTCAGTGCCTATACTTCGAGAGTTCCCCGATGTATTCCCGTCAGATCTTCCAGGTATGCCACTTGATCGTGATATTGATTTCTGTATTGACTTAGCTTCAGATACCCAGCCTATATCTATCCCACCGTATCGTTTGTCTCCGAAAGAATTGAAAGAATTGAAAGAACAGCTTGAAGAGTTACTAGCCAAAGGGTTTGTCAGACCGAGTGTATTGCCTTGGGGTGCACCGGTATTATTTGTGAAAAAGAAGGATGGAACAATGCGGATGTGTATTGATTATCGCCAATTGAACAAAGTCACCATTAAGAACAAGTACCCATTGCCGCGTATTGATGATCTATTTGTCCAGTTGCACGGTGCTAGGGTATTCTCTAAGATCGACTATAGGTCGGGGTACCATCAGTTGAAGATTCGGGATTCGGATGTTCCGAAGACTGCTTTCCGTACTAGATATGGTAATTATGAGTTTCTGGTAATGTCTTTTGGTTTAACTAATGCACCGGCAACATTTATGGATCTGATGAAAAGGGTATTCAGGCCATATATTGACTCATTTGTCATTGTCTTCATTGATGACATTTTGATCTACTCTCGTAGTATGGAGGAGCATGAGCAGCATATGAGAGTAGTGCTTCAGACATTGCGGGAACAAAAGCTATATGCTAAGTTCTCTAAATGTCAGTTTTGGCTAGAGTCTGTAGCATTTTTGGGACATATCGTATCGGGCGAAGGTATTAAAGTTGATCCCAAAAAGATTTAAGCAATTCAAAATTGGCATCGTCCCACTTCGGCATCGTCCCACATCGTCCCACTTCAAAATTCCTCTAGGACGGTTGCACGGTGTGCCAATTTCCATCATATCAGATAGAGGCCCTCAGTTTACTTCACATTTTTGGAGAGCAGTACAGAGTGAGTTAGGGACCCATGTAGAGCTCAGCACAGCCTTTCATCCGCAGACCGATGGACAGTCAGAGAGGACAATTCAGATTTTGGAGGATATGCTCAAAGCATGTGTGATTGACTTTTGTGGTCAGTGGTATCGTTTCCTGCCTTTGGCCGAGTTTTCTTATAATAACAGTTACCAATCCAGCATCGAGATGGCTCCGTTTGAGGCTTTATATGGTCGGCGATGTCGTTCACCTATCGGATGGTTTGAGCCAAGTAAGGCTAAGTTATATGGTACTGATTTGGTAAGGGATGCCTTGGAAAAGGTAAAGTTGATTCAGGTGCGACTTCGTACAGCACAGTCCAGACAAAAGAGTTACGCGGATCCGAAAGCGCGTGATATATCATTTATGGTAGGTGAAAAAGTTCTCTTGAAGGTTTTGCCGATGAAGGGAATTATGAGATTCGGGAAGAAGGGCAAGTTGAGCCAAAGGTTTATAGGCCCATTTGAGGTGTTGAAACGAGTTGGGGAGGTTGCTTATGAGCTTGCCTTGTCTCCCATCCTATCGGGAGTTCATCCGGTTTTTCACGTATCTATGATCCGGAAGTATCATGCCGACCTATCACATGTGTTAGAATTCAGCACAGTTCAGCTAGATAATAGTTTGGGTTATGTAGAGGAGCCAATTGCCATTGTTGATAAACAGGTTCGCCAGTTGAGATCCAAGAGGATTTCTGCAGTAAAAGTCCAGTGGAGGGGCCAACCATTCGAAGAAACGACTTGGGAGACCGAGGAAACCAACAATTCCGTATGGTGATTTTGGACTTAGGAGAGTGATCGCAATTGTTTTTGGAAGTCCGTAGTGAAATTAGGCTTGAAATGGCTAAAATAGGAATTTAAAGTTTGAAAGTTTGACCGGGGAGTTGACTTTATGATACCGGAGTCGGAATTCAGTTCCAAAAATGTTCATAGATCCGTTATGTAATTTATGACTTGTGTGTAAAATTTGAGGTCAATCAGAGTTGATTTGATAGGTTCCGACATTGAATGTAGAAGTTAAAAACTCTTAGTTTCATTAAACTTGAATTGGGGTATGATTCATGGTTTTAGCGTTGTTTGATGTGATTTAGATGTTCGACTAAGTTCGTATGATGTTTTAGGACTTGTTGGTATATTTGGTTGAGGTCCCGAGGGCCTCGAGTGAGTTTCGGATGGTTAACGGATCAAAAGTTGGATTGAAAAAGGTGCTGCAATATTCAGACGGGCGGGGGAGCACAGACCCCTACTGCGCAGGCTCATGGACAGGCAGCTGCTGTATATCAGACCTAGGGTGCATTACCCGTGGGTGGAGTCCAGCCAGTGGCAGCAGCTACACTTGAGCCCAGGCCGGCTGTAACCGCCGATCCTCAAAAACTATTGGACAGATGGACTAGACTACATCCTCCTGTCTTCAGGGGTGAGCGATATAAGGATCCATAGGATTTCATTAATCGTTGCAAGGATAGACTGTACAACATGAGGATATTGGAATCCCATGAGGTTGATTTCGCTACTTTTCAGCTAGAGGGTAGAGCCCGTAGATGGTGGCAGTCATATGCTCTTGGCAGACCAGCAGATTCTCCTCCCATGACTTGGGACAGGTTCACCCACATCTTCTTGGACAGGTATATTCCACCCTCCCAGAAGGAAGAGTTGCGGTTTCAGTTTGAGCAGCTCCAGCAGGGTCAGATGTCAGTGACCGATTATGAGGCGAGGTTTTATGAATTATCTCACCATGTACTAATGATACTCCCTACTGAGGCGGAGAGAGTGGGGAGGTTTGTAGCCGGTTTACATACTGGTATTCAGGCTACTATGGCTCGAGAGGTTGAGATGGGTACTTCTTATGAGCGAGTTGTGGAGATAGCCCGGAGGATTGAGGGTGTACGTCAGCAGAGCCGAGAGCAAATTATGAGAGATAAGTGGTTGAGGTACTCTAGAGAGTTCAGAGGTGCTCCGTCCGGGGGAAGAGGTCAGTTCGTGAGGGGACAGTCCAGCAGACCCCCATATCCATCACCACCACCTCCTCGAGGTTCTCCAGTGCGACCTTATCTCAGTGTTATCCCAGAGAGTTATTACCGCCCACCAGCTATTCAGGGTCCTCCCAGTGGGTGTTAAGGTCCCCAGGGCCAGACACATAGTCAACAACCCATCGCACCGAAGATTTGTTACGAGTGCGGGGATCCCAGTCACATGCGGAGGTTTTGCCCCAGGCTTTGAGGTAGACCAGTACAGCAGGTCAGCAGCCTATGCTTACCGGACCAGTTGCTCCACCAGTAGTCCGACCACCCAGAGGTGTAGGACATGTGGGTAGGGGCCGTCTTAGAGGTGGAGGTCAGCCAGGCGGAGGCTAGCCAGTTGGCGCTTCAGCTCGGTTCTATGCTTTTTTCGCTAGACCAGATGCAGAGGCCTCAGATGTCGTGATTACAGGTATTATTTCTGTTTGTGGAAAAGATGCCTCAGTATTATTCGATCCAGGATCTATGTATTCATATGTGTCATCTCTATTTGCTCTATTCCTGGGTGTTTCTCGTGAGACCTTGAGTACTCCTATTTATGTGTCCACTCATGTAGGCGATTCTGTTGTGGTGAACCGGATCTACCGATCCTGTATTATTACATTCTGTGGTTATGAAACTAGAGCAGATCTCCTATTGCTTGAGATGACCGATTTTGAAATTATTCTAGGTATGGACTGGTTATCTCCATATCATGCTATTCTAGATTATCATGCCAAGACTGTTACCTTGGCTATTCCAGCATTTCCTGAGCTGGAGTGGAAGGGTTTTCCTGTTAGTTCATTTAATCGAGTTATTTCTTTTATAAAGGCTCAACACATGGTTGAGAAGGGTTGTTTGGCTTATCTAGCCTATGTTCGGGATACTACTACAGAGACTCCGGCTATTGATTCAGTGCCTATACTTCGAGAGTTCCCTGATGTATTCCCGTCAGATCTTCCAGGTATGCCACTTGATCGTGATATTGATTTCTGTATTCACTTAGCTTCAGATACCCAGCCTATATCTATCCAACCATATCGTATGGTTCCAAAAGAATTGAAAGAATTGAAAGAACAGCTTGAAGAGTTACTAGCCAAAGGGTTTGTCAGACCGAGTGTATTGCCTTGGGGTGCACCGGTATTATTTGTGAAAAAGAAGGATGGAACAATGCGGATGTGTATTGATTATCGCCAATTGAACAAAGTCACCATTAAGAACAAGTACCCGTTGCCGCGTATTGATGATCTATTTGTCCAGTTGCACGGTGCTAGGGTATTCTCTAAGATCGACTTGAGGTCGGGGTACCATCAGTTGAAGATTCGGGATTCGGATGTTCCGAAGACTGCTTTCCATACTAGATATGGTAATTATGAGTTTCTGGTAATGTCTTTTGGTTTAACTAATGCACCGGCAACATTTATGGATCTGATGAACAGGGTATTCAGGCCATATATTGACTCATTTGTCATTGTCTTCATTGATGACATTTTGATCTACTCTCGTAGTATGGAGGAGCATGAGCAGCATATGAGAGTACTACTTCAGACATTGCGGGAAGAAAATTTATATGCTAAGTTCTCTAAATGTCAGTTTTGGCTAGAGTCTGTAGCATTTTTGGGACATATCGTATCGGGCGAAGGTATTAAAGTTGATCCCAAAAAGATTTAGGCAATTCAAAATTGGCATCGTCTCACTTCGGCATCGTCCCACATCGTCCCACTTCAAAATTCCTCTAGGACGGTTGCACGGTGTGCCAATTTCCATCATATCAGATAGAGGCCCTCAGTTTACTTCACATTTTTGGAGAGCAGTACAGAGTGAGTTAGGGACCCATGTAGAGCTCAGCACAGCCTTTCATCCGCAGACCGATGGATAGTCAGAGAGGACAATTCAGATTTTGGAGGATATGCTCAAAGCATGTGTGATTGACTTTGGTGGTCAGTGGTATCGTTTCCTGCCTTTGGCCGAGTTTTCTTATAATAACAGTTACCAATCCAGCATCGAGATGGCTTCGTTTGAGGCTTTATATGGTCGGTGATGTCGTTCACCTATCGGATGGTTTGAGCCAAGTAAGGCTAAGTTATATGGTACTGATTTGGTAAGGGATGCCTTGGAAAAGGTAAAGTTGATTCAGGTGCGACTTCGTACAGCACAGTCCAGACAAAAGAGTTACGCGGATCAGAAAGCGCGTGATATATCATTTATGGTAGGTGAAAAAGTTCTCTTGAAGGTTTTGCCGATGAAGGGAATTATGAGATTCGGGAAGAAGGGCAAGTTGAGCCAGATGTTTATAGGCCCATTTGAGGTGTTGAAACGAGTTGGGGAGGTTGCTTATGAGCTTGCCTTGCCTCCCAGTCTATCGGGAGTTCATCCAGTTTTTCACGTATCTATGATCCGGAAGTATCATGCCGACCTATCACATGTGTTAGAATTCAGCATAGTTCAGCTAGATAATAGTTTGGGTTATAAAGAGGAGCCAATTGCCATTGTTGATAAACAGGTTCGCCAGTTGATATCCAAGAGGATTTCTGCAGTAAAAGTCCAGTGGAGGGGCCAACCAGTCGAAGAAGCGAATTGGGAGACCGAGGAATCCAACAATTCCGTATTAGGACTTGTTGGTATATTTCGTTGAGGTCCCGAGGGCCTCGGGTGAGTTTCGGATGGTTAACGGATCAAAAGTTGGACTGAAAAAGCTGCTGCAATTTTCTCATCTGCTGCATATTCTGGGATGTGATCGAGCCTCAGACCGAGCCCCAGATATCGATCACACGATCGAGGCCTGAGCTGAAGTCAGGGACGAGGCTCAGTATCGAAGCCTCGATCGAAGGCAAGGCTCGAGGGCATGATCGAGGGTAAGGCTCGAAGGCTCAAGCTCGATGCAATGATTGAGGCGAGGCCATGACCGAGGTCCAGACTCGAGCATGTGATCGAAGTCGCGATCAAAGGTAAGGCTTGATGACATGATCGAAGGTATGGATCGAGGGCTAGGATTGAGGCCCAACCCTCGATGCCCTGATCGAAGGCACATGTTCGATGCCGCGATCGAGACCCTTTTCGAGGCCCATTATCCATTTTTGACGAACTTGAGCTTGAGCATAGACGACTTTTGGCAGATTTTTAAGGGAAAAACATTGGGGTAAGTGATTCTAACTCGGATTTGATCAATATACAAGAATATATCATTGTTTTCACAATTTAATTAGTGTTTTGAGATTGAAATTTGGAAAAGTTTAGAAATCTCACAGAAACAAAATTTTGAGATTTCGGTATAGATTCGGAGTCAGATTTGAGTGAAACTGGTATGGTTGGAGTCGTAATTGAATGGGTTGTCGGATTTCATAACTTTCATCGGATTCCGAGATGTGGGCCCCGCGGGCGAAATTTTAATTAATTTCAGGATTTTTATTAAAAATGTAGTATTTCCTTATAGAATTTATTTCCTACAATTTTTAGTGATTGTATTTAATTATTTTGGCTAGATTCGAACCAGAAAGAGTTGGATAATCGTGGAAAAGGAAAAATCTTGGATTAAATTGGAGCAAGACGAGGTAAGTCTCTTGTCTAATCTTGTGAGGGGGAAATTACCTCATAGGTGATTTAAAAAAATTAAATAATTATTGCTAATTGTGGGGGCTACGTACGCACGAGGTGACGAGAGTCCGTGCGTAGCTACTATAAATGCTAAAGTCTAGGTAGTTTAAGACTCAAAGCATGCATTACTTGTGTAAATTATATTCTTTGATTAATTAATATTAATTGATATATTTGAATATATACTGTGGATTGCTAGAGAAAGATATTAAAGGATGAAAACCTCATATACTTGATTCTTTGTTTAAATTATTAATTGTTAATGAAATTAGTCTTCCTCCCAAACTTATCTCATAATAAATATACTCTTCTTCCGGAGGTACATAAAAATGTTCTCCTTTCTTGTGGAGCAGGCCGAACGCCTCGGCAGGATAGATGCATCTATGGGTCGCGCCGCACGTCCCTCGGCAGTGTCCACGACACTCTGGATCGGGCCGTACGTCCTCGGCAGAAATCGTGTTTAATAATAATAATAATTACACGATGCTTTAATAATTTATTTCAGCTTGTAAAGCTAATTAGTAAATTGGAAAATCTTTGGAATTTAATGAATTATTATTCTTGCTTGTTAAGGAATTAATTGTTACTCCTGTAAATGAGATTTAATTGATAAATTAGAATTTATTTCAATTAAAGGAATTTAATTAATATATTGAAAATTGATGCATATTGAAGGAATTTGATTATTTCCGCTGATTAAATAAATTATGTAAATCACGTTGATTTAAATATCGTAGTTTTATTTCAATTGTTATTGACCTATAGTGAGTGTCAAAGTCGGCCATCTCGTCTCTACCACTTTGAGATTAGGCTTGATACTTACTGGGTACACGTTGTTTACGTACTCATACTACACTTGGTGCACTTTTTATGCAGGATCCCAGACAGGTACTAGTGGAGGACCTATCATCACATACCCACGTCATCCAGAGGCATAGTGGTGAGCTGCCTTTCTAAGCTGTTCTGCAGCTACCAGTGTCTCTTCTGATATTTATATTATTTCTATTTTATTTCAGACAGTATTTGGAGTTTTGTATAATCTACTAGATGCTCATTCACTTGTGACACCAGGTCTTAGCACACACATTGGTAGAGCTTGGGGGTTTATATTTTCTTGGAATAAAAGTTTAACCAATGTACGTTTGATTTATTAGTTGGCTTGCCTAGCTGTAGTGTTGGGCGCCATCACGACCTACAGGTGAAATTGGGTCGTGACACTTCCCTTAGCCGCAACAACCCATCAATATGCTGATATCCAGAAACTTCACAAGTAGATAACCATGCATATCCAAATTCGTAGACGGTGGGACTCTCCCACTTAGCTTTAAGCTACTATTGCATAACGCTGGAACCCACCAAGATTCTTTCTTCACCGTCGACCTGATCTTGCACCATCAACCCGCCAAATTTCCTCGAAATCCTTATGTTAAACATTTCATGAACATTATGAATCACTAGCCGCATTCACATATTCGACCTCTTACTGGATAGTTAGTAAAAGTGTTCGTAGAAGCTTCTTCAACACCACGCAACCGCTAACCTTCTCACAGGGGATATCCCATCTGTGGAAATTCCATGCCGACATCTTCCAACAATGATGCACCAAGTACAATTACCACAAAGCCAAAAATCCACCCCGAGCACGTGCTCATTCACCAGATGTACAAATCCGTCCACTCCTCATGAACATCAACTAAAGGTGCGACAATACCTTCAAATCCAAGGTCATGTTGTATCCTTCTTCATATCAAGCAACTTCTTTCTGTTGTATCTACATCACCTGCCGTATAATAG
Source organism: Nicotiana tomentosiformis (assembly GCF_000390325.3). Lineage (NCBI taxonomy): Eukaryota > Viridiplantae > Streptophyta > Magnoliopsida > Solanales > Solanaceae > Nicotiana > Nicotiana tomentosiformis. The sequence goes on from NC_090820.1 coordinate 112,151,037, forward strand.
CCAATATTTCAAATTAAGTCCATGGACCTCGTCACTTGCCACCATGAATCCCAATTCACTCTAATTTCTTCTCTAGGCGTGTAGTCATCCTACCACAGAACCCATATGCCAATCTGCGACTCTCCCCCTTTGGTTAAACTCACTCTTTTCAGCAACTACTCGACTCATGTTTCTCGTACTTGGTTTTCTAGAATCTTATCCACCGCGAGACACCTCCCGCATGTCCTTCCTCATCCTTCACTGCCTAGTTGTTGCCTTAAGTCAAAATCTATCTGTGTAGCACTTGAACCAACAGGTCGCCTACGTAGAAGTACATCTACTGAGCTAATGAGCCTTAAGCTCCCGCATTTCTGTTTCCTTAAGCTCTCAGAAGTACAGCTACTGAGCTGAAATAACGGAATATCCTTCCGCAAGGTGACGACAATAGCCCAATCAACTACTCAAGGGGAAAAATCCTGCACTGCATCTAAAGTACCATTACAATTCCTCAATTCTCGTTCGATAGCAAGCGCTTCATGTCGCATAAGATGGAATAAGAAGAAATAAAGGCATAAGCCTCAAAGGAATCAAATCGCCGGATGAGGAATCAAGAAGGGAAGTGCTCCTAACAGCGTTGTAGCCTCTCGAAGATAAGTACAGACGTCTCTGTATCGATACGCAAGACTCTACTAGATTCGCTCATAACTCGTGAGACCCAAGTGAATCTAGTGCTTTGATACAATGTTGTCACGACCAAAAATCCGTTAAAGGTCGTTATCACAATCCAAAATCCATTAAAGGTCGTGATGGCGTTGGACACCACTATCAGGCAAGCCAACACTAAATACATAATTTAGGTCTCCTTTTAATAATTTTGAAATCATAGATTTTCCTCAATTAAATAGTAGAAGATGGAGTTTACAAAATACATAATAATATCTTTAAAAATTTCGATACAGTTCAACCCATAATCATCTCAAAAACCCGGTGTCATAAGTGCATGAACATTAACTAGGAATGTAAAATGAAATACAACAGTTGTCCCGAATACAAATTGGACAGGAAAAATGTAAGTACTCTGAAAGGGACTCTGTTGGCTGCGGATCGTCGTGTAGAATGCAGCTCACCTAAGTCCCCGCCATAATCGCGCCACTACACCCACAAGGCTGATAAACATATGTGTACCTGCACAAAAATGTGCAGCAAGTGTAGCATGAGTACGTAAACAACGTGTACCCAGTAAGTATCAAGCCTAATCTTGAAGAAGTAGTGACGAGAGGTTGACTTTGACACTCACTAAGGGTCACTAATATTAAAAATATAAATATTAAATCAACATAATTTATAAGATTAACAATAATTTTCTTTAACCAACAGAAATAATTAAATTCCTTCAAATGTGACCATTTCCAATTTATTAATTAATTTCACAAGCTGCAATAAATAGAAAAGTATCATGTAATTATTATTATTAGGCACGATGTCTGCCTAGGTCGTTCGGGCTTATCCAGAGTGTTGTGTACACTGCCGAGGGACGTGCGACGCGATCCATAGATGCATCTATAATGCCGAGGCTTTCGGCCCGCTCCACACGAAAGGAGGATATTTTCTTATGTACATATGGAATGAGAAGATATTTATATTTATTAAGATTTACACACCAGGAAGTACAGTTTATAGCAACAGTTAAATAATTTGAGCAAATATTCAAGTATGTAAAATTTTAGTCTCTTATTATTTCCTCTAAAAGTTTACAACAAAAATTCCAATATTTGAATTAACTGAAAGATGCAATTATCACAAGTAATTCATGATTTGAGTCCTAAACTACCTGGACTTAGCAATATTAGTAGCTACGCATGGACTCTCGTCACCTCGCACGTACGTAGCCACCAAAATTAGCAACAATTATTAATTTAAATCACCTAGGGGTAAATTCCCTCTTACAAGGTTAGACAAGAGACTTACCTCGCTCCGAAGTTCCATAGCCGGCTCCCAAGCCTTTCAAACAACTCGACCGATGCCCAACGCTCCAAAACTCGCTTTATTAACATTCACAAGCTTTTAATCCTCCTCCAACATCGTAACATTGAGTAAAATGCTCATAGGCCACCAACAAATTGACATCTACAATTACAATCAAAATATGACTCAAAAATATTTATCAATATCCATTCATGGTTCACAAGTTGGCTATAAGCGTCCAGCTCGAATCGTCTAATAGGTTCACTTACTAGCACATTCAAGTTCAATCTTTTCATTTAATACTCATTTGAAGTCATCAATGATACTACATTAATTCTCCAACACCACCAAATTACTATTCATCATCTTCCCTAACCAACATTTCCAAAACATTCAATTTGGTGATTACTTAGTTGATCACTTCCAACTAAGCTAGAAAATGATTCCATAGGTTCATTGCATCCTTTAATTTCATTTCTAAGAACACTATTTATCTTTCCCTCATTTTCTCAAGAACACTATTCATGCCATGAATTAGGTTTATTAAATCAATTATCCAACCATAACAATATGAAACAAATATTAGAATTACTCTCACCGACTCATAAGAAATGAGCTTGAAGCATTAGTATTACCTTCTTGAAGTTTTTCCTTAAAATTTCAATGTTTGGGAAATTTGGTGTTCTTGAACAACTTGAAAGATTTCTAGGGATTTAAAAGATTGAAGGATGTTAATACTAGTGTTAATAGGATGTTATTAACTTAAAATATAAAAAAAAACTCACCTTGTATTCTTAAGTAGTCCCCAAGGTCGAATCCACCATGAAATAACCAATCCCTAGCTCAAACAAATCCCCCAAAATGGCTGGTGCCCGTGACTGCCTTATATAGGCATAGGTGCTTCAGCGAGTTGTACCCTGTACTGTGCAGGTTATACCTCATATTACAAGTTTTCCCCTACTTCACACCTTTTACTAAAACGTCCATAACTCCTTGTAGAAATATTCAAATGAAGAACGGTTTAAAGCGTGAGAAACTAAACTCAAAGATCTTTCATTTGATAGGTTGTTCACCATATAACTTATATATATATATATATATATATATATATAAGGCATGCTCGTCCAAAGTTAGGTTTTGTGTGTACTCCTTTGGAACTTTAGTCTATCATGTAATTTCCAACTTGACTTAGACTTAGGGCTCTCCTTAGACCCCACACCACTTATAATATGACTCGTACACTTATTAACATACGAACTTGCTGGAACCTTTAAATCCCGATTCCGGGGTCGTTTATTAAAAAATCCAACCTTAGTCAATTCTTCCAACATTAAGCTTTCGAAATGAAATTGTTTTTTGCAAATCAACTCCGAACTTCCCGAAATTCAATTCCGACAACGCGTATAAGTCATAATACCTGAATTGAAGCTGCTCAGGTCCTCAAACGACCGAACGGCATGTTAGGGCTCAAAACGACCGGTCAGGTCGTTATTTTATCTCCCACTTAAACATACGTTCGTCCTCGAACATGCTAAGAACTGCTCTTTAGTTGATCTCACTAGCTCGAGCCAGTGTGAAGATTTTCCTTTTTTTTCCTTAGTCAAATAAGCCTTAAAGCCCAATTCAAACATCCAAAATTCTCCGCCAGACCTGTTTCCATCATCCAAACACTGTATAAATCACTACAAGATGCACCAATACATGGTTGCATACCTTTGCTAAATCCAGACCATGCACCGCATAATTCTCATAACCATAATAACATCCTCTGATATCAATAGCCGAAATTCCACAAATTTTATGCCCACAACACACCTCATGACACATATAAGTCATGCTCCAACTCTTGAAAACGCTGCCACAACGGAAGAGATGTGTAGAAATTCATAACCAACTGCCGAATTAATAAATCATGGAGTCTCTCATCTTGACAAGGACCATCACCTCATTTTGAACTGCATAGCGATATTTGTTCTTTAGTATACCTTATATAAATCTAATTGTACTGATTTCAGGTCCAGTTGTCTCGTCTCACCCAATATAAGCTACACATGCAATAAGCTACCTCAAACACTGACCAAGATCTAGTATGACGCCAATAATGCGCCAACATGATAGAAACTCAAATGTGATACATAAGGAAAAATGAACTTTGGAAAGAAGTACTCGACCCGCGTAACTAATTTAACAACTGAAAAGATGTCATGAATCTTTCTCAAAAAATGCGGACAAAACACACAGGAATAGATATAGGGAACTATGCTCAACATCACGCTACTTCGGCGTGCAACCCAATTCACATATGATACCATTGCGGCATGCAACCCAATCCATGATTAATAATCTAAGAAAAACACACATCAAATCGTAATGATTATACTCACTAATATCCGAATATTAACCATAAGCATGCCAAGTGCATAATGCAAATCCTAGGGAGATGGGTAGCGTCATGCGCTATAAAATTCGAGCACAACAAAGGTGTGATATATGATTTGCATCTTGAGAGCCATCCTACTCACATAACACCACCATTGTGTGGGACCTCAACACATTGTACAAATAATTAAGTCATCTCACAACCCACATGGAACTATAAAGTATCACATGAAATAGCTGGCGACGAAATTAACATCCCATGCCCGAATATTCTTCAATAAGGAATGCTATGCCGAATGAACACACCCAGGGTGGTAAAGAGTACACATCCATATTTGGCTCCATCAACGAACCTCAAATAGATTCTGATATGTCTCAACCCAAAATTCGATTAGTCATGATCGAACCTAACCCAACCCGATAGGTAAGCCAACTATTCACTATCCAATTCCAATGTAATTTAACAAGACAGTTAAGTAAAATAAAATATCTAAATCTTATACATTCCCCAAGAACTGGTAGTACAAATCATAAGCTTCTAAGAATAGAGTTTACAAAGCTGGTATGAAATAAATACATCATCTATTTGAAAAGTACATAAACAGAGTTTTATGAATCTAAGGCTACCATGAACAAGAGGCAGCTACAATGCGAACACATGTACATCTTCAAATTCGGCAACCATCGAGCACAACAACAACAACAGCCAACATCTGCATGCAATGTGCAGAATTGTAGTATCAGTACAACAAACCCCATGTATTGTGTAAGTAAAAAACCTAACCTTAGGTTGAAAGTTGTGACGAGCTTTTGCCAAGGTCGGGTCCAAAACCAATAGTCCACAATAGTCCATAACAACGTAAAGCAAATAATACAATAAGTAACTCAGAAATAAAATGCTCATCTAAATCATTATTTCTAAAAATAGTTCTCCCTTTCAATTACATCAGCAAAAACCCAAATCGTTTACCGATGTTGCCAAAAATATGAATAAGTTTGAAAATAATAATTTTCCCAAAAATCCTTTCAATAATAAATGAGATGTTTCATTTTCTTGCCAGATAACCCGTGTAAAAAAATGCATCCCTATGCCCATCTGTCAACATGTATGAGAAATCATGAATGATGTGATACTGTACAACATGAGGAAAATACATCTCTATACTTGTATGTCATGAGTGCATGTCATTGCGATGCAACTTAGTGATAAAATCATATGCATACTCTTAAAGTATCATTTCACTCAGTCCTTACAGTCACTCAGTCCTCTCAATCGCTCGGAATTCGACACTCACACTCAGTAAGTACCTACGCTCACTGGGGAGTTTAGACTCAGTAGGGGCTCCTTCAGCCCAAACGCTATAATCTGCACGTACAACTCACGTGCTGCACGGACAACTCACGTGCTATAGTATCAATATTTGTATCCGCATGGACAACTCACGTGCTATAATAAGCCAATCTGGCCTACTGCGGCGTGCAGCCCGATCCCATACTTATTCTCACAATCTGGCCCTCGACCTCACTCAGTCATCAATCTCTCTAGTCTCTAGGGCTCACAATGCCATGAAAATAGCCCGAAAATGATGATATGATGTATCAATAAATAATAACAGAGACTGAGATATGATATGCAATGAAATGAAATAAATATGACTCAGTATGAATTTTCAATATAAAATAAATAATTCACAGCAATATAACCTCTATGGGTCCCAATAATACTAGCACATAAACTCAACACGATTTTTAATATGATTCTGAGCTCAATTTCTCTAACACATAAAACTGCATGGTAAAAGCCAAAATTATTTGACTACAAAATTCCACGAAACAATTACGTCACAATTTCTATAGTGCACGCCCATACGCCCGTCACCTAGCATGTGCGTCACCTCCCTCAATTCACATAATACATATATTAAGGGTTCATACCCTCCGCTCTAAGATTAGAATACTTACTTACCTAGAACAAGCCGAATCCAATGTCGAACAAGCTAAACAATGCTCCATAAAGTCCATTCTGCGCGTAACAACTTCCGAACGGCTCGAATCGAGCCACAATTAATTTGATTCAGTCCAAAAAATTATAGGAATTAATTCCATATCAAAATACTAATATTTTCCCGCAAAAATCCGAAATTATACTCCAAAAATCACATATGGGGCCCGCATCTCGGAATCCAACGAAACTTACAAAATCTGACAACCCATCCAATTTCAAGTTCAACCATACTAATTTCACTCAATTCCGACTCCAAATCGATGTTCAACACTCAAAAATTTGTTTATGAAATTATAGGAATTTCCTTCGATTTCTCATGAAGATTCAATTATCTTACACCAAATATGAAGATTAATTAATAAAATATAAGCACTAGGGAGTCAAGAACACTTACCCCAAGGTGCATGGCAAAATCACCCAAACCTAGCTCCAAAATCCGAAATTGGTGAAAAATAAAGAAACGCCGAGCTTAAAGGGTTCTGCCCTAGAGACTTCCGCATCTGCGGACAAAAGGTCGCACCTGCGACCCTCGCTTTTGCAGAAAATGTCGCACCTGCACTGCCCGGATTCCTCACCATTTTTCGCTTCTGCGCCCACCCCTTCGTACTTGCGGCCTCGCAGATGCAGGAAAATTTCTTGCGCCTACGAGCACTGTCTAGTTCCACTCTTGGCCCCTTCTGTGACTGATTTCGTGCACATGCGGCTTCGCACCTGCTATCCAAAGCTTCGCAGGTGCGATCACACTAGTAGGCAGCAGTTCAACAAATGTTTCAAGTTGAATTTGATCTGTTAACCATCCGAAACTCACCCGAGCCACTCAGGACCCCGTCCAAATATTCCAACAAGTCCCATAATATAACACGGACCTACTCGAATCACATCAAACAATATCAAATTGACGAATCATGCCTCAAATCAAAATCTATGAACTATGAACTTTCAAATTCTATATCTTGTGCCGAAACACATTAAATCAATTCGGAATGACTTCAATCTTTGCACACAAGTCACATTTCACATTACAGACCTATTCCAATTTTCAGAATCGGATTCCGACCCCGATATCAGAAAGTCAACCCCTTGGTCATACTTCCCAAAATTCAACTTTCGCCATTTCAAGCCTAATTCCACTACGGACCTCCAAGCAATTTTCCGGACACGCTCCTAAGTAAAAAATTACCATACGGAGCTACTGGAATCATCAAAATTCGAATTTGAGGTCGTTTACACATAAGTTGACATCCGGTCGACTTTTCCAACTTAAGCTTTCCATTAAGAGACTAAGCGTCTCAATTCATTCCGAAATCTCTCCAGACCCGAACCAATTAACCCGGTAAGTCTTAAAACAATTATAAAGCATACATTGAGCAGTAAATGAGGAAACGAGGTTGTAATACTCAAAACGACCGGTCGGGTCATTACATTCTCCCCCACTTAAATATATCTTTGCCCTCGAACGTGCCAAGAGTTGTTTTGGAGCCATCAAATCACTATTACATCTTACCACGCACGTACCTGGGGGTGATCCCATGCCACCCTATTCCATATAGGCCTGACAACACAATACAACTGAAAATCCTTAATTTAACCTTAGCCCAAAAAGCTTAATATTCAATTCCCAACCTTCAGAATTTCTTACAAGATCTGAATCTCATAGTTACACACTGTATAAGTCTAAACAAGCTACATCGAGCTATAACTATAACCACAGATATAATCACCTAACATATTACACAACTTGCATTCCCGTAGCACCATTCCTGATGGCGGTAACTACTTCAAACCAATCAAGTACTAGTATTTTAAACTCCATAGCAAGCAAACCTCATCCCAAAACCTTCGTACACTGTTTATAATAAAAGAAACACGTAGAGTCTCGTAACCTTATCAGATCGACAAGTCATGGAGATCGCTCGCCCCAACCAGAACCATAATCGCTTTCTAAGCCGACTTTCAATATTATCCTCCTGAATATACCGTAATCGAACCCGATAGTACACATTCTAGGTCCAATGACCTTACATTATTAAACCCAACTATCCCACATACATTCCACATCAATATAACTTAGAGCCACAACTCGTTCCATCCGTGCGCGAATACGCAACAATTCAAATGTACTCAGTCATGTAAAATGAATCAAATGAGAGAACTACACCGCAAGATTAACAAGTACCGCCACAACAAAATGTTGAAAATTGATCACACACCATAGAACCATCACCCGATTCTAACACAAGGTTCATACCTTAACATAACTCCGCTGCAATGCGTTACCCCATCCAAACGTTTGTCCATATTATATACCCCGAGCCACCCTGCTCAAAATCAATAACCACGGAGAGGCAAATGACAAAATGCCACACAAAACCTAAAAGATCATAACCAATACGCAATCAATCATGCAATACCCAAATGCTCATCTCGTTAAAATTCCACCATAAGGCCCCCAATAGAACCGCACCATGTGTGCATATAACCAATGAATCCCAACTCATCATAGCATAAAAGGGTAACTCATCGATCATTCCAGAACACGAATAAGCTCAACATCAACCGAATGGCATCTCCCTCAAAAATAGCAGTATGGAGCCAACCAATCCGACACAGTGTAGAATACACATCCTAATTGGGCCTACCAATGGACCCCCAAATCAACTCTGGTTAACCAAAAATAGATAAATAAGACTCCAAAAATTCACCATGACTGAATCATAAGACATCATATCATCTGACTAGCTTCGGCCACGACTTCACAGTCCGCAACCATGAAATAATATGCTCCTAAAACTCCCCAATTCCAAATTATAGGACACGTGAATCATCATAACTGATCCCAATTCTAGTCTTCGAATGGCTAACACATCTTTCATGCACGAGCATTCCACAATAAATACTCCCATAATTCTTTCGTGCCACATAGCAATAAATTGAATATCAAGCAGTCTATCAACCATGTGAGTACCGCAATACTAATTATACATCCGGAAGTCAAAATACAATGCGCCTTCTGAAATCCTCCCCCTTCTCATACAACACCAAGTAGTAATAGTATTCATCTAGTTATTTGGAACCATCCATGTTGTCCGACCTTCGTTACCTCCTCTTCAAGACTGTAGTGCCACCTTGTACATGTAAATCTAACTTTCGCACAACACATAACACCTATCGTGCCATCATGATAAAAGCACAAGAATCTTATTATCAACTTTGAGTCACCAACAATTTACATACCCTATTAGTTAGAAACATTTCTCTTCCTTCTTTCCAGGAGGAAATCACAATACCCAACACGTTCCCCACATCGGTAGAAAAGTATCCGGCTCAAACCATGGTAGAAACCATCAAGAATACTTTGGAATCCATTTGCACATAATCAAGCCATCAGAATTGAATCTCTCTAACTCAACCAAGCCATGCAGGTCACCAAACCCAAGAATATTTCCACCAAAACATCTGTAAAGTCTTACCACATCGTAATTACCCAAAGGACTGATCCTACTATTACCATACTAGTCCAGTCTACTACTAGTTGTCCTATTTCTCCGAGTCCCTTCCGAATTTGTCTTCATATTGATACTTCTCCTTGCTAAAATACCGCGATCTTTAACCACAACTCACTATAAGACATCCAAACATAAAACTACACCGCCCTAAGGCCCCTAAGTTAATGTATTCTTCTTAAGTACCCCAAAAGCACAACAAACGAGACATCCACTCTGAAAGACCTTATATAAATTTAAAATTGTCCCCCTTTTCTTTATTATACTAAAATATAGGGTCCCTAGTCATATATAATTTACGCAAGTCCAGTCGCCATTAAATGCAAATCTCAAATTTTATCCATACACTAGTCCGGAGAAATTCTCAATTGCTATATATAAACCTCGAACCTACTGGAACTTTCTCGAGAGTCTCCCCACCCCCCCTGTTCAAACCCAAATTACACCGCCCAAATGGACCAAGAGACACGTGCCATATTAGCACAACAACACTCAAAGAATTAACTCTACATTAATACCACCAATCAATTTCATACTCCGTGGGCACTATATCATTTACAAATAACAACTTACTCATCCCACCATTTTCATATATTCATAAAACGCAATATAACCCGTATCTAGAAATTTCCTTACTTGAGTCATTCTCAAACTCCACCTCTAAAAGTCATCACTGATTCCCAAGTAAACCTCAAACCAAAATAAAAATTTGACACATAGCCATGAATTAAATTGTTAATAGTAGACTCCCCCACTTAGCTCAAATCAATAAATCAAAACATTCGATAGCTCACAATACCCATACTCTCTTACTGCCATAATGTTGCAGCCAGTTTAATGAAATTTCTTCACAAGCTCATGTATCACCAACCATAAAATACCTCGATCATTCTCTAAGCTCGCATTTATTCTCTTGACAGTCACGTCAACTTTCTCAACCAGATTCAAATTCAAATCTCAACACATATAACCTGCTGGTAGAAAAGAAACTCTCCAATCAACATTATAAAGAACACACCTACATAGATTACTCAGCAGGAGATAACCCACCTGCTTAGCCTCAAATTGGTATCTTGTTATACCATTTCGCAGCCACAATTACTATGAAATCACTTAATCTTTCTGAGTCCAAACTCATTAACCATACATGAGAATTTAATTTATCCCAAAATTTAAAACCGTGAAAGATCTTTCAAAACATTCACACTCGAGATTGTACGTCACATCAAAACGAAATTCAAGCACCCAATGGACTTCCTTTACACTTCAAGAACACACTTTTAGCCACATTCACATCGTTTTAACACATCCCGCAGTCACATTATACTCATCACAAAGTCATTCCACCGCTCATCGAGCCATAAATTCCACTCATAAGGGCATTACCGGACATATGAGTCCAATTGTACAAGTTACAACTGAAGCTACCGAGCCTAAGCTACTGTCCAAACATGGCCTCAAGTCCTCCAGACTGGCCTATCACCAAAACACAGAATACACATCTCATACCTCGTTCATAGAATCATAAGCCGACGATGCACAACTGATACCGAGCACTTATATACGCATACGGATACGTGGAAGGAATTCAAAGAGTTATGTCTCAAGCCGAACCAATTTCGCACGATAAGGAAATAAAGATGGGAAATTATCCTAAATGCCCTGTAGCCTCTCGAAGATAATTATGAACGCCATCATACCGATCCGCAAGACTCCACTAGACACTTGCTCATGACTTGTAGAACCTATGAACCTAGAGCTCTGATACCACCTTGTCACGACTCAAAATCCAACTAGTCGTGATGGCACCTAACCCAACCCGTTAGGTAAGCCAACTATTCACTATCCAATTTCAATGTAATTTATCAAGACAATTAAGTAACAGAAAATATTTAAATCTTGTACATTCTCCAAGAACTGAAAGTAAAAATCATGAGCTTCTAAGAATAGAGTTTACAAAGTTTGTATGAAATAAATACATCATCTATTTGAAAAGTACATAAACAGAGTTTTATAAATCTAAGGATACCATGAACAAGAGGCAGCTACAATAGGAACAACAACAGTCAACATCTGCACGCAATGTGCAGAAGCGTAGTATCAATACAACCGACCCCACGTACTGAGTAAGTCCATAACAACGTAAAGCAAATAATACAAGAAGTAACTCAGAAATAAAATGCTCAGCTAAACCATGATTTCTAAAAATAGTTCTCCCTTTCAAGTACATCAGTAAAAACCCAAATCGTTTACTGAAGTTGCCAAAAATATGAATAAGTTTGAAAATAATAATTTTCCCACAAATCCTTTCAATAATAAATGAGATGTTTCCTTTTCTTTCTGGATAACCCGTGTAAAAAAAATGCATCACTATGCCCGTATGTCAAAATGTGTGAGAAATCATGAATGATGTGATACTGTATAACATGAGAAAAATACATCTCTATACATATATGTCAAGTGTGCATGTCAATGCGATGCAACTTAGTGATAACATCATATGCATACTCTTAGAGTATCATTTCACTCAGTCCTCCCAATCACTCAGTCCTCACAGTCACTTAGTCCTCACAGTCACTCAGTCCTCCCAATCGCTCGGCACTCGGCAGTCGCACTCAGTAGGTACATGTGCTCACTGGGGGTGTTCAGACTCTAGAGGGGCTCCTTCAGCCCAAGTGCTATAATCTGCACAGACAACTCACGTGCTATAGTATCAATATCTGTATCCGCAAGGATAAGTCACGTGCTATAATAAGTCAATCTGTCCTGCTGGGGCGTGCAGCCCGATCCCATATTTATCCTCACAATCAGGCCCTCGGCCTCACTCAGTCATCAATCTCTCCAGTCTCTCGGGCTCACAATGCCGTAAAAGTAGCCCAAAAATAACGATATGATGTATCAATAAATAACAATAGAGACTGAGATATGATATGCTATGAAATGAATATGACTGAGTATGAATCTTCAATTTAAAACAAATAATTTATACCAATATGACCTCTGTGGGTCCAAATAATACTAGCACATAGCCTCAACATGATTTTTATTATGATTCTCAGCTCAATTTCTCTAACACATAAAACTGCATGGAAAAAGCCAAGCTTATTTGACTACAAAATTCCACAAAACAATTACGTCACAATTTCTATGGTGCACGCCCACACGCCAGTCACCTAGCATGTGCGTCACCTCCCAATAATTCACATAATACATATATTCAGGGTTCATACCCTCAGCTCCAAGACTAGAAGAGTTACTTACCTCGAACAAGCCGACTCCAATGTTGAACAAGCTAAACAATGCTCCAGAAATTCTATTATGCACGTAACAACTTCGAACGGCTCGAATCTAGCCACATTTAACTTGATTAAGTCCACCAAATTATAGTAATTAATTCCATATCAAAATACTAATATTTTCCCGCAAAATCCGAAATTATACTTCAAAAATTGCCCATGGGGACTGCGTCTCGGAATCCGACGAAAATCACAAAATATGACTACCCATCCAATTGTAAGTTCAACCATACTAATTTCACTCAATACCGACTCCAAATCGATGTTCAATACTCAAAAATTCATTTATGAAATTATAGGAATTTCCTTCGATTTCTCTTGAAGATTCGATAATCTTACACCCAATATGAAGATTAATTAATGAAATATAATCACAAGAGAGTCAAGAACATTTACCTCAAGTTGCGTGGAAAATTTCCTCTCCAAAATATTCCAAACCGAGCTCCAAAATCCGAAAATGGTAAAAAATAGCGAAACCTCAAACTTAAAGGGTTATGCCCTAGCGACTTCCGCATTTGCGGACAAGAGGTCGCACCTGCGACCCTCGCTTCTGCGAAAAATGTCGCACTTGCCCTGCCCGGCTTCCCACCATTTTCCGGTTCTACGCCCAACCCTTCGCACTTGCGGCCTCGTAGATGCGGGCAAATTTCTCGCACCCACGACCACTGTCGAGTTTCATTCTTGGCCGCTTTTGCGACTGATTTTGCGCACATGCAGCTTCGCACCTGCGATCAAACCAGTAGGAAGCACTTCCAGCAATGTTTCAAGTTGAATTTGATCCGTTAACTATCTTAATCTCACCCAAGCCACTCGGGACCCCGCCCAAATATACCGATAAGTCCCATAACATAAGACGGACCTACTCGATGCCTCAAATCACATCAAACAACATCAAATCGATGAGTCACACCTCAAATCAAAATCTATGAACTTTGAACTTTCACATTCTATATCTTGTGCTGAACCACATCAAATCAATCCGAAATGACTTCAAACTTTGCACACAAGTCACATTTCACATTACATGCCTATTCCAATTTCTAGAATCGGATTCTGACCCCGATACCAAAAAGTCAACCCCTCGGTCAAACTTTCCCAAATTTAACTTTCTCCATATCAAGCTTAATTCCACTACTGACCTCCAAAAAAAATTTCGAACACGCTCCTAAGTCTAAAATCACCATACGGAGCTACGGGAATCATCAGAATTCGAATCCGAGGTCATTTACTCATAAGTCGACGTCCAGTCGACTTTTCCAACTCAAGCTTTCCATTAAGAGACTAAGCATCTCAATTTATTCTGAAATCTCTCCAGACCCAAACCAATTAGCCCGGTAAGTCTTAAAATAACTGTAAAGCATAAGTTGAGCAGTAAATGAGGAAAGGAAGTTGTAATACTCAAAATGACCGGTCGGATCGTTACAGGATCATACCATGCTTGATTAACTAATCTCTCAAGGATCCACAATGGCCCCTTTTCCATGACACATAATAACAACCGTCGAATCCGGAACAAACTTCTACAACTCACAACCAAATGAATCGAGTGCCCGTCAGGCATAAATTCTCACATGAAGGATAGTACCACAATCTCCATACTTGGTTTAAAATCTTTATTCAATCAGGTGACTACATATCACACTTATACAATCTTCCCGTGAGATATGCGCCCACGACCTTCTGTACCAGGTAACAAGTCTGCACATCTATACCGTCGGCCACACAAATGTTGTAGAGAAAAATTGAAAATCCGCAAATCAATACACAAATCCTCTCACACAGGACACAGATCTCAGGGGACGCTAAAAACAATACCAGCTTACTATAAACATTTGAATCCTTCCTTGATCGTCCAAGCTCGTGACATCCCTGTCAACACCGACCTACAACCTTGATCATCAATTTTCAAATTTTGTGCCGCTCACCTCACCCACCTTACCAACACGCGAAAGCCCCATAATTTCATCATAACTCTTGAACCACTAAAAGGATACATAACTTCATCATATAGAAACCTTTCACTTTACTCGTTTTAGGAGAACTATTGCAACACGTAACTGAATTCTCAAACTGTAGAAAATAAAACCTACTCTTCTGGTATCCATTTATACAATAAAGCCATTCGAATCAGATACCTCCCAAATCAACCAAGTGGTGGTGGCTCTCAAGCCTAAGTGTATAAACACAAACTACACGTATAACTTCACGCTAAAGAAACTGATCACTGCCATAACCATGCTGATTCAATCATTACTAAACGACCCCGCTTCTTCCAATTTATTCTCTATTTGCCTTAGAAACAGTAACAATAGCTCCATTCCAACATAACGAACCAAATTTGCACTCGTCCTGAGTGACCCCATGTCACGAGACCACATTATCTTAAAATCCACAATCCATCTCATACCCTCCTTGTGCGCACATTCGCATGTTCAACTGATATGTTCATTCTAATATTTTCTTTATGAATCTGAAGTCATTTTCACCCATTACTCCAATGCTATAACGCAGACCGAAGATAACATAGAGCACCCCAAACCCTTTTAATAATCTTCTGCAAAAGCTCGATACTTAACCATACTACAAGCTCGAAATACTTAGGCACCGCACTTTAACATTTTGAATCCACTAGGACCATTGTTGAGAGTCACCCATTCTGACCTGGTCCCGAATATAATTAACTCCATGGATCTGCTAGCAATTGAACACTCTCTTAAAGAAGCACTCAGTCGAATCACCTTCCTTGTACATCACATCAGTTTGTAAAATTCTTTGTAGAAGCTCCATCAACACCCTGCAACCGCTAATCTGCTTACGGGAGATATCCCACCTGTGGAAATTCCATGCCAACATCCTCCAACAATGCTGCACCGAGTACTATTACCACAAAACCACTAAGCCATCCTGAGCTCGTGCTCGTTAACCAGCTATACAAGTCCGTTCACTCCCCGTTGATATCAACTATAGGTGCGATGAGTACATCCCAATTCGAAGTCATGTTGCATTCCTCTTCATATCAGGCAAACTCATTTCTATCGCATCCAATCTTCCCCCAGTATAACAGCCAACATTCCAAATTAAGTCTGTAGACCTAGTCACTGTCCATCATGAATCCCAAATCACTCAAAACTTTCCTCAAGACGTGTAGTTATCCTACTCTGTAACCCATATGCGACCTTGTCACTCTTCCATTTTGGTCAAACCCTCTCCTTTAAGTAACTACTCGACTTCTGTTTCTCACACTTGGTCTTCTAGGAATTTAACCACCACAAGACACCTCCCACATGTCCTTCCTCATCCCCCGCTGCCTAGTTGTTGCCTTAAGTCAAAATCTATCTTTGTAGCACTTGAACCAATAGATCGCTACCAGCTTTAAACCTCTCCGAAGATCATATTTCTTGAGCGATCAACACTAGGAACACCGATTCGATCTTGAACCACTGCACACCGCGATATCTGAAAACTGATTCCCCGACACCAATTTCTAACACCCCACCGTAAAGGCGAGTTAAAGAAAAGTATAACACCGGCGAACCTTAACGCATTTAACAAGGCGTTGAAACCACGTCACAATCGAGAACTCTACCACGCTCTAAATTATCAAGCCTCATTATTCATCAACCCCAAACCTGAAAATTCATAGTATATCACTTTTCCTTTGTTGGGATTAAACGCCGAACCTCTACATCCTGTACTGAGAAAAGCCTTCTTTCAAGTCGTTCACTGCGTCGGCACATAAATGAGCACCCCCGCTATTACATCAATTCCGTAAGATAATAAGTCATGAACATCATAGAAACCTGTGCATAGCATCAAAACCATCTGAAATATAGCTACTGAGCTAAAATGACAGAATATTGTTCTGCAAGGCGACGACAATAGCCCAATCAATTATGCAGGGAGAAACATCCTGCACCACATCTGTAGTACCATTACAATTCCTCAATTCCTGATTTATAACAAGCGTTTCACGTCACATAAGGTTGAATAGGAAAGAAACAAAGGCATAATCCTCAAAGGAATTAAATACCATGATGAGGAATCAAGAAGGGAAGTGCTCCTAACAGTCTTGTGACCTCTCGAAGATAGATGCAGATGACTCTGTACCGATCCGCAAGACTCTACTAGACTTCCTCATGACTCATGAGACTTAAGTGAACCTGGTGCTCTGATATCATATTGTCACGACCCAAAATCCATTAAGGTCATGATGGCGCCGGACACCACTGTTAGGCAAGCCAACAATAAATACTGAATTGGGTTCTCATTTTTATTACTTTTAAAATCATATTTTCCTTTAATATACATAGCAAAGAATGGGGATTTACAGAGAAAATAACAACACTTTTAACAAATTCAATACAGATCAACCCATAATCCTCCCAAAACCTTGTGTCACAAGTGCATGAGCATTTACTAGGAATATAAAATAAAATACAGCAACTGTCTGGAATACAAATTAGACAGGTAAAATATAAATAACTCTGAAGGAGACTCTACTAGCTGCGGATCGTAATATAGAATGCAACTCACCTAAGTCTCCGCATTAACCACACCTTTGCGCCCACAAGGCCGCTAGACATATACGTACCTGCACAAAAATATGCAGCAAGTGTAGCATGAGTACGTAAACAACGTGTACCTAGTAAGTATCAAGCCTAATCTCGAAGAAGTGGTGACGAGAGGTCGACTTTTACAATCACTAAGGGTCAATAATATTAAAAATAGAAATATTAAATCAACATGATTTATAGGATTAACAATAATTTTCTTTAACAGGTAAAAATAATTAAATTCCTTCAAATGCGACCATTTCAAATTTATTAATTAATTTCACAAGCTGCAATAAATAGCAAAGTATCGTGTAATTATTATTATTAGGCACGATGTCTGCCGAGGTCGTTCGGTCTGATCCAGAGTGTCGTGTACACTGCTGAAGGTTGTGCGGCGCGATCCATAGATGCATGTATACTGCCGAGGCGTTCGGCCTGCTCCAAGAGAAAGGAAGACATTTTCTTATGTACATCCGGAATGAAAATATATTTATATTTATTAATATTTACCCAACAAGATGTACAGTTTATAGAAACAGTTAAATAATTTGAGAAAAAATTCAAGTATGTGAAATTTCAATCTCTTATTATTTCCTCTAACAATTTACAACAAAAATTCCAATATTTCAATTAACTGAAAGATGCAATTATCAGAAGTAATTTATGATTTGAGTCCTACACTTCCCGGACTTAGCAATATTAGTAGCTACGCACGGACTCTCGTCACCTCGTGCATACGTAGCACCCACAATTAGCAACAATTATTAATTTAAATCACATAGGGGTAAATACCCTCTTACAAGGTTAGACAAGAGACTTATCTCGCTCCGAAGTTCCATAGCTGGCTCCCAAGCCTTTCAAAGAACTCGACTGATGCCCAACTCTTCAAAAATCCCTTAATTAACATTCACAAGGTTTTAATCCTCCTCCAACATCGGAACATTGATTAAAATGCTCATACGCCACCAACAAATTGACATCTACAATTACAATCCCAATTACAATCAAAATATGACTCAAAAATATTTATCAATATCCATTTATGACTCACAAGTTGGCTACAAGCCTCCATCTCAAATCGTCTAATAGGTTCACTTACTAGCACATTCAATCTTATCATTTAAAACCCAATTGAAGTCATCAATGATACTACATTAATTCTCCAACACCGCCAAATTACTATTCATCAACTTCCTTAACCAACATTTCCAAAACATTCAATTTGGTGATTAATTAGTTGAACACTTCTAACTAAGATAGAAAATGATTCCATAGGTTCATTGCATCCTTTAATTTTATTTGTTAGAACACTATTTATCTTTCCCTCATTTTTCAAGAACACTATTCATGCCATGAACTAGGATTTATTAAATCAATTATCCAACCATAACAATTTGAAACAAATATTAGAATTACTCTCACCGACTCATAAGAAATGAGCTTGAAGAATTAGTATTACCTTCTTGAAGTTTTTCCTTAAAATTCCAATGTTTGGGAAATTTGGTGTTCTTGAACAACTTGAAAGATTTCTAGGGATTTCGAAGATTGAAGGATGTTAATACTAGTGTTAATAGGATGTTATTAACTTAAAATATCCAAAAACGCTCACCTTGTATTCTTAAGTAGTCCCCAAGATCGAATCCACCATGAAAGAACCAATCCCTAGCTCAAGAAAATCCCCAAAAATGGCTGATGTCTGTGACTGCCTTATATAGGCACAGGTGCTTCAGCGAGTCATACCTTGAGCTGTGCAGGTTGTACCTCGGATTGCAAGTTTTCCCCTGTTGGACACCTTTTACTAATACGTCTATAACTCCTTGTAGAAATATTCAAATGACAAATGGTTTAAAGCATTAGGAACTAGACTCGAAGATCTTTCAGTTGATAGGTTGTCTACCATATAACTCCTTATATATAGGCATGCTCATCCAATGTTAGGGTTTGTGTGTACTCATTTGAAACTTTAGTCTATCATGTAATTTTCAACTCGACTTAGACTTAGGGCTCTCTTTAGACCCCACATCACTTATAATATGACTCATACACTTATTAACATACGAACCTGCTGGAAACTTCAAATCCCGATTCTGAGGTCGTTTACTCAAAATTTCAACCTTAGTCAATTCTTCCAACTTAAAGCTTTCGAAAAAAGAATTTTCTTTCCAAATCAACTACGAACTTCCCGAAATGAAATTTCGACCACGCGTACAAGTCATAATACATGAAGTGAAGCTGCTCAGGGCCTTAAACCGCTGAACGACGTGCTAAGGCTCAAAATGACCGGTAGGGTTGCTACATGTTTAATGCGATTAACAATCATTTTTGTAATAGTTTTGTAGATAATATTACAAAGACCTATGGGTCGGTAATTTTTGAGGTTGTTCGCATGTTTGAATTTAGGCATGAGGCATAGTAATGTATGATTCATTTTATCAGGAATTTTTGTGCTCTCAAAGATTTCATGGCATAGTTTAATAATTGAGGCACCTACTATATCCCAATGTCTTTGGTAAAAAAAGGGGTGAATACCATCGGGGCATGGGGCCTTATAAGGCTTGAAGGAATAGACAACAGAAATGATTTCTTGAGTATCTAGGGGCCTATCTAGTGGTGAAAGATCAACGTTAAAATTGGTGGTGGTATTTTTAATGGTTCTCCAATCTGTTTGGGTATGGTTTATAGCGAACATGTTTTGAAAATAATGAAGTGTGTGATCAATGTTTTGAAAATAATGAAGTTTGGGCATAGTCCGGTGAATTCTGGATCCCTTTTAGCCTAGAAAGTCATGATTTTATTAGCGAAAATGTCACCAAATTTTTTTGTACTCCAACTTTTACTATTGGTTTGAAAGTTAATGATGGCGTCACTAAATTTTCTATTATGCCAGCTATCTTTGACTACGTTTGTGAACTCGGGGTGATTACACCAATACTTTTCCAGCCTAAAAGGTTTGGTGGTATTAGCAGCACTAGGATTGGTTAGCCTAATTAAAAGAGGGTTGTGGTCAGAATATGTTTTGGGCAGGTGTGTTATGCTTACTGATGGGTATGAATCTAACCAAGCTTCGTTAGCAAGACATCGATCAAGTCTTTCTAGGATAAGTCCATGCCTCTTATTTATATGGTTTGACCAAGTGTAATGACATCCCTTGAACCCTAAATCTATTAATTTATGGTAGTTAATGCATGACCAGAATCTAGATGTCCTATTGTTTCTAATTTGTCTGCCTCCCCACTTTTCATCAGGCGTTTGAACATCGTTAAACTCTCCGCCTATGAACCAAGGCCCTTTATAATTATTAAATATTGACTTAAGGTTTTCCCAAATAGTATTTCTATTAACTAGATATATGCTTGCATAAATGGGACTAAATTGCCAAGGATTATGGTTAGGGAGTACCTGAACTAGGGCATGCGGCTCTTGGCCAGTTTTCCTAATTCGTTCAACAACTACCATAGTGTCCATCCACATAATTACCAAGCCACCAGCTCTCCCATGGGCTGGAACTTCTATCAGGTCGGAAAAGTGGAACTCCTTCTTAAGGGTTGCATGACTTTCCATTTTTGTTTCCAATAGGACTACCATACAGGGGTTGTAATTATTAACCAATTCTCTAAAGTTACGTCTAAAACCTGTGTTGTTTGCACCTCTAACATTCCAAATGACTATGCAAGTGGGTGTGTTCATGAGTTAAGAGAAGTTAAGGTGTGTATTTCCATTAGGGTTGGTTCCCCTCGTCCTGAATTAACTCTCTCTCAAATTGGGGTCAGTAGGATAATATGCTTTGCTAAACCTCTGGTGATTGGTGGTGTTATCTCGATCGAGCATTTTTTAAGAGCTATTGGGCATCAGAATATGTTTTTCTTGTCCTCCCTCTCCGGGAATAGCATAAGGGCTATATATCTTATTGTTGAGATTTCTATGAACGACCTTCTTCCCAGACGGGGAAGTATCACCAGGTCTTCCACCTCTTCCATTTCTTGTCCTTCTTAATCTAGGCTTAGTGGTTGTTGCATAGAGGCCGCCATTTGTGGTTGTTGTTGCGTTGGCTGTGATTGCCATGGAAATAGTAGTGGTTTCATGTCTATCAGCTCATGAGGTTGGAAAAAAGGGAGATCGAACATTTGCTTCATGTTCAGTAGTGGATTAAAGTGTTGAGGTAGGTTCTAATGATGGTGCATGCCATGGTACAATGCTGGAGCTACTGCATGTGCTAGTAGATTGAGGATATTGGTCATCCATATGTGGTTCATGTAGTTGTCCATTGCCAATTTTATCCCTTTTGTCACTACTTGGGCTAGAAAGTTTGGATTTTGAATGGTCACCATAATCTCCTGTCCCTCGAGCATCATTGTGAAGAACAGAGCTTGGACATGGAGGTCTTTCTTGATCCACGAGGTTGATTGGTGGTCTGGGTGTAGTAGGTGTGTTGCGTACACCAGGTGTGTGATTTGCATATGGTTGTTCTGATTGTTCATGGTGGGAAGTTGGAAAGATGGTATGGGAATTTTGTGAGTTAGCAATATTAGCTGATTTGTCCTGTTCAGAGGAAGTAGCAAGTTTGGCATTATTCTCTCATGTGGTGTCTTTTAAAGTATTAGAGGAAATTTGATTTGGAAGATTTAATTTGCATGTTATTGGGTGAGTTTGGGGTGTGCGAATAAATAGAGGCAGCTTGACCAGCTAACTCCATAACTATGTCAATTTGGATGATGTCTGTTGATAAGTGTTGAGCATTGTTTTGTATTTTTCGTGACTTGTCATTTGTGGAGTGTATTTTGTCTACATGTAATAGGGGAGGCTTAGTTAAACTTGAGCTATCATTAGGATTTGGCAGAAAATCAAAATGCAAGGGTATAAGGTTATGATCATTTTGAGCCACGTCTGGGACATGTGCCTCTTCATTACTCGTTGATTTCTTTTGTTGTTTCGAAGGGATAGAGCGTGCGGTAAGGGAAGCATTTTGCAGGTCATTTGGAGCGTTTGAAGAATTAACGCCTTCTTCATGCTCTTCTTGGAGAGAGCAAATTTATTAGAAGTGGTGGGGTACTGGATATTAATTATTGGATTCTTCACCAACATGTTGTCTATGGGATTGGCATGTAGTTGTCTTTTTTTGAGTAAGTTAGTATTAGGATTGTTGGAATATTCAGACTCTTTAGATTTGAAATCAAGTTTTTGGGTACCAAGATATTTACCTATGGGGGCGTCAAAGATTTTAACATTTATACCTGGCTTTATACTTTGCAATTTTGTGGTACTGTGTTGTTGTACCATTTGTTTGCCTTGGTTTTGTATCATAGCTCTTGTTGGAGCTCTCTTTCTCTTGGCGAATGAAACATTGCCATTTTTCCCTCGACTGGTTATTGTTAGGCGCTGCTATGGGCTCTGGTTTGTTGGTTGGTGAGGATGGAGTTTGATGGGTGAAATGACGGAAGGTATGGCCTAGCCTCCCACATAACTTGCAGAGGATTTGTTCCCCCTTTGTAGATGATTTTCTACTTATATTTGCCTATGAAGATGTAGGTTTGGACCGGTTCATCAAGAGGCAGCTTAATACACAGTCGTGCATATCTTCCATGCATAGTTGCACTGGTGCATGCGTCTACTTTTAACAGGCACCCAATGGTGTTACCTATTTTCCTTAGTATTAAGGCATCGTAGAACTTAGTGGGTAATTGTTGGAGGCGTGTCCAAATTGTTGATCTATCTTGTGTTGCTTCACTTGCTATGAAATCAGGTTCCCATTTTTTATATAGAGGAAATAACCATTAACAAACTGATAACTTCCATGGAAATGGAGTTTGCAGCTACAGAGACGACGAAGGAGAAGAAGATAACCTCTGTAGTACATGAGGCCATAGTTCTAAATTCACCTTCAGCTGAGCTTCTAGAGACAATATCTTGCTTCTTTGATTTCTAAGAGATAAGAGCACCACCAAACTTTACTAGATAGCCTGTAACCGACCTTCATGTCTCCACACAGGCTCCCCAATATGAGTCACAGTAGGCTGTTAGCTTGCTTGTATTCTCTGCAGGCATTAAGAGTCGACCAAGTTCTGCCTTGACCTATTTCACCACTCTGAGAGTAGCTTCTAGGTGAGATGTTTTGTTGCACTGTCATAGTGCCTTGGCTAAATGAGTGAATTTCCTTATGAAGCAATTGCACCCTCGAGCCATTCACCTTATCAAACATCTCTCTCAAATCCTCCAAGACCTTGTACGCACTCGATGCATACAACACAATACTTAGTAAAACAGGTCTAACAACATTCATAATCCATGAAAGGACAACAATATTCACCTTTTCCAATAGATCATGTAGTTCAGGTGCAAATCTAGATTTAAGATATCGACCATCTACAAACCCTAGCTTGCTTTTACCTAGCAGACCAATTCACATAGCACGACTCCACAATGCATAGTTTTCAGATCCAACAATTTCAAGAGAGATCAAAGAACTACCTGGTGTGTCGGTTGGTTGTAAGTACAAGGGGTGATTATGACCGATTGTAGGGAAGACACTTCCTCCAGTTGTAGCATACACT
Source organism: Nicotiana tomentosiformis (assembly GCF_000390325.3). Taxonomy (NCBI): domain Eukaryota; kingdom Viridiplantae; phylum Streptophyta; class Magnoliopsida; order Solanales; family Solanaceae; genus Nicotiana; species Nicotiana tomentosiformis. The sequence continues at coordinate 112,175,265 of NC_090820.1, forward strand.
GGATTTGAAGTTCCAGTAGCATTTGTAGAAGTAGTGCCATGAATTACATCTTCAATTGCCATCTCTAGCTGAATTAATGATTGAACAACAAAAAACAAGCCATAGCTTCAATTAGAGTTCCCTCATGATAATTCACTCACTTAATTGAGTAAATTAGAGAAACCAACAAAGACAACTGAGTTATTGAGTGCCACCGATCAGCGTCACAGGCTCTGATACTATAATAATTGTAATGACCTGACTTGTCGTTTTAAGAATTTATGCCCCGTTCAGTGACAAAAGATCTCAAGCAGCTTCGTAATATGTATTATGACCCACGGGTGTGGTCGAGTCTAATTTTCGGAAGATTCAGGATTAAATGAAAAGAACAATTCTTAATTAGAAACTTAATTGGAAAGAGTTGACTGGAGAGTTGACTTTTGAGAAAACGACCCCGGAATGGAATTTCGATGATGGCAATAGCTTCGTATGATGATTTCGAACTTAGGTGTATGTTCGGATTTCGATTTGGAAATCTGTAGGACAATTCGACATATTTTGGCGAAAGTTGGAAAATAGAAGATTTTTGCAAAGTTCGACCGAAGGTTGAATTTTTGACAACGAGGTCAGATTTTGATTCCGGAAATGAGAATAGCTCCATTACGTAAATTATGACTTGTGTGAAAAATTTAAAGTCATTCCGGATTGATTTGATACGTTTCAGCGCAAAATATAGAAGTTGGAAGATTTGAAAACACATAATTAGATTCGATGCATGAATCGCAATTTCAGCATTGTTTGACGTGGTTTGAAACCTCGACTAAGTTCGTATTGTATTTTAGAAAATATTGGTATAATTGGTTAAGGTATCGGGGGCCTCGTGTGAGTTTCGAATGGTTAAACGGACAAAAATTGTGCTTAAAAGAATTCTAGAATTTTTCCAGTTCTCGTGCAATCAGACATGCGATGGAAATGGTCGCAGGTGCACGGCCGCAAAAGTGACAAAATGGTCGCAGATGCGGCCTGTATTGAAATGGATAGAGGTCGCAGGTGCGATGCATTTTCCGCACTTGCGTGCGCATAGAAGCGGAAGCTCTTCCGTAGGTGTGAGGGCAGTGGCCAGTGGACATCGCAGAAGCGAGAATTTATTCGCAAAGGCGAGCTCGTAGGTGCGATAAAATGGTCTGCAGATGCGAATCTGGGAAGAATCATTAAGGACACAAATTGGTCATTTTGCCATTTTTCGATTGGGATTTTAGAGCTCGGGTTTTGGGAGATTTTGGAGGACTTCTTCAAGACTTTAACTTGGGTAAGTTCTCTATATCCTAAAGTGATTATATTTTATGAATCTATGGTTATATTCATCATTTAGTTCATATTTAAGTGGAGGAAATCAAGATTTTTGTAAAATCTCCCAAAAACGAAAATATTTAACATTTGGAGGTCAAATTGTTATTGGAATTCGATAAAATTGGTATGGTTGAACTCGTATCGAAATGAGTGTTCAGATTTCATGAAAATTATGTCGGTTTTCGAGGAGCGGGCCCCGCGCTTACTTTTTTTTGACTTTTTGGAATAAATTTTTAAGTCGATATATTATTATCCATAATTGTTTCTGATGAATTTTAATGAATGTATATAATTAATTTGGATAGATTTGAGGTGTCCGGAGATCAATTCAAGCAAAGAGGCTATTTTGGAATATCAGCATAACTTCAAAAAGGTAAGTATCTTGCCTAACCTCGAGTGGGGGAATTACCCCTTAGGCATCGAGTCCTATGTGCCATTTGTGAAATGTGAAAAGCCGTGTACGCGAGGTGACAAGTACGTACTATGGCTTATATGTGCAAATTTTATTGGGTTTAAGTCTTAGGCATTATTGTGTAGTAAATTGGATAATTGTTGGCATTTATTCAATCATCTATTTGCCATGCCTAAATCCTTGTTGTTGAACTTATTTTTATATGACAAGTTGATGTGATTGTTACTCGAATATTTATGTAATTCCGTGAGTTTGATGGTTTGATATTTCTTGGAATTTAATTTCTTTATGTATTTTCCCTCTGCAAATAATTAATTAAATGAGCTTAAGAAGAGGTATTTATATAATTATTGAGAATTTGGATTAATAAAGTTGTTGACTTATGCTGAGTAATTTCTATCTATGTTGATTGTTTTTGAGGTCTTATACACATTGTATGGACGCTTCGGCTATTTGTTATGAAATTTAAATGATTTGTTGTATCTTTGGAATTGCTTGTGACCATTGGGCAAATTGTGATATGAATTAATTTTGTTATGTTGCCTTGATAATTTTTCGTGTAAATGGTTGTGTTGTGTGAGTTGTTATTTTGAAGATATAAGGGTGGCATTCCACTGTTGATCTTTGGAATTTGTTGTGGCCATTGGGCAAATTGTGATATGAATTAATTTTGTTATGCTGCCTTGATAATTTTTCGTGTAAACGGTTGTGTTGTGTGAGTTGTTATTTTTAGGATATAAGGGTGGCATTCCACAGTTGATATTATGTGGTTATAAGGGTGACATTTCACTGTTATTATATGTATTGGGATATTGTCTGGGCGGAGTGATAAGGGTGGCTATAGGAGAGATAAGGGTGGCTATTGATATTGTCAGGGCGGAGGGATAAGGAAGGCTATTATAGTAGTGATAAGGGTGGCTATAGGAGAGATAAGGGTGGCTATTGAAATTCCCCATGGAGGAGGGATAATGGAGGCTATTATAATAGTGATAAAGGTGGCTATAGGAGAGATAAGGGTGGATATTCACATGGATGATATGTGATGATGTGGAGTTATTGTATTGGTAATTTTCATGTGATGTTGGGGGTATTCCTTGTGTTTATTTTTATTTCTTGTACAACTTGTCTTGTTGTTCGGAAAACTTGATAATAGTCTGATTTATGTTGAAATTGTTATCCTGTGGCTATTGTCGGGCAGGTAATGTTGTATGAGATCGGGTTGCATGCCGCAACGGATATGAAATGTGGGCACGAGATGCTAGGGAAATATATGATGGTTTTATTATTGGAACGTGAACTGTCCGTGCAGCTGTAATATGAAAAGTGGGCACGAGCTACCGAGGAAATATGATTATTTAATTATGGACACGAAATGTCATCGAAATATGAAAGTGGGTTGAGACCTGTGTTTACGAAAAATATTAAATTGGGCCGAGACCCGTATTTTTATGATTATGAAATGAAGTGTCACACAGTGATTTTTAATTAAAAGAATTATATTCGAAAGATATTTATTTAAATAAATTATATTTGAAAGAGATTTATTCAGAAGAATTATATATGAAAGATACTTATTTGAATGACTTGATTTAATTGGGTGTACTTATATTTATTAATTGTTGAGCGATATTAATGGTGTTCTTATTGTCATGATGTGTATATCATTGGTTCATTTGTGTTGCCCTTATTGTTATTTATTTCCTATTATTTTGTATATCATATTGCACATGTTATTAGACTAGTGAGTGTCTTGACTATAATTCATCTCTACTCCACTGAGGTTAGTCTTGATACTTACTGGGTACCGATCGTGGTGTACTCATACTACACGTCTGCACATTTTTTGTGCAGAGCCATGTATTGGAGCTATCGGACTCGGACAGAGTTAAAGTGTGATTGCAAGGATTTAAGGTAGAGTTGCTTGGTTGTCCCATTTCCTTAGAGTCTTTCCATTTTTATTGTACTGTTAATTATTATTCAAACAATATTGAGTATTTAATCCTTGAGATCATTTCACGTATTCAGTTAGAGTTCGTGACTCGGTATTACCAGTCTTGGGAGGTTGTATTCATATTTGTTTCCGTTGTTGGTTTTGATTACCTATTTAATTCAAAAGAAAAATGGCTTAAAATATAATTGTAATCGGCTTACCTAGTCTTAGAGACTAAGTTCCATCACGACGCCAGTAATGAAATTTTTGGGCCGTGACAATAACTTCAATGGAAATGGAGTTTGCAGCTATAGAGATGACGAAGGAGAAGAAGATCAGAGTTGAGAGAAAGCAGAAATGCTCTGTATTTCTGAGAAAGAAGGAAATGGAAATTTTGTTCTTACTGTTGCGGAAGCCGAATATATAGAGAGTTATTAAATCACAACTACTATATCTAAAGGTGGCTAATAAATAGTAAATGAGACAATAATAAAAAGAACGCTAGAAATTAACGAGGTTCGGCAAAATTTGATTTTTGCCTAGTCCTCGGACACAGTCAACTCAAACTTTATTTCACTCCAAAAAATACAAGTGAAATACTACAAGAGAAAAAGAAGATTCAAATGTCTTAGGAGATAAGAAGGCAACTGAGAGATATTTTCAAATGAACAAAACACTTCCTATTTATATATGGGAAATTGCCTTAATAATGTCATGCATGACATCATATTAAGTGTGATCATGCAATGTAAATGCATGAAAAATGCATCTACCGATTTCTTCCAAAAAAGAGGCTTCAAATGTTCACACTAATTCACATTAATCTTGTCAAATTCAACAAATCTCCACCTTGGCAAGATTACACTTTTTCAATTTTCTCTCACTGATAAATTTTGATTGTGTCTCCAACTTTAATCTTCAAAGTTCAACAATGTTGATCAAGTTCAAACAATGTTGAAACTTGATCGCAGTCACTACTTTTGTTAGCATATCGACAGGATTGTCTGTAGTCCTAATTTTCTGCACCATGACTCCACCTTCTTCTATAATATCTTGTACAAAGTGATATCAATCATCAATGTGCTTTGTCCTTGCATGATAAACTTGGATCTTTGCTAATTGGATAGCACTCTGACTATCACAAAATAGTGTGATGCTTTCTTCACAAATACCAAGTTCTCTAAGCAACCCTTGAAGCAAAATTGCCTCCTTTACAGCCTCCGTAATTTCCATGTACTCTACCTCGGTAGTAGACAAAACAATTGTTGACTGCAAAGTAGACTTCCATCTAATTGGTGCATTTGCAAAAGTGAAAACATAACCAGTAGTTGAACTACACTTGTCCAAATCACCTGCATAATCCGAGTCACAATATCCAACCAGATACTGACTATCTTCCTGCTCAATAATCAATCCAACATCTACAGTATTACAAATATACCGTAGAATCCATTTCACAGCTTGCCAATGCTCCTTTCCTGGATCATGCATATACTTGCTTACAACTCCGATAGCATGTGAAATATCTGGTCTTATACAAACCATTGCATAAATCAAGCTACCAACGGCATTCGCATATGGCACTCTTGACATATACTCTCGTTCAACTTCATTCTTCGGCAACATAGCATCACTAAGCTTAAAGTAAGGAGCAAGAGGAGTGCGAACTAACTTCGTGTTCTCATTCATGCCAAATAGATCGATTACTCTCTTCAAGTTTTATTTCTGAGATAGATAGAGTTTCTTTGAATGTCTATCTCATTTTATCTCCATGCTAAGAATTTTCTTCGCCTCACCTAAATCCTTCATCTCAAACTCCTTTCTTAGTTGAATCTTCAACTTCTCAATTTCCTCTTGACGTTTGGAAGCTATAAACATATCATCAACGTATATGAGAAGATATATGAAAGATCCGTCTTCAAGCTTGCGCAAATACACACAATGATCGTATTTGCTTCTTTTGTACTTCTGCCGCAACAAAAACTTGTCAAATCGTTTGTACCATTGTCTAGAAGATTGTTTCAATTTGTACACCGATTTTTCAAGTTTGCACACCATATTTTCCTTTTCAGCAACTTTGCATCCTTCTGGATGAGTCGTATAGATTTCCTCTTCCAAGTCTCTATGTAAAAATGCAGTTTTTACATCTAACTGAACTAGTTCCAAATTCAACTGTGCTACCAAAGCCAACAAAACTCTAATGGAGGAGTATTTCACGACTGGAGAAAATACCTCATTGTAATCAATTCCCTCCTTTTGAGCGTTTCCTTTGGCCACTAATCTCGCTTTGTAGCGAACATCTTCTTGGTTAGGAAATCCTTCTTTCTTTGCAAATACCCATTTGCACCCAATTGCTTTCTTGCCTTTCAGGTGATTGGCCAATTTCCATGTTCAATTCTGATGAAGGGACTGCATTTCTTCATTCATGGCAATCCTCCAATTATCTTTTTCTGAACTTTGGACTGCATCTTTATAAGTGGTAGGAACACCATCAGCTACAATTGAGATTGCACAAGACACCGTCTCTATGAGACAAACAAGTTTCTTTATTATTCTTTTTGTCTTGCTAGTTGCTATTGATTCAAGATGTTGTTGGGGTTCCTGAGATGGAATCTCCCCTTCCACTAACTCTTCGTCCAGGGGAAAATCTTCTATCGTTTCCTCGTTTTCTCCCTGTGTTGGGAAAATTAATTTTCCCTAAAAATCCACTTGCTTTGAAGCACCATCAGTTTGTTTGACATCTTCAACTGTCACCTTATATTTTATGGCAGATTCATCTAAGGTAACATCTCTGCTGAATATAATATTTCTTGTCTCTGGACACAATAATCGGTATCCTTTGACTCCAGAAGTAATCCCAATAAATATAGCTTTTTTTCCCTCGGATCCAATTTTGACTCTTTCACATGATAGTATGCAATTGAACCAAACACATGCAAAAAATTATAAGCTTCAGCAGGTTTTCCATACCATTTTTCAAATGGTGTCTTGCCTCCAATAGCGGCAGATGGCAGACGATTAATGAGGTGGCATGCATATGTTATTCCCTCAGCCCAAAATTCTTTGCCCAAATGTCACGACCCAATTTTCCCTCCGTTGGGTATCGTGATGACACCTAGTCTTAGGGACTAGGTAAGCCTAACAATAATCAAAACAACAACATTATTTAAATATAATCTCTTAAAATTCCCAAAACCGGTAGTACGAGTCATAAGCTCAACTGAGTGTTTGCTAGAAAACTCTAAATACAACAGTCTAGAAATAAGAATAAACAGTGCAGAAACAAAAACTAGAAGGTGACTCTGAAGCCTGTGAACGCAGCAATAGGTTTACCTTGTGTCTCCACAGCAACAGTCCACACAGCTAGCTAACGAACAAGTACCTCGATCTGCACAAATATGTGCAGAAGAGTAGCATAACCACACCACAGCGGTGCCCAGTAAGTATCAAGACTTACCTCGGTGGAATAGTGACGAGGGACAGTCAAGACACCCACTGGTCTGATAAACTGAACAGATATACGTACATGAATAACAGAAGCATGATGTCTACATAAAGACTATGTAATATGGCTCACAATACAGTAATTACATTAAAGCAAGAAACAACAAGTATCAACAGAATATCATGAAAATGACGCAGGCAAAGTGAATGGAACACAACCTAAATCTGGAATCACGAATACAGCAAGGACAAGTAATAACTCAATAATTACAACCACTTTTACATCAGGTTTTAGTCAACAACTTCACGAGGTACCGAACCTCGGACAATTCATAACTCACGGGTCTCAATAAAGCCATTCTCACATAGAATACTAGTAAGTAAGGGTGAGCATCTATGCTCAACAATATCAAGAATACCTCTTATCCGATAAGGGTGCTTAACTACGTGTATGCTTGTGAAAGTGTCCTAACATAGTCCATACCAGCAAATAAGCATAAGGAAGAAGAAGAAAGGACAACACGTAGAATATTTTCTCACAACTTTCACAAGATAAAGCTCACACAGGTACGTATACCACTACACAAATATCAACAAAAAGAATGCCCCCGGGCCATAAATCATCACAAATGAATCCTTGACACAACCCACCTTGTCTCGCCACTTGTGCAATAGTAACATAAATGCCCGCCTTGTCTCGCCACACGTGCATAATAATATTCCCACCTTGTCTCGCCACATGCGCAACCCACATATATATACCCACCAAGCTACTCCGCATGTGCAAATATCAATAGTAACAATAGCACGGAAGAAATCTCGTGCAATCCCATAACAACAACCGCACGTCAGAAACCTCGTTCATCACAATAATAACAACTGCACGGCAGAAACCTCGTGCATCACCACAACAAATACAACAACAACAATGGCAATAATACAAGTACGACAAGTAAATCAACTCAAGAACTTTTAAATCACAGGTAAAATGTGGGACCAAATCACAAAGAATAACCACAGTAAAGAATGTTAGCCATAAAGAGAACAACTCAACAAAAGGAAACTAATATGTATCAACGATTCCATAATATGCATTTCAACAACAGGGAAACTAATACGAGTCAAATAATTCCAAATAAAACAAGTCGACTAAGATATAGGATATCTAAAAATTCTTTTAAGGTTGAGAAATTTCTAAGGATTTTCAACAATTTAATTAAGGATAAGCTACGAAACGATAATCATAACCTCAATTAAGGCTGAACAAATTATAGAATGAAATAATATAAATTCCAACAAAAGATAAGAAGTTATGAAAAGATAGCATGGCTATAAAAGAGATAATAGTTTCAATTAAGGTACATATGAATCAAGTAACGATAATAGTGGATCATGAAGCAATGTATTCTAATTAAGCAGGTATATGTGAATCTATTAATTAAGATATATATTCATAACAAGACCAACTGCATATTCAATGAATACAAGGACCTAAGAACACTAAAAGGCCAACTTTCTACAAATAAGTTCGTGCACGCACTCGTCACCTCATGCATACGGGCTACAATCAACATAGAAGACTCAAATCCTAAGGGAAAAATCCCCCAAACAAGGTTAGGCCAGATACTTACCTCGAACCAAGCTCAAACAATCGGTCACAATGCTTTCCCACGAATATCCGGCTCCGAATGGCCCAAATCTAGCCAAACAAAATTCCCTAACATGAATACAACAATAATAAACTTATCTAATCAATGAAATTAATATTTTAATAAACATTCTGAAATTCACCCTAAAAGTAGGCCCGGGCCCATGTATCGGAGTCGGATAAAAATCACAAAATATGAACACCCATTCATTCACGAGTCCAACCATAAAAGAATTACTCAAATCGGACCACAAATCCCCTTTCAAAACTAGAAATCTTTATTGAGAAGTTCTTCCAATTTTTCCCAATTTCAACCCCAAAAATCCGAAACTAAATGGAGAAAACAACTATAGATTAATGGAATACAACCAAAAACGAGTTAGGAATCATTACCCCAAAGCTTCCTCTGAAAATCCCTCGAAAAATAGTCAAATTCCGAGCTCCCAAGTCCAAAAACGAAGAATGAAACCAAACCCTCGATTTTTCTTTTATGTCCAGGCGTGACCGCACCTACACATAATTAGACGTATCTGCGCGACCGCAGGTGCGCACGTCCAAATTGCACCTGCGCTTCATCTCGCTTCTGCGTACAAAAATCTACTTCTGCAGAGACGTTGATGCGCACAATTTCTCCGCACCTACGGAGACTGTCAAGTGTAGCTCTTCTCGCACCTGCACAACAATCTTCGCATCTGCGGGCATCGCAGCTGTAGAATGTTCCTCGCACCTGCAACCCCTGGCACTCCTCCACTTGTCCGCTTCTGCACTTGCCTCTCCGCACGTGCGCTCCCGCACCTGCGGCCTCTTCACCGCAGGTGCAAAAATACCAGCAGCCTAAAGACTTAGCAGTAACACGAATCAAACGTTTAATTCGTTAAGCACCCAAAACTCACCCGAGGACCCCGGGACCTCAACCAAACATACCAACCAATCCTAAAACACCATAAAAACTTAGTCGAGCCCTCAAATCCCATAAACTAACGATGAAACTATGCATCGCACCATGAATCGAACTTATAAATTTTTTTGTCACGACCCAATTTCACTTATAGGCCGTGATGGCACCCAACACTATAGGTAGGCAAGCCAACTCATAAATCAAACATATATTGATTAAACTTTTAATCCATTAAAATAATAAAATACCAAATTCTACCATTGTGTGTGCCAAGACCCGGTGTCACAAGTGCATGAGCATCTAGTAGATTATACAAAACTCCAAATACTATGTGAAATAAAATAGACAGAATGTAAATATAAGAAGAGACATTGGTAGCTACAGAACGACTCAGAAAGGCAGCTCACCACTATGCCTTGGGATGATGTGGATATGTGATGATAGGTCCTCCACTAGTACCTATCTCAGATCCTGCACAAAAAGTGCAGCAAGTGTAGTATGAGTACGTAAACAAGTCTAATCACGAAGTGGTATAGACGAGATGCCCGACTTTGACACTCACTATGGGTCAATAATAATAATTGAAATAAAACTAGAATATTTAAACCAGCATGATTCACAGAATATAACAATAATTTATTTAACCAGCAAAAATAATTAAATTCCTTCAAAATGCAATAATTCTCAATATATATATATATATTAAATCCTTCAATTTCAATAAAAATTCCTATTTATCCAATAGATTTACAAGCTGCAATTCAATTTCAATGAATTTCAAATTTATAAAATAGCTTTACAAGCTGCAATTCAATTTCAATGAATTTTCAATTTATCAAATAGATTTACCAGCTGCAATTAACCATCAAAGTATCGTGTAATTATTATTATTATTAAGTACAATTTCTGCTGAGGTCGTACGGCCCGATCTAGAGTGCCGTGTATACTACCAAGGGACATGCAACACGATCCATAGATGCATCTATCCTGCCGAGGCGTTCGGCCCGATCCACAAGAAAGGAGGACATTTTCTTATGTACCTCCAGAATAACAGTATTTATTGTAAAATTTATTCGAGAGGATAACAATTTATTTCAACAATTAATTAATCTAAACTAAATTTAGCATATGAAAATTTCATATGTTTATACCTTTTATAACAATTCACAATATATACATCAAATATTTTAATTAATAAAGAATATAATTTACACAAGTAATTCATGCTTTGAATCCTAAAACTACCCGGACTTTAGCATTAATAGTAGCTACATGGACTCTCGTCACCTCGTGCGTACGTAGCCCCCGCAATTATCTTTGGGGTAAATTTCCCCCTCACAAGATTAGACAAGAGACTTACCTCAATTTGCTCCAATTTAATCCACAAGAAGGCCCTTTCCTCGATTATCCAACTTTGATTGGCTCGAATCTAACCATAAATAATTCGATACAATCACTAAAAATTATACCAATCAATTCTATAAGAAAGTACTACATTTTTAATAAAAGTCCCAAAATTAATTAAAAATTTATCCGTGGGCCCCACATCTCGGAATCCGGTAAAAGTTACGAAATCCGACAACCCATTAAATTACGAGTCCAACCATACCAGTTTCACTCAAATCCAACTCCGACTCGATACCGAAATCTCAAAAATTCATTTCTATGAGATTTATAAAAAATTACAAATTTCAATCTCAAAACACTAATTATATGGTGAAAACAATGATATATTCATGTATATTGACTAAATCTGAGTTACAATCACTTACCCCAATGTTGTTCCTTGAAAATATATCAAATATCGCTTCTGATCGAGCTCCAAGTTGTTAAAAATGGTGAAATAGACGAAGCCCCCCAGTTTTTATAACATACAGATCTGTCTAGGGTGACCTCGATCATGGAGGAGTTCGATCACGGGGAGTCCGATCATGGGGGTCTCATCACGGAGTCCGATCATGGAGTTCGATCATAGTGTGTCCAATCATGGGGAGTCCGATCATAGTGAGTCTGATCATGGAGTCCGATCATGAAGTCCGATCATGGGGTTCGATCATGGGCTACCTCGATCTTGGGCCAGAAATTTCCAGCAGCTGAGAAAAATTGCAGCAGCTGTTTTAAGTCCAACTTTTGATCCGTTAACCATCTTAAACTCACCCGAGGCCCTCGGGACCTCAACCAAATATACCAACAACTCCTATAACATCATACGAACTTATTTGAAACCTCAAATCACATAAAATGACGCTAAAATCATGAATTATACTCCAATTCAAGCTTAATGAGACTTAAAATTTCCAACTTCTATATTCGATGTCGAAACCTATCAAATCAAGTCCGATTGATCTCAAATTTTGCACACAAGTCATAAATGACATAACGGAGCTGTAAAAAATTTCAAAACTAAATTCCGACCCCGATATCAAAAAGTCAACTCCCCGGTCAAACTTCCAAACTTTAAATTCCTATTTTAGCCATTTCAAGCCTAATTTCACTATGGACTTCCAAATAAAATTTCGATCACTTTCCTAAGTCCAAAATCACCATACAGAGATGTTGGAATCAACAAAATTCTCTTCCGGGGTTGTTTGCACATAATTCGACATCCGGTCACAACTTAAATATTTTTAATTGTTTCATCAAAATTCCATATCTCGGGCTACGGACCTCGAAATTTTATTTCGGGCATACGCCCAAGTCCCAATTCACGATACGGACCCATCAAAACTGTCAAAACACTGATCCGAGTCTGTTTGCTCAAAATGTTGACCAAAGTCAACTTAATTGAGTTTTAAAGCTCTAATCCACATTTTAATCCATTTTTCACATAAAAACTTTCCATAAAATTTTATGGATTGCGCACGCAAGTCGAGGAATCATAAATAGTACTTTTCGAGGTCTTAGAACACATAATTAATTATTAAATTTAAAGATGACATTTTGGGTCATCACATTCTCCACCTCTTAAACAAGCGTTCGTCTTCGAACGAGTTTAGAATTATACCTGAAGTGCTGGATAAGTGTGGATATCTGCTCCGCATGTTTTCCTCGGCCTCCCATATCGCTTCCTCGACTGGTTGGCTCCTGCACTGGACGTTTACTGCAGAAACCCTCTTGAACCTCAACTGGCGAACCTATTTATCAACAATGGCAATTGGCTCCTCTTGATAACTCAAGATATTATCTAGCTGAACTGTGCTGAAGTCTAACACATGTGATAGGTCGGCATGATACTTCCGGAGCATAGATACATGAAAAAATGGATGAACTCCCGATAGACTGGGTGGCAATGCAAGCTCATAAGCAACCTCCCCAACTTGTCTCAATACCTCAAATGTGCCTATAAACCTTGGGCTCAATTTCCCCTATTTCCCAAATCTCATGATTCCCTTCATCCGCATAACTTTTCTGCCTGGACTGTGCAGTACGAAGTCGCTCCTGAATAAACTTTACCTTTTCCAAGGCATCTTTTACCAAATCAGTACCATATAACGTAGCCTCACCGGGCTCAAACTACCCTATAGGTGAACGGCATCGACGGCCATATAAAGCCTCAAATGGAACCATCTCGATGCTGAATTGGTAACTGTTATTATAAGCAAACCCATCCAAAGGCAGCAAATTATCCCACTGACCTCCAAAGTCAATCACACATGCCTTGAGCATATCCTCCAAAATCTGAATTGTCCGCTCTGACTGCCCGTCGGTCTGCAGATGAAAGGATGTGCTGAGCTCTACACGTGTCCCTAATTCACTCTATACTGCTCTCCAGAAATGTGAAGTAAACTGATGGCCTCTATCTGATATGATGGAAATTGGCACACCATGCAACCGAACTATCTCCTGAATATAAATCTGGGCCAACCTCTCTGAAGTATACGTAGTCACAACAGGAACAAAATGTGCCGACTTGGTCAACATATCAACAATGACCCAAAATGCATCAAACTTCTGTAAGGTTCGCGGCAACCAAACTACAAATTCCATAGTAATGCGTTCCCATTTCCACTCTGGTATAGTCATCTGCTGAAGTAGGCCACCTGGCCTCTGGTGCTCATATTTAACTTGCTAGCAATTTTGACACCTAGCTACATACTCAACTATATCCTTTTTCATTAGTTGCCACCAATAATGCTGCCTCAAGTCACGATACATCTTCGTAGTACCTAGATGAATAGAATACTGAAAACTGTGTGCCTCTTCCAAGATCTTTTTCCTTGGTTCATCCACCTTAGGAACACATAAACGACCCTGGAGTCGTCGAACACCATATGCGCTAATAGTGACTTCCTTGGCACCACCTCGTAGTACCATTTCGTGAAGAACCATCAAGTGTGGGCCATCATACTAGAAAGCCTTGATCTGCTCAAATAGTGAAGATTGGGCCACAACACATGCAAGAACTTGGCTAGGCTCTGAAATATCCAGCCTCACAAGTCTGTTAGCCAAGGACTGAATATCTGAGGCTAATGGCCCTGCTGAAATGAAAGCCAAAGTACCCATACTCTCCGCCTTTCTGCACAAGGCATCTGCAACCATATTTGCTTTGCCCAGATGATACAGGATAGTAATATCATAATCTTTTAGTAACTCCAGCCATCTGCGCTACCTCAAATTTAGGTCCCTCTGCTTGAACAAATGCTGCAAACTGCGATGATCAGTGTAAACTTCACAAGACACCCCATAAAGATAATGCCTCAAAATCTTAAGAGCGTGAACAATCGCAGCTAACTCCAAATCATGTACCAGATAATTCTTTTCGTGGGTCTTCAGCTGATGTGAAATGTATGCAATAACTTGCCCTTCCTGCATCAATACATAACCCAAACCAATGTGCGAAGCATCGCAATACACTGTATACATCCCCGAACCGGAAGGCAACACTAACACTGGTAATGTAGTCAATGCTGTCTTGAGCTTCTGAAAGCTCACCTCATAATCATCGGACCATCGGAACGGAGCACCCTTCTAGGTTAATTTGGTCAAAGGTGCTGCGATAGATGAAAAACCTTCAACGAACTGACGATAATAACCTGCCAAACCCAGAAAACTCATGATCTCAGTCGCCGAAGTGGGACGATGCCAATTCTGAACTGCCAAAATCTTTTTGGGATCAACTTTAATACCTTCGTCCGATAAAATATGTCCCAAAAATGCTACTGACTTAAGCCAGAACTCACATTTAGAGAACTTAGCATATAGCTTTTGTTCCCACAATGTCTGAAGCATTACTCTCATATGTTACTGCGTGAGTAAATCAAAATGTCATCAATGAAGACAATGACAAATGAATCAACATATGGCCTGAATACCCTGTTCATCAGATCCATAAATGCTATCGGGGCATTAATTAAACCTAAAGACATTACCAGAAACTCATAATGACCATATCTAGTACGGAAAGCACTTTTTGGAACATCCGAATCTCGAATCTTCAACTGATGATACCCCGACCTCAAATCGATCTTAGAGAACACCCTAGCACCCTACAACTGGTTAAATATGTCATCAATACGTGGCAACGGGTACTTGTTTTTAATAGTGACTTTGTTCAATTGGCCATAATGAATACACATTCGCATTGTGCCATCTTTCTTCTTCACAAATAATACCAGTGCACCCCAAGGTGATATACTCGGTCTAACAAACCCTTTAGCTAGTAATTCTTCAAGTTATTATTTCAACTCTTTCAATTCTTTTGGAGCCATACGATACGGTGGGATAGATATAGGCTGAGTATCTGGAGCCAAGTCAATACAGAAATCAATATCACGATCAGGTGGCATAGCTGGACGATCTGAAGGAAATACATCGGAGAACTCTCGAACTACAGGCACTGAATCAATAGCCGGAGTCTCTACAGTAGTATCCCGGACATAGGCTAGATAAGCTAAACAACCCTTCTCCACCATGTGTTGAGCCTTTATAAAAGAAATAACTCGATTAAATGAACTAACAGATGAACCCTTCCACTCCAGCCTAGGCAAAGATGGAATATCCAAGGTAACAGTTTTGGCATGACAATATAAAATAGCATGATATGGAGATAACCAGTCCATACCCAGAATAATTTCAAAATCGATCATCTCGAGCAATAAAAGATCTGCTCTAGTTTCATAACCATATAATATAATAATACAAGACCGGTAGCCCCGGTTCACAATAATAGAATCGCCTACAAGAGTGGACACATAAACAGGAGTACTCAAGGACTCATGAGAAACACCCAGGAATGGAGCAAATAAAGATGACACATATGAATACGTAGATCCTGGATCAAATAATACCGATGCATCTTTGCCGCAAATAGAAATAATACTTGTAATCACGGCATCTCAGGCCTCTGCATCTGGTCTGGCCGTAAAATCATAAAATCGAGCTGGAGCGCCAATTAGCTGACCTCCACCTGACTAATCTCCACCTCTAGGACAACCCCTACCCACATGTCCTCCACCTCTTGGTGGTCGGACTACTGGTGAAGCAACTGGTCCGGTAAGCATAGGCTGCTGACCCTGCTGTACTGGTCTACCCCGAAGCCTGGAGCAAAATCTCCACATGTGACTAGGATCCCCACACTCGTAACAACTCGTTGGTGCGATGGGCTGCTGACTAAGTGTCTGGCCCTGGGGGCCTAGATACCCACGAGAAGAACCCTGAATAGCTGGTTGGCAATAACAACTCTCCAGTATAGCACTGAAATAAGGTCATACTGGAGCACCCTAAGGAGGCGGGGGTGCTGGATATGGGGGCCTGCTGGACTGCCCTCTCACGAACTGACCTCTGCCCCTAGACGGAACACCTCTGAACTTTCTAGAATACCTAAACTGTTTATCTCTAGTAACTTGCTCTCGGCTACGCTGACGTACACCCTCAATCCTCCGGGCTATCTCCACGACTATCTCATAAGAAGTTCTCATGTTAACCTCTCGAGCCATAGTGGCCTCAATGCTAGTATGTAAACCTTCAACAAACCTCCGCACTCTCTCGGCCTCAGTAGGGAGTATCATAAGTGCATGGCGAGATAACTTAGAAAACCTCGCCTCATAATCGGTCACTAACATCTGACCCTGCTGGAGCTGCCCAAACTGAAACCTCAACTCTTCCCTCTTGGAGGGTGAAATATATCTATCTAGAAAGATACGGGTGAACCTGTCTCAATTTATGGGAGGAGAATCTGCTGGTCTGCTACGAACATAAGACTGCCACCATCTACGAGCTTTGCCTTCTAGCTGAAAAGTAGCAAAGTCTACCCCATGAGACTCCACTATTCTCATGTTGTGCAGTCTGTCCCAGCAACGATCAATGAAGTTTTGTGGATCCTCATGTCGCTCACCCCCAAAGACAGGAGGATGTAGTCTAGTCCATCGGTCCAATAATTTCTAAGGATTGGCGGCTACAACTGGCCTGGCTCAAGTGTAGCTGTTGTCACTGGTTGGGCTCCACCCACAGGTACTACACCTGGGTCTGATATATAGCAACTGCCTGTCCATGGGCCTGTGCGGTAAGGGTCTGTGCTTCCCCACCTGCCTGAGATGTGGCTGGGTCTGTCGAAAATAAACTGGCCTGAGTCATATTGTCCATGAACCGCAGCATACGACACATGACATCCTGAAATCCCGGTGCAGATGTGAAATCCACCGGAGCTGTCTCTGCCACAGGCACCTCACCCTGTTCCTCAATAATGGGATTCTCTTTTGGACCCACTAGCGGCATAACTGGACAAGTCCTAGGACGTCCTCTCCCTCTACCACGGGCCGGAGCCCTCCCTCGGCCTCTAGCAACTGGGAAGTAGCTCTTCCCTAGTATGGAACCTCATTAGAGCGCGTTCTCACCATTTGTGAGAGAATAAGAAAAGGATATTTATTATTACTTTAATTACACGATGGAATATGGAGGAATTTAGTTTCCTAACACCCTATAGCCTCTCGAAGATAAGTACAGACGTCTCCGTACAGATTCGCAAGACTCTATTAGGTCTGCTCATAACTTGTGAGACCTACGTGAACCTAGTGCTCTGATACCATGTTGTCACGACCCAATTTCACCTATAGGTCGTGATGGAGCCCAACACTAATCTAGGCAAACCAACTGATAAATCAAACATATATTGATTAAACTTTTAATCCAAAAAATTAATAAAATACCAAATTCTACCAATGTGTGTGCCAAGACCCGGTGTCACAAGTGCATGAGCATCTAGTAGATAATACAAAACTCTAAATACTGTCTGAAATGAAATAGACAGAATGTAAATATAAGAAGAGACACTAGTAGCTGCAGCACGGCTCAGAAAGGCAGCTCACCACTATGCCTCGGGATGACGTCGATATGTGATGATAGGTCCTCCACTAGTACCTGTCTCAGATCCTGCACAAAAAGTGCAGCAAGTGTAGTATGAGTACGTAAACAACGTGTACCCAGTAAGTATCAAGCCTAATCTCGAAGTGGTAGAGACGAGATGGCCGACTTTGACACTCACTATGGGTCAATAATAATAATTGAAATAAAACTAGAATATTTAAATCAACATGATTCACAGAATATAACAATAATTTATTTTACCAACAGAAATAATTAAATTCCTTCAAAATGCAACAATTCTCAATATATATATTAAATCCTTCAATTTCAATAAAAATCCAATTTATCAAATAGCTTTACAAGCTGCAATTCAATTTCAATGAATTTCTAATTTATCAAATAGCTTTATCATTACATCCTCGTCTCAATTTTTTTTTCAATTTCTAAACAACTATCGTTTGTGAATGTAGGTTGTGTTTACAAGCTGCAATTCAATTTCAATAAATTTCTAATTTATCAAATAGCTTTACAAGCTACAATAAATCGTCAAAGTATTGTGTAATTATTATTATTATTAAGCACGATTTCTGCTGAGGTCATACGGCCCAATCCAGAGTGTCGTGTACACTGCCAAGGGACATGCGGCACGATCCATAGATGCATCTATCCTGCCGAGACATTCGGCCTGATCCATAAGAAAGGAGGACATTTTCTTATGTACCTCCGGAATAAGAGTATTTATTGTAAAATTTATTCGAGAGTATAACAATTTATTTCAACAATTAATTAATCTAAACAAAAATTTAGCATATGAAAATTTCATATTTCTCTACCTTTCATAACAATTCACAATATATACATCAAATATTGTAATTAATAAAATATATAATTTACACAAGTAATTCATGCTTTGAGTCCTAAAACTACCCGGACATTAGCATTAATAGTAGCTACACGGACTCTCGTCACCTCGTGGGCACGTAGCCCCCGTAATTAGCAACAATTATTTAATTTAATCACTTATGGGGTAAATTTCCCCCTCACAAGATTAGACAAGAGACTTACCTCAATTTGCTCCAATTTAATCCACTAGAAGGCCCTTTCCTCGACTATCTAACTTTGTTTGGCTCGAACATAACCATAAATAATTCGATACAATCACTAAAAATTATAGGAATCAATTCTATAAGAAAATACTACATTATTAATAAAAATCCCGAAATTATTTAAAAATGTGTCAGTGGGGCCCATGTCTCGGAATCCGGAAAAAGTTACGAAATACGACAACCCATTAAATTACGAGTCGAACCATACCAGTTTCACTCAAATTCGACTCTGAATCGATACCGAAATCTCAACAAAAAAAAATCTATGAGATTTTTCAAATTTTTTAAATTTCAATCTCAAAACACTAATTAAATGGTGAAAACAATGATATATTCGTGTATATTGGCCAAATCTGAGTTAGAATCACTTACCCCAATATTTTTCCTTGAAAATATATCAAATATCGCTTCTGCTCAAGCTCCAAGTTGTTAAAAATGGTAAAATGGACGAAGCCCCCCTGTTTTTATAACTTACAGATCTGTCTAGGGTGACCTCGATCATGGAGGAGTCCGATCATGGGGAGTCCGATCATGGGGGTCCGATCATGGAGTCTGATCATGGAGTTCGATCATAGTGGGTCCGATCATGGGGAGACCGATCATAGGGAGTCCGATCATGGGGAGTCTAATCATGGAGTCCGATCATGGGATTCGATCATGGGCTACCTCGATCTTGGGCCAGAAATTTCCAGCAGCAGAGAAAAATTGCAGCAGCTGTTTTAAGTCCAACTTTTGATCCGTTAACCATCTGAAACTCACCCGACGCCTTCGAGACCTTAACCAAATATACCAACAACTCCAATAACATCATACGAACTTATTTGAAACCTCAAATCACCTAAAACGACGCTAAAATCACGAATTATACTCCAATTCAAGCTTAATGAGACTTAAAATTTCCAACTTCTACATTCGATGTCGAAACCTATCAAATCAAGTCTGATTGACCTCAAATTTTGCACACAAGTCATAAATGACATAAAGGAGCTGTGAAAATTTTCAGAACTAAATTCCGACCCCGATATCAAAAAGTCAACTCCCCGGTCAAACTTCCAAACTTTAAATTCCTATTTTAGCCATTTCAAGCCTAATTTCACTACGGACTTCCAAATAAAATTTCGCTCATGCTCCTAAGTCCAAAATCACCGTACGGAACTGTTGGAATCATCAAAATTCTATTCCGGGATCGTTTCCACATAATTCGACATCCGGTCACTATTTGTGTGTACTTAAATGTTTTTAATTGTTTCATCAAAATTCCATATCTCGGGCTAGGGACCTCGAAATTTGATTCCGGGCATATGCCCAAGTCCCAAATCACGATACGGACCTACCGGATCTGTCAAAATACTGATCCGAGTCCGTTTGCTCAAAATATTGACCAAAGTCAACTCAATTGTGTTTTAAAGCTCTAATCCACATTTTAATCCATTTTTCACATAAAAACTTTCCATAACATTTTACGGATTGCGCACGCAAGTCGAGAAATGATAAATAATACTTTTCGAGGTCCTAGAATACATAATTAATTATTAAATTTAAAGATGACATTTTGGGTCATCACATTTTTAAATCTTTCAACTTCTAAAACTCGTGCCGAAACCTATCAAATCAACCCGGAATGGCGTCAAATTTTGCAGGCAAGTCCCAAATAACATAACGAAGTTGTTCCAACTCTCGGAATCACTTTACAACCCCGATATCAAAAAGTCCAATTCCGGTCCAAATATCCAAAAATTCGACTTTCACTATTTCAAGCCTAAATGAGCCACAGACCTCGGATTTACAGTACGGACACGCTCCTTAGTCAAAAATCACCCAAAGGAGCTAATGGAACTGACGAAACTCCATTCCGGAGTCGTCTTAACATAGTTCCGACTACAGTCAAAATCCTAAGACTTAATCTTCCATTTTAGGGACTAAGTGTCCCAAATCACTCTGAAACAACCGGTAACCGAATTCAACCACGCACGCAAGTCAATACACATAAAATGAAGCTGCTCAGGGCCTTATGCCACCGAACGAGACTTAATTTCTCAAAACGACCGGCGGGGTCATTACATCCTTCCGCTCTTAAACAAGCGTTCGTCCTCGAACGTGCTAAGAATCGCCTCGAAGTTTTCAAATCACTTAAAGTACATACCCAACACACACCCGTGGGTGATCCCACGTCACCCCAATCCACATAAGCCCGACGACACCATCCCAACTATAATCTATCCTTTCTATCAATACTGATAAGCCTTAGAGTCAAAATTCTCACCTTCCATTTTTCTTCAAGAGATCCGATTCTAAATTCATAACCGATATCAGTCTTAACCAGTAGTAATAACTCATGCCTACACCTACAAGGTACGACCACAAAATAAGACACACCACATATAGGCCCATAATAACATTTTTGATCAAAATATCTGCCCGAAATCAAAACCAAAATTGGCAATTAGACCCATATCCGTTAGCAACCCATTTAAACCTCCATAATGCTGACAATGATGCAAGAAACACTAAGACCTCATAACTATACTCCCGAATCAGCAAGTCACAACTAACACCATCGGGCACACACCCCGCAGGCCAAAACTAGAGAAGCACATAACGAAATTGACTAAATATGTAAAGAGAAACACATAAGATAAATGTCAAACAAGCCCGACATGCACAACTTTCTAACAATACCCTACTACAAATCAATTCAAAAGGAAAAATCAAAGTACATGAACAAATCATAAGGATATCATCCTGGTATTACCTTCCACCGTGGCGCGCAGCCTGACTCAAACATATCAAATCACATGGAATCGCGAGGGTCTCACCCTCAACTCTGAATCACAAGTCGAATATGCATAATACCAACAGAAATCTTCAACTAACTCAATTCTACCAATAAAATCTCAACACTTGCTAAACTCTCACCTCGATAGAGTATCAAATAACAAATTATAACCAATTTACTCAGGAATCACATCAAACCTACCATAATGGACAACGTGAATTCACTTATAGTCTCGTAACTTTCAATAATGAATAGAAACAAATGATAGGCACGGTCTACCACTCATAGAGTCTCCCAACAAGGGTAAACACCTAAATATAATAATAAGTCATGAACCCACCCATAGGTGGGACAACAAGTAGGGGAACTCACCCTGATAAGTAGGACTGAATCCAAATACGAATGGTGCCCCTCTGTAACAAATCAAAAGCATACATGTATGCCATCATCTGGTGTAGTGACCTTAAGTCTACTATATGAAACACATCAACTGGTCGAGCCTTCCCCTCTTGGGCACCCTCTACTTGCCTGAATACTCTGATGTGACACACCTGTCCGGAGTCTAGGATAATCACTCACCCTGTGGCTGGTATCTCCACACTCGAAGCAACCTTTCTACTGACGTGGTTGTGGGAACTGTGTGGTACGAATACTCTGAGACACATGAGCACCTGAAATAATGTGCGAAGTTTGAAGTGCAAACTGAACTGCATGACCCACAAAACCTCTACCATGTCGTACCCTGTCTCCAAAATAAGGAACAGTAGATCTCTCCGGTCTGCGAGGCCTCCTCACCTCCCTGTCCTCTCTCTCATATTCTCATATGTACTCTCTCTCATGGCCTCGCCTATCTTCTCTCTCCTGGTCCCATATGCCGTCTACTCGACAGGCGATCCCTACCACCTGCTGCAACAAAACATCTGACTCTAACTCACTAGCCATGCTGAACCGAATATCATGTCTGAGTCCCTCAATGAATCAACGGACACGCTCTCTAACTGTGGAGACCAAAGCAGGTGCATGCCTGGCCAAATCACTGAATCTCACGGCATACTCTGACACTGACATAGTGCCCTGGCGTAGCTGCTCAAACTCCGCGCGCCATGCATCTTGAAGGGACTGAGGTACAAACTCTCTCAGGAACATCTCTGAAAATTGAACCCATGTAAGTGAAGCTTACTCGGCTGGGCTACCCAACTCATATGCCCGCCACCACTGGTAAGCCACTCCCCTGAGCTGGAACGTAGTAAAAGCAACCCCACCGTCTCCACAATACCTATAGTATCGAGAATGCAGTGACACTCCTCCAGAAAACACTATGCACTCTCCGAATCCAAACCACAGAATGTAGGAGGGTCATATTTCTTGAACATTTCAAGTCTAAGCTACTCTTCCTTAGATATTGTTGCCCTGACCACGTGCTGAACTCGAACCACAGGCTGTGTCGCCATGACACCTAGAACCTGACCAACAAGAACCCGCTTCTCTAAGGTATGGGAGACGGGAGTCTGGGTTCCTTCCCCAGTCTGTGAAGTAGTTGGTGCAACCGGAATCAACCCCGTCTGAGCCAATGTACCAAACATGCTCAGGAACTGTGCTAAGGTCTCCTGAGGTCCTGGGTAATAACTGGCGCCTCCGGTACCTGCTACCTAACTGGAACTACTGGCGGCTCCTCAACTACTACTCTGGTAGGTGCTCTGGCTGCGACACTTACTCCTCATCATCCTCTGCCTCTGCCTCTAGCACTAGCGATACTTGCTCCAGGAGCAACGTCATCTATAATTGTAGATCGTGTCCTCACTATCTGTGAGAGAATGGAATGATAAAAGTTCAACTCCGAGATCAATAAGCTGGCATGACAGGAATGAAGGACGTGAGATTGTCCTAATAGTTTTATAGCCTCTCGAAGATAAGTACAGACGTCTCTGTACCGATCCGCAAGACTCTACTAAACTTGCTTATGACTCGTAGCACCTAGGAACCTAGAGCTCTGATACCAACTTATCACGACCCAATTTTTCCTTCGTTGGGTATCGTGATGGAACCTAGTCTTAGAGACTAGGTAAGCCTAACAAAAATTAAAACAACAACATTATTTGAATAGAATCTCTTAAAATTCCCAATACCGGTAGTTCGAGTCATAAGCTCTACAGAGTGTTTGCTAGAAAACTCTAAATATAATTGTCCAGAAATAAGAATAAACAGCGCAAAAACAAAAACTGGAAGGTGACTTCGAAGCCTGCGAACGCAGCAGCAGGTTTACCTTGAGTCTCCACAGCAACAGTCCACACATCTAGCTAACGAACAAGTACCTAGATCTACACAAAAACATGCAGAAGACTAGCATGAGCACAGCACAGCGGTGCCCAGTAAGTATCAAGACTAACCTCGGTGGAGTAGTGACGAGGAACAGTCAAGACACCCACTCGTCTAATAAATCGAACAGATATACGTACATGAATAACAGAAGCATGATGTTTAAATAAAGACTACGCAATATGGCTCACAATACAGTAATGGCATTAAAGTAAGAAACAACAAGTATAAACAAAATATCATGAAAATGACACAGACAAAGTGAATGGAACACAACCTAAATCCGGAATCACGAATACAGCAAGGACAAGTAATAACTCAGTAAGTACAACCACTTTTACATCAGGTTTTAGTCAACAACTCCACGAGGTACCGAACCTTGGACAATTCACAATCATTGGTCTCAATAGAGCCATTCTCACATAGAAGACAAGTAAGCAAGGGTGAGCATCTATTATCAAAAATATCAAGAACACCTCTTATCCGATAAGGGTGCTTAACTACATGTATGCTTGTGCAAGTGTCCTAACATAGTCCCTAAATCTCACACAAGTACGTATACCACTACATAAATATCAACAACAAGAATACCCACAATCCATAAATCATAACAAATCAATGCCTGACACAGCCCACCTTGTCTCGCCACATGTGCAATAGTAACATAAATGCCCGCCTTGTCTCGCCACACATGCATAATAATGTTCCCACCTTGTCTCGCCACATGCGCAACCCACCCACCCATACACACACACACACACACACACACATATATATATATATATATATATATATATATATATATATATATATCCTACCTTGTCACGCCGCATGTAAAAATATCAATAGTAACAATAGCACGGCAGAAACCTCGTGCAACCCCGTAAAAACAACCGCACGGCAGAAACCTCGTGCATCACAATAATAACAACCATACGGCAGAAACCTCGTGCATCACCACAACAAATACAACAACAACATTGGCAATAATACAAGTACGACAAGTAAATCAACTCAAGAACTTTTAAATCACAGGAAAAATGTGGGACTAAATCACAAAGAATAACCGCAATAAAGAATGCTACGCGTAAAGAGAACAACTCAACAAAAGGAAACTAATGTGTATCAACGATCCCACAATATGCATTTCAACAACAGGGAAACTAAAACAAGTCAAATAATTCCAAATAAAACAAGTCGACTAAGATATAGGATATCTAAAACTTCTTTTAAGGTTGAGAAATTTCTAAGGATTTTCAACAATTTAATTAAGGATAAGCAACAGAAAGATAATCATAACCTCAATTAAGGCTGAACAAATTATAGAATGAAATAATATAAATTTCAACTAAAGATAAGCAATTATGAAAAGATAGCGTGGCTATAAAAGAGATAACCATTTCAATTAAGGCACATATGAATCAAGTAACGATAATAGTGGATCATAAAGAAATTTATTCTAATTATGCAGGTATATGTGAATCTAGTAAATAAGATATATATTCAGAACAAGACCAACTGCATATTCAACGAATACAAGGACCTAAGAACCCTAAAAGGCCAACTTTCCACAAATAAGTCCATGCACGCACTCGTCACCTCGTGCACACGGGCTACAATCAACATAGAAGACTTAAATTCTAAGGGGAAAATCCCCCATACAAGGTTAGGCCAGATACTTATCTCGAACCAAGCTCAAACAATCGGTCACAATGCCTTCCCACGAATATCCGGCTCCGAATGGCCCAAATATAGCCAAACACAATTGCATAACATGAATACAACAATAATAGACTTATCTAATCAATGAAATCAATATTTTAATAAAAATTCTGAAATTTGCCCTAAAGGTGGACCCGAGCACACGTGTCGGAGTCGGGTAAAAATCACAAAATATGAACACCCATTCACTCACGAGTCCAACCATATAAGAATTACTCAAATCCGACCACAAATCCCCTTTCAAAACTCGAAATCTTTATTAAGAAGTTCTTCCAATGTTTCCTAGTTTCAACCCCAAAAATCCGAAACTAAATGGAGAAAACAACTATAGATTAATGGAAAACAACCAAAAATGAGTTAGCAATCATTACTCCAAAGCTTCCTCAGAAAATCCCTAGAATAATCGCCAAATTGTGAGCACTCAAGTCCAAAAATGAAGAATGAAACCAAGCCCTCAGTTTCTCCTTTCTGTCCAGGCGTGTCCGCACTTGAGCAAAATTAGCCGCATCTACGCGAATGCAAGTGCACACGTCCAAACCGCACCCGTGCTTCCTCTCGCTTCTGTGCACCAAATTCCGCTTCTGCGGAGCCGCTGATGCGCACAATTTCTCCGCACATGCGGAGACTGTCAAGTTTAGCTCTTCTCGCACCTGCACAAGTATCTTCGCATCTGCAGGCATCGCAGACGGAATGTTCCTCGCACCTGCGACCCCTGGCACTTTTCCACTTATCCGCTTCTGCGCTTGCCTCTCCATACGTGCGCTCCCGCACTTGTGGCCTCTTTACCGCGGGTGCGAAAATACCAGAATCCTGAAGACTTAGCAGTAACACAAATTAAACTTTTAATTCGTTAAGCACCCGAAACTCACCCGAGGTCCCCGGGACCTTAACCAAACATACCAACCAATCCTAAAACACCATACGAACTTAGTCGAGCCCTTAAAACACATCAACTAATGATGAAACTACACATCGCACCATGAATCGAACTTATAATTATTAAATCTTTCAACTTCTAAAACTCGTGCCAAAACCTATCAAATCAACCCGGAATGACTTCACATTTTGCAGGCAAGTCCCAAATAACATAATGAACCTGTTCCAACTCTCGGAATCGCATTCCGATCCCGATATCAAAAAGTCCAATTCCGGTTCAAATCTCAAAAAATTCGACTTTCGCCATTTCAAGCCTAAATCAGCCACAGACCTCGAATTTACAGTCCGGAAACGCTCCTAAGTCCAATAGCACCCAAAGGAGCTAATGGAACCGATGAAACGCCATTCTGAAGTCGTCTTCACATAGTTCTGACTATGGTCAAAATTCTAAGACTTAATCTTCCATTTTAAGGACTAAGTGTCCCAAATCACTCCGAAACAACCGGTAACCAAATTCAACCACGCACGTAAGTCAATACACATAAAATGAATCTGCTCAGGGTCTTATGCCACCGAATGAGACTTAAATTCGCAAAACGACCGGCCGAGTCGTTACACCAAGCCAGCATTAGACAACATACACTGAACCTTCTCCAGCAAAGTCCAGTTCACGCGTTCTGCCACTCCATTCTGTTGAGGTGTATTTCTAATGGTGAAATGTCTCAAAATGTCATCATCTTCACAAATCTTATTGTAAATATCATTTTTGTATTCTCCACCGTTATTTGTGTGAAGACAGTTTACCTTTCTGCCTGTTTGAGTCTCTATCATCGCCTTCCATTTGAGAAACATTACCAGTACTTCATCTTTGGTTTTCATAGTATTCACCCACACTCTCCAGGAAAAGTCATCAATAAAGGTTACAAAATAGTATTTCCCACCTAATGAAGGTGTTTTGGAAGCACCCCAAACATCAGAGTGAACAAAATCCAAAATATCTTTAGTATTATAGATTGTTGTTCCAAATTTAACCATTGTCTATTTCCCCTTGACACAATGCTCACAAAATTCCTAATTGCAAGTCTTTACTCCTTTTAACAATCCTTGACCTGATAAAATCTTCAAGGATTTTCCTCCAGCATGTCCCAAGTGCATGTGCCATAGCTCTTTTGCTTCTACCTCCTTGTCATCACCGGATGTAATTGTTGTTGTCCCAATAATTGTACTACCTTGATAGTGGTACATGTTATTATTTCACCGAATTCCCTTCATTACCACTAGTGCACCGGAGCATATTCTCATTATCCCATTTTTTGCAACGACTTTGAGCCCCTTTGACACTAGGGCTCCTACATAAATGAGATTTGTCGTCAACTCCGGTACGTATCGAACATTTGTTAATGTTCTGATCAATCCATCATGGTTCCTTAATCGGATTGAACCAATACCATATGCGGTAAGAGGATTGTTATTTTCGGTGTGAATAACTCCACATTCTTCTTCTTGAAAATCAACAAACCAATCCTTGTTGGGACACATATGATAGTTACAATTGAATCCATCAGCCTTATGTCAGATGGTTTGAATGGCTCAATTGTAACTAGTGAGAAATCAGAGTCGTCACAATCCGCTATATTTGAATCCATGACAGCCTTTTTATTGTTAGGTTTGGCCTTGTTTTTCAACTTTGGACAGTCTTTCTTCCAGTGCCCCATTTTTCGGCAAAAGGCGCATTCATATTTGCTTAGTCTGGATCTTGACTTGAATCTTCCTTTCTTCATTCTCATATGATTTTGAGAACGACCTCTCACAACCAGTGCTTCTCCATCTCCACTCTTTTGCTTTTCTCTCTTTCTTTGTTCATAGTTGTATAAGGCACAACAAACTTCTTTGAGAGATACATCATTATTCCCATGAAGTAGAGTTGTTTTGAGGTGCTCGTACTCATCGGGAAGTGAACTTAATAACATTAAGGCCATATCTCCATCACTAAAGGTCACGTCCATATTCTGCAAATATGTCGCCAACTTATTAAAGCTGGTGATGTGATCATTCATTGTAGTACCAGGAACATATATGAAGCGCAAAAGTCTTTTTTTCATGTAAAGTTTATTATCACTATTTTTCTTCAAACATTTATCCTCAAATGCATTCCACAATTTACTTGCATAAGTTTCTTTTGTGTATGGATACTTCTGTTCTCTTGTGAGGTAAGATCGAATGGTACCACAAGCAACATAGTTGATAATCTTCCAATCTCCTTCTCTGATATTGTCTGGTTTATTTTCTTCCATGTAAATATCTAGCCCTTGTTGAAAAGGGACATCAAGAACCTCAGCTTGCTACATCCCGAAATGTCCTGACCCATCAAAAATTTCAACTACAAATTTTGCATTTGACATAATTCTTGTCATAAGCGAAGATGCCAATGACGTATTACTGACACCCGATGTGGACTCTTCGTTTTTATTATCTCCCATTTTGTACAGATACTATTTATTTGCTGACAGTACAGAACACCAAGTAATTTTTTTCTGATGTGGAAGTTCAGACTATGCTGCAACCACAGAGCATACTAAGATAAAACTTTGGCTCTGATACCAATTGTTGCGTAAGTCAAATATATATAGAGTGATTAAATCATAACTACTATATCTAAAGGTAGCTAATAAATAATAAATGATACAATAATAAAAAGAATACCAGAAATTAACGAGGTTTGGCAAAATTTGATATTTGCCTAATCATCGGACAAAATCAACTCAAACTTTATTTCACTCCAAACAATACAAGTGAAATACTACAAGAGAGAAAGAAGATTCAAATGCCTTAGGAGATAGGAAGGCAAGTGAGAGATATTTTCAAATGAACAAAATCCATGTTATTTATAGAAGGGAAATGGCCTTAATAATATCATGCATGACATCATATTAAGTGGGATCATGTAATGTAAATGCATGAAAAATACATCTACCAATTTCTTCCAAAAAAGAGGCTTCAAGTGTTCACACTAGTTCGCATTAATCTTGTTAAATTCAACACTTACTTCCTACATGTACAGTGTATTTATAGTTATAACTAACTAACCAAAATATTACGCAAACATATGTAATATCTTAACTAACTTAAGATGAGTTGGATCCTAGCTGGAATGTTGCAACTACAGCTTGAACTTTGCCTTCACATGCTCATTGTTCAACACAAACCATGGCCTATTTTGAAGTACTCTGATCATGTTTTCCTCTTTGTTGAATTTCACAAAATAATAGTCAGACCCATGGTCAATTAGTGGAAAGTTTTTTTATGGTTTCCACAAATCTTGTATTTTCCTTTTTAGGTATTGATGTTGGAATCTTTTTCCTATAAGCTTAATGATCAGCGAGTGCTTCCATGGTTGGTACATGCGATTTTTGTCTTCCTCTGTGAGTTGTATCGACCTTATGCCTTGAGAGAGTTTTTCTGTGGCTATATCCATGCTTGCATCTAGTGGGGATTGTAGCTCCTTTGTAATTGCATATTTTGATAGGTCGATGCTCATCATTTATTCGGTTGAGAGGAGTTTTTCTTTAAAAAAAGACTGTTGGTTAGGTTCATTATTAGTACTTGTACTATTGATATCTGGTGGTTTGGGAGGTATCTGGTATTGTTTTTGTTCTTATTTTTGTAGTTTCTCCATAGTTGGATTCAGTGGTAGTTTGGTGAGGTTTGCGTAGATGTTATAGAGAAGGTAGAGCTTCTCACTCTATCAGATTGCGGCGTATATCTATTTTGAATTCACAATGATCGTTAAGATAAGTTGTACACAATTACATTGAGAATAGTTTTTGTTAATACCAAACGTTGCTGAGAATTCGCTGTATTCTGAAGGTTAGAAATGCGATCAGAAACATAGCATGTTCAACAAAGTTTTTGGTGGGAACATGCTAGTCCGAAAAAATGCCCGTCCCTAAAACTATATTGTCAAAATTAGTACGAAGAATAATAATAAAAACAAGCTAGACTAGAATCTAAAAAGTAACATAATATATATAAAAACAAAAATGCATGAACTTTGATTACAACAATTTAAGAGTCTCTAAACTTTATCTTCGGGGAAGTATACAAACATCCGTTCTTAGTACTTCTATTTAGGGATTAATCAATACTTATTTTATCTTGAAAATTAAAATTAAAATATTTAATTTCAGGACAACTCAGAATTTATGTTCCGAAAATAGAGAAGAAAAACTAAATTCACGGCACATTGGCTAATTCCTAAATAGCAACCCTTAGAGAGGCTACATGATGTCGTTTCTACTTCATCTTCATGTATATGGGCTAGACTGGATAGAAAAATTGGTTTGCTATGAAGATGTACCGAAAACAAGAAGCTCGGTCTAATATTAGGAGAAGGTGCGAGGGATCTTTACACAAATAGCCGCTGATATTCATTATTTATTTTTTCTAGTCATATACATAAATTATACATAATTATACACATATAATACATAAATTATGTATGTATTATAACTCCACCAGTAAATTTTAGTTTAAGTGGTTGGATGGCCGGCTATTTGGATTAATTCTTCAAGATGGAGATCTCAGCCATAATGCATAACTATGGGTTTTGCCCTATCATTTAGTGCGGTACTTTATTATTTAAATATGATAGATTTTACACAAATAGCCGGCCAAATTCACTATTTAATTTTTGTAGTCGTTATACATAGATTTTAGATTGATTATATATGATTATACATATAATATAGAATTATATGAAGTCAAAAAGACAAATATGTTATTTGGCGCACAAGTTAAGAAGGAGTTGAAAGGGTAAATATGTTATTTGGTGCACAAGCGAAAGAGGCTGTAACGACCCGACAGGTCATTTTAAGTATCATAACCCCATTCCCCCATTTACTGCTCAATTTATGCCTCAATGTTGATTTATGACTTATCGGGTCAGTTGGTTCGGTTCCGGAAGGATTTCGTAGTGAAATGAGACACTTAGTCTAATAATTGAAAACTTAAGTTGAAAACATTGACCGAATATTCACTTATGTGTAAACGAAGTCAGAATTTAATTCGGATGATTCCAATAGGTCTGTATGGTTATTTTGGACTTAGGAGCGTGTCGGGAAAATTATTTCGAGGTCCGTAGTGGAATTAGGCTTGAAATGTCGAAAGTTGAATTTTTGGAAAGTTTGACCGGGGGGTTGACTTTTTGATATCAAGGTCATAATCCGATTATGGAAATTGGAATAGCTTCATAATGCCATTTATGACTTGTGTGCAAAATTTGAGGTCAATCGAACTTGATTCGATAGGTTTCGGCATCGAATGTAGTAGTTGGAAATTTCATAAGACTAAAGTTTCAAGTGAGTTCGCATAAGACCTAACTTCAAATGAGTATAACTCTCATGATACGAAGTTTTATATGGTGTATTACATATGAAATGAAATATCTTTGAGTCTAGTTTCTAATTCTTCAAACCGTTCATCATTTGAACATTCCTACAAGACGTTATTACCAAATTACCAAAGGCTGGAAAAATGCAATTCTGCGACCAATTATGCGATCGCAAAACTGCTTCTGCGACCGCAAAACTGGTCGCAAAATGGAAAAGAAGAGCATAGTATTGGACTTCAATTTTGCGATCAATTTTGCGGCCCGCATACCCATTCTGTAGTCCATTATGCGACCGCAGACCTGCTTTCGGAGGGTTAATTTTTCTATTTTCATAACCCGACCGCATTTTGATAAATAGGCTTTGGGGCTTATTTTTGGGTAATTATCTGATGATTTTAGAGAGAAGTGAGAGTGTTATAGAGAAAGGAAGTAGATGAAGTGTCTTGTTCATCATATTCTTGTCCAAGCCTTGAAATCCAACAAGAAATCTCTCATGTTCTTCATTAAAGAGTTAAGGTTCTAACCCCTAATCTTCAATTTCGAGTTTGGGTAATGATGGGTGATTAAAAGTATGATTCTTGGGTGTAATAGTATTATTTATACATATCAATAAGATTTATGGAAAGAGTGTTGAGTTCAAATGGGTAAAGATTGGGTTGAAAATGGTAGAAATCTTCAAAGACTTCAATTGAAGATTTGAGGGCCGAGTTGATGTCGGAATTTGGTGAAATTTGCATGGTTGGACTCATGATTGGATGGGCGTTAATATTTTGTAACTTTCGTAGGATTCCTAGATGTGGGCCCCACAAATGATTTTTGGGGCGTAATTTCGGATTTTGTGAAAATATTAGTATTTTGATATGGAATTAATTCCTATAAATTTTGTGGGCTGAATCAAATTAATTGTGACTAGATTCGAGCCGTTTGGAAGCTGATACACGCATAGTGGAATTGCTGGAGCATTGCGTAGCTTGCTCGACATTAGATTTTGCTTGTTCGAGGTAAGTAACTCTTCTAATCTTGGAGTTGAGGGTATGAACCCTGAATATATGTATTTCGTGAATTGTTGGGAGGTGACGCACATGCTAGGTGACGAGCGTATGGGCGTGCACTATAAAAATTGTGACATAATTGTTTCTGTGGAATTTTGTAGTTAAATAATCCTTGCATTTTCCATACGGTTTTATGAGTTAAAGAAATTGAGCTGAAAAGCATATTACAAATTATGATGAGGCTATGTACCAGTATTATTGGGACCTACAGAGGTCATATTGCTGTGAATTATTGTTTATGCTGAAAATTCATACTCAGTCATATTCAATTCATTGCATATCATATCTCAGTCTCTGTTGTTATTTATTGATGCATCATAGCATCATTTTTGGGCTATTCTCATGACATTATGAGCCAATGAGAGAGAGACTGGAGAGATTGATGACCGAGGGAGGCCGAGGGCCTAATTCTGAGGATATTTTTGGGATCGGGTTGCACGCCGCAGCATGCCATGTTGCCTTTATATATATTATTACTATTATATGGATCGGGGCTGCCCACCTGCAGCAGGCTTTATTGGTTTATATTATGGCATGTGAGTTGTCCGTGCAGCACATGAGTTGTCTGTGCTTATAGCGCTTGGGCTATAGGAGCCCCTCATGAGTCTGTACACACCCCCAATGAGCGCAGTCGACCATAAACAAGGATCGGGCTGCACGCCGCAGCAGGTATTGTATAGCGCTGAGTGATTGAGTGTGCTAAGCACAGTGAGAGAGAATGCGAGACAATGAGATTGAGTACTCTGAGAGTGTGAGTACATGGGTGTAATCTCTGAGATACATTGTATTGACATGCACACATGACATATATGCATAGAGATGTGTTTTTCTCATACTGTACGATATCACATTATTCATGATTTCTCACACATGTTGACAGATGGGCATAGTGATGCATTTGTTTTACACTGGTTATATGAGAAAGAAAATGAGATATTTTATTTATTATTGAAATGGTTTTTTGGAAAAATTAATGTTTTCAAACTTATTCATATTTTTGGTAACTTTGGTAAACGATTTGGGTTTTCATTGATGTACTTGAAAGACAAAAATATTTTAGAAGTCATGATTTAGCTGAGCATTTATTCTTTGCGTTACTTCTGGTATTACTTGTTTAATATTGTTATGAACTATTGTTGGTTATGGAAGTTGAACTCTAACCTTGGTAGAAGCTCGTCACTACTTTCAAACTACGGCTAGGTTTGTTACTTACTCAGTACATGGGGTCGGTTGTACTGATACTACACTTCTGCACATTGCATGCAGATGTTAGCTGTTGTTGTTGTTGTGCTCGATGGTTGCCGGATCTGAAGATATACCTGCATTCTTGTTGTAGCTGCCTCTTATTCAGGGTAGCCTTAGATTTATAAAAGCTCTGCTTATGCATTATTCAAACAAACTATGTATTTATTTTATTTTTGCTTTGTATACTCTATTCTTAGAAGCTCATGATTTGTACTACTAGTTCTTGGGGATTGTGTGAGATTAAGTCCTTTATTTACTTAAATTCCCTTAATAATTATTATTGGAATGGGATAGTTGGTAATGGGCTTACCTAACGGGTTGAGTTAAGTGCCATCACGACTAGTTGGATTTTGAGTCATGACAGAGGTAGTGTAACGACCCGAACGGTCATTTTGAGTATTACAACCTTGCTTCCCCCTTTACTTCTTAAATTGTACTTTACAGTTGTTGTGTGACTTGTGGGGGCAATTGGTTTGGGTCCAGTGAGGTTTTGGAATGAATTGGAATATTTAGTTTCAAGGTTTAAAGATTAAGTTGAAATAGTTGACCAGATATTGACTTATGTGTAAACGACCTCGAAATTTAATTTTGATAATTCCAATAGCTCCGTATGGTAATTTTGGACTTAGGAGCGTGTCCGGAAAAGTTTTTGGAGGTTCCTAGTGGAATTAGGCCTAAAATGCCGAAAGTTAAAATTTTGGGAAGTTTGACCTGGGAGTTAACTTTTTGATATTGGGGTCGGAATCCGATTCAGAAAATTGGAATAGGTTTGTAATGTGAAATGTGACTTGTGTATAAAATTTGAGGTCAATCGGACGTGATTTGATGTGTTTCAGCGCAAGTTATAAAATTTGAAGTTACAAGGTTCAATGATTTCGAACTGAGGTGTAATTCATCGTTTCGATGTTGTTAGGTGTGATTTGAGGCCTCGAGTAGATCCGTGTTATGTTATGGGACTTGTTGATATAATTGGTTGAGGTCCCGGGGGCCTCCGGTGAGTTTCATACGGTTAACGGATCAAATTTGGTGTGATCGTACATGCGAAGATTTTGATCGCAGGTGCGAAGCCGCATGTGCGCGAGATCAATCGCAGCAGTGGCCAAGAGTGAGACTGGGCAGTGCTCGCAGGTGCGAGTAATTTTCCACAGGTGCGAAAGGGGAATGCGCATCTGCGAATCCTGCATATGCGAGAATAGCGTCGCAAATGCGAGATTTTAGAGGTTCGGCTGTTTTCCATAGGCACGCATTTTTGTCCACAAATACGGATGTGCAGGTGCGAGCCCAGGCACCGCAGGTGCGGAAATGCCTGGGCAGTGTTAAAACGACGGTTCCGAGATTATTTTCTCATTTAGGACATTTTGGAGCTCGGTTTGGGCGATTTTGGAGAGGAAATTTTTCACACAACGTGGGGTAAGTGTTCTTAACTCCCTTGTGATTATATTCCATGAATTCATCTTCATTTTTGGTGTAAGATTACTGAATCTTCAAGAGAAATAGAAGGAAATTTCTATAATGTCACAAAACAAATTTTTCAAGTTTGAATACCGATTTGAAGTCGGATTTGAGTGAAATTAGTATAGTTGAACTTGTAATTGGATGGGTTGTCGTATTTTGTGAGTTTCATTGTATTTCGAGATGTGGGCCCCACATGTGATTTTTGGAGCGTAATTTCGTATTTTGTGGAAAATATTAACATTTTGATATGGAATTAATTCCTATGAATTGTGTGGACTGAATCAAATTAATTGTGGTATATTCGAGCCGTTCAGGAGTTGATACGCACATAATGGGATTTCTGGAGCATTGTTTAGCTTGCTCGACATGGGATTAGACTTGTTCGAGGTAAGTAACTCTTCTAATTTTGGAGTTGAGGGTATGAACCCTAAATATATGTATTTTGTGAATTGATAGGAGGTGGCGCACATGCTAGGTGACGGGCGTGTGGGCGTGCACTATAGAAATTATGACATAATTATTTCTGTGGAATTTTATAGTTAAATAACATAATTGTTTCTGTGGAATTTTATAGTTAAATAACCTTGGAATTTTTCCATGTGGTTTTATGTGTTAAAGAAATTTAGGTGTTAAGCATATTAAAAATCTCGTTGAGGCTATGTGCCAGCATTATTGGGACCCACAAAGGTGATATTGCTGTGAATTATTGTGTAAAATTGAAAATTCATACTCAGTCATATTCATTTCATTTCATATGATAACTCAGTTTTATAACTCTATTTTGATGCATATAAATGTTTTGGGCCGAATGCCCTGTTTTACTGAAATGCCCAAGTGGCTTGAGATATTTATGACTGAGTGAGGCCGAGGGCTTGATTTGTGAGGATGCGTATGGATCATGACTACCCGCGTGCAGCATACTTATGACTGAGTGAGGCCGAGGGCCTGATTTGTGAGGATGTGTGTGGATCGGGGGCTGCCCGCCTGCAGCATGCTTTATTATTATCGCACGTGAGTTGTCCATGCAGATTATAGCGCTTGGGCTGAAGGTTCCCCTCCGGAGTCTGTACACACCCCCAGTGAGCGCAGGTACCTACTGAGTGCGAGTGCCGAGTGCTGAGTGACTGGGAGTCGTGAGTGATTGTGAGGTATGCACGAGTGGCAAGAGTGATTGTGAGGTATGCCCGAGTGGCACGAATGACTGTGAGGTTTGCCCAAGCGGCGGTATATGAGTGATGTTCTGCCCGAGGGGATGTTTATGATTTTATTATTGAGTTGCATCGCATTGGCATGCACACATGACATGCACGCATAGAGATGTATTTTCCTCATGCTGTACAACATCACATCATTCATGATTTATTACACATTCTTGACAGATGGGCATAGTGATGCATTTGTTTTTACACGGGTTATTCGGAAGGAAAATGAAACATTTTATTTATTATTGACAAGATTTTGGGAGAAATTTATTGTTTTCAAACTATTCATATTTTTGACAACTCTGGCAAAAGATTTGAGTTTTCACTGATGGATTTGAAAGGAAGAACTATTATTTTTGAAATTAATGATTTGGTTGAGCATTTTTTCTCCGAGTTACTTCTGGTATTATTTGCTTACTGTTGTTATGGACTGTTGTGGACTATTGGTTTTGGACTAGACCTTGGTGAAAGTTCGTCACTACTTTCAACCTACAACAAGGTTTGTTACTTACTCAGTACATGGGGACGGTTTTACCGATACTACATTTCTGCACATTGCATACAAATGTTGGTTGTTGTTGTTGCTGTGCTCGATGGTTGCGGGACTTGAAGATGTACCTGCATTCCTGTTGTAGTTGCCTCTTGTTCAGGGTAGCCTTAGATTTATAAAAGCTCTGTTTATGTATTACTCAAACAGACTATGTATTTATTTCATTTCCGCTTTGTATACTCTATTCTTAGAAGCTCATGATTTGTACTACCAGTTCTTGGGGATTGTACATGATTTAGACCTTTATTCAGTTAAATTGCTTTAATAATTATTATTGAAATTGGATAGTTAGCAATCGGCTTACCTAACGGGTTGGGTTAGGTGCCATCACGACTAGTTGGATTTTGGGTCGTGACAAGGTGGTATCAGAGCACTAGGTTCATAGGTTCTACAAGTCATGAGCAAGTGTCTAGTAGAGTCTTGCAGATCAGTATGATGACGTCCATACTTATCTTCGAGAGGCTACAGGGCATTTAGGATATATACTTCCCATATTTCTTTCTTTATCTTGCGAGATTGATTCAGCTTGGGACATAACACTTTGAATTCCTTCCACGTATTCGTATGCGCACATGAGCGCTTGGTATCAGCTGTGCATCACCGGCTTGTGATTCTATGAACGAGGTTCGAGGTGAGTATTATGTGTTTTGGTGGTGGGCTAGTCTGGAGGACTTGAGGCCATGGTTAGACCGCAGCTTAGGCTCGGTAGCTTCAGTTGTAACCTATACAATTGGACTCATATATTTGGTAATGACCCTACAGTGGAATTTGTGGCTCGATGAGCGGCGAAATGGCTTTGTGATGAGTATGATGTAACTGCATGATGTTTTAAGACGATGTGAATGTGGCGAGGAGTGTTTCCTTGATGTGTAAAGGAAGGTCGTTGGGTGCTTGATTTTTGTTTTGATGTGACGTATAGTCTCGAGTATGAATATTTTGAAGGATCTTTTACATTATTAAATTTTGGGACAGTCTAAATTCTCGTGTACTGTTAATAAGTTTGGACTTGGAAAGGTTTAGTGATTGCGTAGAAATTGTGGTCTCGAAAATACACAACAAGATACTAGTTTGAGGCTAAGCAGGTGGGTTATCCCTTGCAGAGTAATCTACCTAGGTGTATTCCTTATGATGTGAGTAGAGAGTTTCTTTTATGCCGGTGGGGTGTATGGGTGGATATTGGAATCTGAATCTGGTTGAGAAAGTTGACTTATATGTTAAGAGGATGAATACGAGCTTAGCGGATGATTGAGGTATTTTTATGGTTGGCGTTGTATGAGCTTGAGAAGAATTTTTCGTTGAACTGACTGAAGCATTATGGCAGTAAGAGAGTATTGGTATTGTGAATTATGGGATGTTTTGTTCTATGGCTTTGAGCCAAGTGGGGGAGTCTGCTATTGACAATTCAAATTCATGGATATATGCTAAAATTTAGTTTTGATTTGAGGCATATGTGTGGGTTAGTTATGACTTACAGAGGTGAAGATAGAGGATGAATCGGGTAAGTAAATTCCTGGTTACGGGTTACATTTAACTTTATGAAAATATGGAAATTATGGAATGATTAAGTTGTTAATTTGAAGGATGTAGTGCGCACGAAGTATGAATTCGATTGGTCGTGTTAAGGCAGGGTTACTTCTTTGAGTGTTGATCGTGCTAAAATAGCACATATCTTTCAGCCCGTTTGGGGGCGGAGTAGATTAGATTTGAGCATAGTGGATGACTCTCGAGAGGGTTTTAATGGATTCAAAATGTATATATGGAAATTGAATTTTTTTCGAATTTGTATATCCCTAGAATCAGTTACTTACATTGGATGGTATCAGGATGCGCAGTAATTCTGTTTGACCATGAATTCTACATTTCAGTATAAGAAAGGAAAGAGAAACAATTTTAGATTCGCATAAGGTATTTTCAGAGTGAGTGTTACAGTTGTGGTATTTATGGAGGTGCTTAAGGAGAATACAGTGGCTTATGGGCCATAGAGTGTTGTGGTTCTATGCTAAGGTTTGTGGGGTAAGTTGTGGTTAAAGATCAAGGTATTTTAGCAAGAAGAAGTATCGATCTGAAGACAAATTCGGAAGAAACTCAGATAAAAAAATGGGACAACTGGGTAGTAGGTTGGATCAGTATAGTAATTCATAAGATCGGTTCTTTGGGTGCTTATGATGTGGGGGTTTTCTATAGCAAGTGGGTGTAGGTTTTTGTTAATTAGATGAGTCTATTATTATTGTAGTTATGATATGAAATTGCTTTTGCCACTTTCGCCAATTCAAGCCTAAATCTACTACAGACCTCCTAAACACATTCCGGACGCGCTCCTAAGCTCAAAATCACTCAACGGAGCTAATGGAGTATCCGAAATTCCATTCCGGATCCGTCTTCACAAAGTTTCGACTATGGTCCAAATTCTAAGACTTAAGCTCTCATTTAGGGACTAAGTGTCCCAATCCCCTTTGAATCACCCGATAATTGAATTCAACCACTCACGCAAGTCAAGACATATATTACGAACTTGCTCAGGGCCTTATGCCGCCGAACGAGACTTAAATTCTCAAAATAACGGGTTGGGTCATTACACAGGAGGTCTCACCTAGATAATTGGAATTGAATCAAAATAAGAATAGTGCTCCTCTATTACGAATTAAATCATACCTATAACGACACCATCTGGTGTAGCGGCCTCACCCATTCCATATCAAATATATCAATGGGTCAGGCCTTCCCCTCTAGGGTGGCCTCTACCCGCCTGTCCTCCACCCCTAACTAACTATACATGTGGGGTAGTAACTGGAATAGATCCTGTATCGTGAGTATTCACATGAAATCCGCCTCTCCCAAGTCTGGGACAATCTCTCATGATGTGCCTAGTATCCCTACAC
Source organism: Nicotiana tomentosiformis (assembly GCF_000390325.3). NCBI lineage: Eukaryota > Viridiplantae > Streptophyta > Magnoliopsida > Solanales > Solanaceae > Nicotiana > Nicotiana tomentosiformis. Next base: position 112,215,795 of record NC_090820.1, read on the forward strand.
TGTTAACAACCCCTCTGCGGGTTCGACTGCTCATACTGAGACTGTGCCAGATAACTAGAATAACCATTATAGTAACCTCGTGTCGGTGGTGCATTAAGAGAACTTAGTGGAGCACCTCGAGTATTCTGAAATTGTTTCCATAACCCCGTTGATACTGAAATGTAGAATTATTAAGGACGCGGGAATACCGCAATTCCCAACATCAACCTATACAAATCTTAGCTCTTAGTCATATAAAAGTTTTGGAGAACCTTTTAATACCACATATATACATCTCAGGCCAAAACTGATATAAAGCATAGCCCCACAATCTGATCGTTGATAGTGGACTCCACTCACTTGGCGCGAAGCGATAGGACACAGTTCGATGATCCACAATACTAATCTTCATCGCTCGTACGACACTAGTCATAACACACATTAAGCCATTTATTAGGCGCATGTCATCCTCGTGATAGTCAAAATTGGTTCCTCGAGTGCCTTGACTGCTAGTATGTATCCTTCACTAAATGGAAATCCCAAACGAACCACATAGTATCTAATATCACCAACTATCTTCAGAACTACATCCACCTCGTGACCCTACCACGATTGTGACGATTAGGCAACTAATTAAACATTCTTAAGATCGTACTTATCAACAAAATGTCAGAACCTGTTGCACCCTATGTGCACAACTAAAGGATCTCTCAATACTTCCTCATCCTCGATCTGGACGACAAGTGGTAACAATGGTTGAGCAACCCTGGCTCCCTTATAACCCTCTGTAGTATCACGAACCATTGGCGCATAGTTGATACCGAGTGCGCAATTTTATACATGAGTGGATGCAAAAGAACATAAGATATATGCTTCAAGCTGAATAAATACTGCACGATAAGCAATGAAAGAAATGAAAAAATTTCCTACTAGCTCTGTAGCGTATCGAAGACAAGTACAGATGTCTCTGTACCGATCCGCAAGACTCTACTAAACTCGTTCGTGACTCGTAAAACCTATGAACCTAGAGCTCTGATACCCACTTGTCATGATTAAAAATCCCACCACAGGTGTCGTGATGGCACTTAGTCTCTAAGACTAGGTAACAATTCAAGCCATTTTTTTAATATAAACCAATAGCGGAAATATTCAAACAAATTCCCAAGAAAGGTAATATTGAGTCACAAACTCTAACTGAATACATGGAATGATCTCAAGGATCGAATACTCAATATTGTTTGATTAATAATTAACAGTATAATAAAATAGATAGACTTCAAGGGACTGCAACGACCAAGCATCTCTACCTTGAATTCTTGCGATTACACTTTAACTCTGTCCGAGTCTGATAGCTCCAATACCTGGCTATGTACGAAAATGTGCAGAAGTGTAGTATGAGTACACCACGGTGGGTACCCGGTAAGTATCAAAATTAACCTCAGTGGAGTAGTGACGGGGTACAGTCGAGACACTTACTAGTCTAATAATCTGTGCAATATAGTATACAAAAATAATAGGAAATGAATAACAATGATGACAACAATAATCAACCAGTGATATACACAGCAGGGAGACAAGAACACCATAAATATTGCGCAACAAATAATGAATACAAGTACAACCAATTAATCAAGTCTTTCCAATATAAGCCTTTAGCCTACATATTTTTCAAATAACAATCTTCAGGATATAATACTTTCAAATCTCTTTCAAATATAATTCCTTCAAATAAATATATTTTAAATAAAATTCTTTCAAATAAATTTCTTTCGAATAAAAGTCACCATGTGACACATCATTTTAAAATCATAAAATATGGGTCTCAGTCCACTTTCATATTTTCACGGCACCTCGTGCCCACAATTATATCACAACTGCACGAACAATTCACATGCCAATATCATCATTATTTACTCACGGCACTTCGTGCCCACATTTCATATCACAACTGCACGGACAGTTCACGTGCCAATATCATCATTATTTACTCATGACACCTCGTGCCCACATTTCATTTCATAATCCGCCTGGCAATAACCATAGGCTCCCAATTTCAATATATATCAAACTATTATCAATTTACCAACAACAAGACAAATTGCACAAGGTATAAAAATAAACACAAGAAAAATCACAACATCACATGAAAATTACCAACGCAATAACCCCACACCATCAGATATCATCACTGACAATAGCCACCCTTATCTCTCCTATAGCCACACTTATCTCTCTTATAATAGCCTCCCTTATCCCTTCTCCCTGACAATATCAATAGCTACGCTTATCGCTCTGCCCTGATAATATCCTAATACACATAACAACAGTGAAATTCCACCCTTATATCTTCAAAATAATAACTCAAATAACACAACAATTTACATGGAATATTATCACGGCAACATAACAAAATTAATTCATATCACAATATGCCCAATGGCTACAACCAATTCCAAAGATATAACAAAATGCAACGCCTTCATTAATCCAAATTCTTGATAATTATATAACGCCTTGGTTTAAACTTATTTCATTAATTATTTGCATATGAAAAATCCATAAAAGAATTATTTTCAGCAAATATCAAATCACCAAACTCAAGAAATTCACATAAATATACAAGGAATAACCACATCAAATTTTCATATAAAAATAAATTCAACAAACACGACTTGAGGTATGGCAAATGGATGATTTAATAAATGTCAACAATTATCCAATTTACTACACAATATGCCTAAGACTTTAACCCAATTAATTTTGCACATATAAGCCCGAGAATATACTCGTCACCTCGCGTACACGGCTTTTCACATTTCACAAATGGCACATAAGGCTCGATGCCTAAGGTCTAATTCCCCCACTCAAGATTAGGCAAGATACTTACCTCGACGAAACTAAGTCAATGCTTTAAATAATCTTCACGAGTGAAGCCACCTTCGTCGGCTCAAATCTGAAATTTTCCCCTTAATAATACTGCGATGGTCCACCACCTAAACAAATTTCAATCTACAACAATGCAACACAATTGCACCAATATTAGTAAACAAATTTCTACATTTTTTGTTATTTACGCATTTTATCAAACACCTAGAGTACATAGCATTTTACTACCTCTAGTAATGGTGTTTCTTCATCCAACAATCCCTTCGTCCAACCAACAAGAGATACTAAACCATCCTTTGTCTTTAAACAACCTTCTTTACCACCATTAAAATCATCAATGAACTCACATCCACCCAATTGTTGCTAATTAATTAATTACAAAATCTCTACAACACCAAATAATCTAGTTTAAGTATTTATGGCTCCCAAGCACCATCCAATAAGTGTTAATACTTATTTCTTGCTCGTATACTCATAATAAATCCATACATGTAAGTCTGAGAGTGTAGGTTTACCTTTTTGGAAGAGATCTTACAAAACCCTCCTTTGAGTTCTTGAAGAAATTTCTTGAAGATCTATGTATTTTATGTGTAAATTTCATCAATACTGGTTTAGAAATGATGGGATTTCACACCAAGATAATGGGGATTGCTTGCCTTGAAGAAGAGAGGGGTTGGGGGTCTTGAGAGAATGGAGAGGAGCTCCAATAATCGGCCAAGAGGAGTGGGAGAAGTGATCTACCGGAATGGTCTTTATAAAGGCTTCAGGCCTAGCTTGTCCATCCTCGTGCATCGCACAGACATGCACGAGCTCTCGTTCACGTTCGCGTGCTACGTCAATACTTTGCTGTTTTGTTGAAATGGATGGGGGTCATGGCTCATTCAAACCCGCATGGTGCACGAGTTCACACGAGCTCCCCAGTTGCATCCTTTCTATATTTCTTGTTTTCCAACTTACCCTCCTTCTATACCTTGCTATGATGTAGACCCTTATTCACTTCCAAAGTTTCATATAAATATGAAACCATGATTACACGATGTTACCCTCATCCATAGCCATCTGGGGTATGCAGGAGAAAAGTGGAAATCCCAGGCGCGATTTAAGACCTTAAACCCTTAGCAAACCTTTCCTTGTTCCACCTCCCTTATTTTAGTAATTTGATTATAACCTCTTATAGAAATATCTAAATGACAAATGGTTTGATGCGTTTGAAACAAGACTCGAAGGGATATTCTTTAGGTAAAAACAATCATGGAATGTATCTTCATATTATGAGAGTTATACTCGTTCAAAGGTAGGTGTTGTGAAAGTAAGACACCTTTTCCACTTAATATTTTCAACTTTCGCAAATATGCGTCGAATTGTCCTACGGACTTCCAAATCAAAATCTGGACACATGCCTACGTCTGAAATCCTCATACGAAGCTATTGACATCATCAAAATTCCATTACGGAGTCATTTGCTCAAAGGTCAAACTCCGGTCAACTCTTTTCATTTTAAGCTTCAAAATGAGAATTGTTCTTTTACTTAAATTCTGAATCTTCCGAAAACCAAACTCGACCACACATGCGGGTCATAATACATATTACGAAGCTGCTCAAGACCTTAAGTCATTGAACGAGGCGTTAATTCTTAAAACGACAAGTGGGGTCGTTACATATTATTTATCTTCTGCCCAGATAGAGAGCAAAAAGTAGATAGAGAGTGGTGAATGTTGTTGATAGTTTTTTCATTGGAATGTGTCATTAGTGTTAGGTCATCGGCATAGAAAATATGTGAGAATAGGGGGCCTTTGGTGCTAATTTTAATGGGATCCAGCAGGGTTAGATCGACTTGGTGGTTGATATATATAGACAATAATCCATGCATAATATGAATATGTATGGAGATATAGGGTCACCTTGTCTGATACCCCGTGTAGGTTCAAAGTAGTTGGTTTGGGATCCATTGACTAGAATGCTATCTTGTTAATAGAGATGCAGCTCATGATGAGGCTTGTAATTTTTGGTGGGAAGTGAAAGAAAGTTAGGGCCTTGTAAACAAAGGACCATTAGATTCTGTCGAATGCTTTCTCTAGGTTAATTTTAATAATTAGATGGCCTTTTGCCCCTTTCATGTTTTTGAAGTGGTTAAGGGATTCTTGAATAATTATAGCACTATCACACGCTCTCCTGCCTTTTAGGAAACTAGATTGGCATGGGCTGATGAGATCATTTAAGTAGGGTTTAATGCGATTAACAATGATTTTTGTAATAATTTTATAGATAATATTACAAAGACCTATGGGTCGGTAATTTTTGAGGTTGTTCGCATGTTTTAATTTAGGCATGAGGCATAGTAATGTATGATTCATTTTATCATGAATTGAGGTACCTACTATATCCTAATGTCTTTGGTAAAAAATGGGTGAATACCATCAGGGCATGGAGCCTTATAAGGCTTGAAGGAATAGACAACAGAAATAATTTCTTGAGTATCTAGTGGCCTATCTAGTAGCGAAAGATCAACGTTGGCAAATTTTGTGGTGGTATTTTTAATGGTTCTCCAATCTGTTTGGGTATGGTTTATAGCGAATGTTTTGAAAATAATGAATTGTGTGATCAATGATCCTAAGATGATTGGTTATGAAATTACCATTATCATCTTTAAGGAAGGATATGTTGCTAGGTCTACGTCTATTGAGGACAAATATGTGGAAGAAACTTGTATTGGCATCGCCCTCATTGAGCCAATTGATTCTTGATCTAAGCTTCCAGTGGTCCTCCTCAAGGCGTAGGATATTATTGTAGTCAACTAAAAAGGTTTGCTCCAAGTTTCTAAGAAAGGTGCTAGTTGCGTAGTCCGGTAAATTCTGGATCCCTTTTAGCCTAGAAAGTAGTCTTTTTTTATTAGCGAAATGTCACCAAATGTTTCCGTACTCCAACTTTAACTATTGGTCTTCCGTATTATGCTAGCTATCTTTGACAACATTTGTGAACTCAAGATGATTACACCAATACTTTTCAAGCCAAAAGGTTTTGGTGGTATTAGCAGCACTAGGATTTGTTAGCCTAATTAAAAGAGGGTTGTGGTCAGAGTATGTTTTGGGCAGGTATATTATGCTTACTGATGGGTATGAATCTAACCAAGCTTCGTTAGCAAGACATCAGTCAAGTATTTCCAGGATAAGCCCATGCCACATATTTCTATGGTTTGACCAAATGAAACGATATCCCTTGAACCCTAAATCAATTAATTTACATGTAATGACCCAGCCGATCATTTTGAGAATTTAAGTCCCGATCGGCGGCATAAGTCCTTGAGTAGCTTCGTATTATGTGTATTGACTTACGTGCATGGCTGAATTTAGTTACCTGATGATTCGGAGTGATTTGGGACACTTTGTCCATAAAACGGAAGCTTAGGGACTGTGTGAAGACGACTCTAGAATGGAGTTATGTCAGTTCTGTTAGCTCCATTGGGTGATTTTGGACATAGGAGTGTGTCTGTACTGTGAATCTAAGGTCTGTAGCCGATTTAGGTTTGAAATGGCGAAAGTCAAATTTTTGGAGATTTGGATCGGAAGTGGACTTTTTGATATCAGGATCGGAATGTAATTACAAGAGTTGGAACAGCTCTGTTATGTAATTTGGGACTTACCTGCAAAATTTGACGTCATTCCGGGTTGGTTTGATAGGTTTCGGCACACGTTTTAGAAGTTGAAAGATTTGGAAATTTATAAGTTCAATTCTTGGTTCGATGTTGTTTGATGTGCTTTGAGACCCCGAGTGATTTTGTGCTAGGTTATGAAACTTGTTTGTATGTTTGGACGGGGTCCCGGGGGGCCTCAGATGTGTTTCGGATGGGCTACGGGCCATTCCCTTCTATTTTTTGACTGTTAATATATGTCATCTGGTTTTCTCCTTCGCGTTCGCATCTGCTCCTCCGTGTTCGCGATGAGTAATTTTGGAGAAGGGAATATTTGTTCTTTGCTTTCGCGTTCGCGAAGGTTTGCATTTTTCCTTTTTCGCGTTCGCATCCTTCCTTCTGCGTTCGCATAGTAGAAACCAGGCCCCGAGCGCTGGTGATCATTTACTCTTCGCGTCCGCGTGTGCTCTTTGCGTTCGTCTAGGTTCCTGTCCCTTTTGCTTCGCGTCGCGTCCCTTTTCTCGCGTTCGTGAAGGGTCTTCTGGCAGACTTCATTTTTCTTCTTCGCGAACGCGATCACCCTTCCGCGTTCGCGATGCTTTAAGACTTGGGCAGAATAAAAAGTACTATATTCCGAGGGTTTTCCATTTTCACCATTTTTGGAGTTCTAGAGCTCGGTTTTGAGCGATTCTTTGTGGGAATTTCAAGAAAATCGATTGGGTAACTGTTCTTCACCTAGAATTTAATATATTCCATGATTATATCCTTATTTTTATCATTTAATTTGTGTTTTGAGTTGAGGAAAATGGTCGTTTTTGAAGAAATATTTCAAAATGAAAAATCATGATTTGAGGGACGAAATGGTATAAGAATTTGATGATTTAGTATGGTTGAACTCGTATAGGAATCGATGTTCGGGTATTGTGAAATTTGTCGAGTTCCGGGTGCGGGCCCGGGGGGTCGACTTTTGGACCGATTTTTAGACTTTGTTAAAAATTGAGGCTTTATGATTCAGAATAGTCTCTTATGAGTTTTATTTGTGGTTCGAAGTTATTTTGATTAGATTTGAGCCGTCTGTAGGTCATTTCACCCGAGAAGTTTATTTTTGAGTAATGGTCTGTCTTCTTTGAGGTAGTATCTTGCCTAATGTCGTGTGGGGGAACTACCTCTTAGGATTTGAGTCTTCTATGCTAATTGATGTCTATGTACACGAGGTGACGAGTACGTACCCGGAATTATTTGTGGAAAATTGGCCTTTAGGGATTCTTAGGTCCTTGTATTCACTGAATATGCATTTGTTCTCGTTATGATTACGTTTCTTAATTTCCATTTTCACTTCTACCTGCTTTAATTGGAATTAATTACTTCATGGTCCACTTTTGTTGTTCATTTGATTCATATGTTCCTTAACTGAAATTGTATCTCTTCTATTGCCTTGTTGTGTTTTCCCTAACTGCTTATCTTTATCTGAAATTATAATTATCTCTTCTGTAATTGTTCATCCTTAATTGAGGCAAATGATTATCTTTATACCACTTATCCTTAATTGGAGTTGTTGTATCTCTCTTTTAATTGCCCAACCTTACAAGAAGTTAGATATCCTATATTTTAGTTGACTTATCCTTATTTGGAATTATTAATCTTGTGTTAGCTCCCTTATTGTCGAAATGTACATTGTGGACCGTTGTTACATAATATTTCCTTTCTTATTAAGATGTTCTTATTATGACTAGCATTCTCTACTGTGGCTACTCCTTGTGACATAGATCCCCCATTTCTTTGAGTTCCGGAATTTCTGAGTTGACTTATTTATCGTACCCTTGTATTATTATCATTGTTGTACTTATTGAGGTAATGCACGAGGTTTCTGTCATGCAGTTGTTGTTATTGTGATGCAAGAGGTTTCTGTCATGCAGTTGTTGTTATTGTGATGCACGAGGTTTCTGCCATGCGGTTGTGGTTATTGTGATGCACGAGGTTTCTGCCGTACGGTTGTTGTTATTATGATGCATTAGGTTTCTGTCATGCGGTTGTTGTTATGGGGTTGCACGAGGTTTCTTCCGTGCCATTATTACAATTAATATTTGCACATGCGGCGTGACAAGTCGAGATATATATATATATATATATATATATATATATATGTCGGTTGCGCATGTAGGGAGACAATGTGGGAACATTGTTATACACGTGTGGCGAGACAAGGCAGACACTTACTTTATTATTGCACAGGTGGCAAAACAAGGTGGGTTGTGTCAAGGATTAATTTGTGATGATTTTTGATGGCCTAGGGGCATTCTTGTTGTTGATATTTGTGTAGTGGTACACTTACCTGTGTGAGCTTCATCTTGGGAAAGTTGTGAGAAAATATTCTACGTGTTGTCCATCCTTTTTTCTTATACTTATTTGTTGGTATGGACTATGTTAGGACATTTACACAAGCATACACGTAGTTAAGCACTCTTATCGGATAAGAGATTTTCTTGATATTGTTGAGCATGGATGCTCACCCTTGTTTATTTGCCTTCTATGTGAGAATGGCTCTATTGGCACGTGAGTCGTCAGTGCAGTTATAAGGTGTTATAAGGGCACAGGATTCCAAGTCTTAGGTTTCAGGTATTGAGACCCGTGAGTTATGATTTGTCCAATGTTCGTTACCTCGTGGAGTTTGATGACTAAACCCCAATGTAAAACCGATTGTAGTTGCTGAGTTATTACTTGTCCTTGTTGTATTTGTGATTCCGGATTTAGGTTGTGTTCTATTCACTTTTCTGTTTCATTTTTATGGTATTCCGCTGATACTTGTGGTTTCCTTTCTTATTGCAATTACTGTATTGTGAGCCATATTGCATAGTCTTTATGTAGATATCATATTTCTGTTGTTCCTATACTTATACTTGTTCAGTTTATTAGACCAGTGGGTGTCTTTACTGTTCCTCGTCACTACTCCACCGAGGTTAGTCTTGATACTTACTGGGCACCACTGTGGTGTGCTCATACTCTACTTCTACACATATTTGTGCAGATCCAGGTATTTGTTCGTTAGTAGCTGTGCAGGTCGTTGCTGTGGAGACTCAAGGTAAACCTGCTGCTGCGTTCGCAGGCTTCAGAGTCAGCTTCAAGTTTTCGTTTTGCACTGTTTATTCTTATTTTTGGACAGTTGTATTTAGTAGTTTTCTAGCAAACACTCTATAGAACTTATGACTTGTACTACCGGTTTTGGAAATTGTAAATTTTAATAGATTTCTATTTCAAACTTTCAGATGTTATTTAAATAATATTGTTGTTTCAATTAATGCTAGGCTTACCTAGTCCCTAAGACTAGATGCCATCACGATACCCAAACGGAGGGGAAATTGGGTCGTGACATGTTGGTATTAGAGCTCTAGGTTCATAGGTGCTACGAGTCATAAGCGAGTTTAGTAGAGTCTTGCGGATCGGTACAGAGACATTTATACATATCTTCGAGAGGCTATAAAACTATTATATTAGGACAATTTCACTTCCTTCATTCCTATCGTGCGAGTTCATTGATCTCGAAGTTTGAATAAAACTATTATATTAGGACAATTTCACTTCCTTCATTCCTATGATGAGGACATGAGTTGCAGTTGTTGATGACGTTGCCCCCGGAGCAGATGTCGCTAGGGGGAGAGGAAGAGGCCGAAAAGGAGCCTGCGCCGCAGTTAGAGCACCTACCAAAGTAGCAGTTGAGGAGCCGCCAGTAGTTGCAGTTGGGGGGAAGGTACCGGAGGTGCCTGCTATTACCCCAGGACTTCAGGAGACCTTAACACAATTCCTGAGCATGTTTTGTACATTCGCTCAGGCAGGATTGATTCTGATTACACCAACTACTTCACAGACCGGTGAAGGAACCCAAACTCCCGCCGCCCATACCCCAGAGCAGCGAGTTCATGTTGGAAAGGTTCTAGGTGTCATGGAGACACAACCTATGGCCCAAGTTCAGCATGTGGTTAGGGCAGCAGCATCTGAGGAAGAGCAACTTAGACTTGCAAGGTTCAAGAAATATGGCCCTCCTACATTCAGTGGTTTGGCTTCAGAGAGTGCACAATGTTTTCTCCGCACTATGGGTATTGTTGAGACCAGTGGGGTTGCTTTTACTACGTTCCATATTAAGAGAGCAGCTTATCAGTGGTGGCGTACATATGAGTTGGGAAGCCTGGCCGATGCAACTTCACTTACATGGGTTCAATTTTCAGATATGTTCTTGCGAGAGTCTGTACCTCAATCCCTTTGGGATGCATCGCGCACAGAGTTTGAGCGGCTGTGCTAGGGCACTATGTCAGTATCAGAGTATGCACAACCTAAATCCGCCAATATTTGGCCATGCATGCACCTGCTTTGGTCGCCACATTTATAGAGCGTGTCCATAGATTCATTGAGGGACTCAGGCATGATATTCGGTTCAGCATGGCTCGGGAGTTAGAGTCAGATGTTTTGTTTCAGTGGGTAGTAGGCATGCGAGATCATGAGAGAGGACAGGGAGTCGAGGAGGCCTCATAGACCAGAGAGATCTACTGGTCCTTATTTTGGAGGTAGGGTACGACATGGTAGAGGTTTTGTGGGTCAGCTAGTTCAGTTTGCAATTCAGGCTTCGCACATCGATTTAGGTGCTCATAGGTCTCATAGTACTCGTACCGCACAGTTCCCATAGCCACATCAGCAGAGAGGTTAGTTTGAGTGTGGAGATACCAGCCACAGGGTGATAGATTGTCATAGATTTTGGACATGTGTGTCACATCGGAGTATTCAGGCGAGTAGAGGGCTCCCAAGATGAGAAGGCCCGGCCCATTGATGTGTCTCATATAGTAGGCTGGAGGCCGATGCGTCAGATGATGTCATGACGTATGCTTTTGATTTGTTATAGAGGGGCGCCATTCGTATTTTGAAGTAGTTCTGCTTATCTGGGCGAGTTCCCCTATTTGTTGTCCCACCTATGGGTGAGTTCATGACTTAGTATTATGTTTATGGGTATGCCCCTGTTGGGAGATTCTATGAGTGATAGACGTGTCTATCGTTGTTTTAATTCATTATTGAAAGTTACGAGACTAGAAGTGAATTCATGTTGTCCATTATTGTAGGTTTGATGTGATTCCTGAGTAATTGGTTGCGATTTGTGATTTGATACTCTATCGGGGTGATAGTTCAGTAAGTGTTATGATTTTATTGGCAGAACTGAGTTAGTGGAAGATTTCAATTGGTATGATGTGTATTCGGCTTGTGATTCAGAGTTGAGGGTGAGACCCTCGCGATTCCATGTGATTTGATATATTTGAGCCAGGCTGCGTGCCGCGGTGGAAGTTATACCAGGATGAGATCCTTTTATTTGTTCATGTACTTTGATTTTTCCTTTTAAATTGATTCATAGTATAGTATTGTTAGAGAGTTGTACCTATCCGGCTTGTTTGATATTTCTCTTATGTGTTTCTCTTTACATATTCAGTCATTTTCGTTATGTGCTTCTTGGGTTTTAGTTCGCGGGGTGTGTGCTCGGTGGCGTTAGATGTGACTTATTGACCCGGGTGTATAGTTATGAGGTATTCATGTTTCTTGCATCATTGTCAGCGTTGTGGAGGTTTGAAACGGGTCTCTAACAGACATGAGGTTAATTGCCGGTGCTGGTTTTGATTATGGGCAGCTATTGTGATCAGAAATGTTATCATGGGCCTATGTGTGGCGTATCATGTTAAGTGGTCGTACCTTGTGGGTGTAGGCATGAGTTGTTGCAATTGGTTGAGACTGATACTTGGTGTGGATATAGAATAGGGTCTTTTGAAGATAAATGGAAGGTGAGAATTTTGACCCTAAGGCTTATCGGTATTGATAGAAAGGATAAATTACAGTTGGGATGGTGTTGTCAGAATTTTGTGGATTTGGGTGACGTGGGGTCACCCGCGGGTGTATGTTGGATATGTATTTTCAGTAATTTAAAGACTTCGAGGAGATTCTTGGCACGTTCAAGGACGGACATTTGTTTAATAGGGGAAGGATGTAACGACCCGGTTGGTCATTTTGAGAATTTAAGTCCCGATCGGCGGCATAAGGCCCTGAGAAGCTTTGTATTATATGCATTGACTTGCGTGCATGGTTTAATTCAGTTATCGGATGATTCGGAGTGATTTGGGACACTTGGTCCCTAAAACAGAAGCTTAAGTAGTAGGATTTTGACCGTAGTCGGAACTGTGTGAAGATAACTCCGGAATAGAGTTCTATCGGTTCCGTTAGCTCCGCTAGGTGATTTTGGACTTAGGAGCGTGTCTGGACTGTGAATCTGAGGTCTGTAGCTGATTTAGGCTTGAAATGGCAAAAGTCGAATCTTTGGAGATTTGGACCGGTCCAGTCGTCTTTTTGATATCAGGGTTGGAATGCAATTTCGAGAGTTGAAACAGCTCTGTTATGTACTTTGGGACTTCCCTGCAAAATTTTTCGTCATTCTGGGTTGGTTTGATAGGTTTCGACACGAGTTTTAGAAGTTGGAACATTTGAAAATTTATAAGTTCGATTCTTGGTTCGATGTTTTTGATGTGATTTGAGACCCCGAGCGAGTCTGTGTTAGGGTATGGAACTTGTTGGTATGTTTGGAAGGGGTCCCGGGGGGCCTCGGGTGTGTTTCGGATGGGCTACGGGCCATTTCCTTCTATTTTTGGACTGCTGATATCTGTCATCTGGTTTTCTCCTTCGCGTTCGCGTCTGCTCCTCTGCGTTCGCGATGAGTAATTTTGGAGGAGGGAATAAATAGTCGTTTGTTCCGAGGGTTTGCCGTTTTCACCATTTTTGGAGTTCAAGAACTCGTTTTGAGCGATTATTTGTGGGTTTTTCAAGCAAAAAGGTGATTCTTCACCTGGAATTTAATATATTCCATGATATTTTCTTTATTTTTATCATTTAATTTGTGTTTTGAGTTGAGGGAAAAGGTGGTTTTTGAAGATAATTTTCAAAATAAAAAATCATGATTTAAGGGACAAAATGGTATCGGAATTTAATGATTTAGTTGGTTGAACTCGTATCGGAATGGGTGTACAGGTTTTGTGAAATTTTTCAGGTTCTAAGGTGTGGGCCCGGGGGTCAACTTTTGGACCAATTTTTAGACTTTGTAAAAGATTGAGCCTTTATAATCCGGAATAGTCTCTTATGAGTTTTATTTGTGCTTTGAAGTTATTTTGATTAGATTTGAGCCGCCCGGAGGGCATTTCACCTGAGAAGTTCATTTTCGAGTGTCGGTCTATCTTCTTTGAGATAAGTATCTTGCCTAACTTCGTGTGGGGGAACTAGACCTTAGGATTTTAGTCTTCTATGCTAATTGATGTCCGTGTACGTGAGGTGACGTGTACGTACCAAGACTTATTGTTGGAAAATTGGCCTTTAGGTATTGTTAGGTGCTTGTATTCACTGAATATGCAGTTGTTCTCGTTATTATTACGTTTCTTAATTTCCAGTTTCACTTCTACCTACTTTAATAGGAATTAATTGCTTCATGATCCACTTTTGTTGTTCATTTGATTCATATGTGCCTTAACTGAAATTGCATCTCTTCTATTCCATGTTGTCTTTTCCCTAACTGTTTATCTTTATCTGAAATTATAATTATCTCTTCTATAATTGTTCATCCTTAATTGAGGCAAATGATTATCCTTATACTGATTATCCTTAATTGAAGTTGTTGTATCTCTCTCTTAATTGCCCAACCCTAAAAGAAGTTAGATACCCTATATTTTAGTTGACTTGTCCTTATTTGGAATTATTCGTCATGTGTTATCTCGCTCGTTGTCAAACTGTACATTGTGGACCGTTGCTACATAATATTTCCTTTCTTGATGAGTTGTTCTTGTTATGACTAGCATTCTATATTGTGGCTACTCCTTGTGACATAGTTCCTCCGTTTCTTTGAGTTCAGGAATTTCTAAGTTGACTTATTTGTCGTACCCTTGTATTATTATCATTGTTGTTGTTGTACTTATTGTGGTGATGCATGAGGTTTCTGCCGTGCGGTTGTTATTATTATGATGCACGATGTTTCTGTCGTGCGGTTGAGGTTATTGGGATGCACGAGGTTTCTGCCGTGCCGTTGTTGTTATTGTGATGCACGAGGTTTCTGTCGTGCGGTTGTTGTTATTACGTTACACGTGGTTTCTATCGTGCCATTATTACTATTGATATTTGCACATGCGGCGTGACCAGGAGGGATATATATATGGGGGGGGTTGCGCATGTGGCGAGACAAGGCGGGCACTTACTTTATTATTGCACACATGGCGAGACAAGGTGGGCTGTGTGAGGGATAGATTTGTGATGGCCTGGGGGAATTCTTGTTGTTGATATTTGTGTAATGGTACACTTACTTGTGTGAGCTTCATCTTGTGAAAGTTGTGAGAAAATTCCTGATGTAAAACTTGTTGTATTTGTTGAGTTATTACTTGTCCTTGTTGTATTTGTGATTCCGGATTTAGGTTGTATTCCATTCACTTTTCTGTGTCATTTTTATGGTATTCCGCTGATACTTGTTGTTTCCTTTCTTATTGAAATTACTGTATTGTGAGACATATTGCATAGTCTTTATGTAGATATCATATTTTTAATGCTCCTATGCTTATACTTGTTCATTTTATTAGACCAGTGGGTGTCTTGACTGTTCCTCGTCACTACTCCACCGAGGTTAGTCTTGATACTTACTGGGCACCATTGTGGTGTGCTCATGTCACGACCCAATTTTTTCCTCCGTTGGGTATCGTGATGGAACCTAGTCTTAGGGACTAGGTAAGCCTAACATTTATTTAATAACAACAATAATTTAATAACATCTAACAATCTTTGAAATGGAAACCTCCAAAAAATTTATAATTCCCAAAACCGGTAGTACAAGTCATAAGCTCTACTGAATTACTAGAAATCCTACAAATACAACTGTTTTGAATTAGAGATAAAACAGTGCAAGTACAATATCATAAGGTGACTCCAAAGCCTACAAACGCAGTAACAGGTTTACCTTGAGTCTCCACAGCAAAATCCGTACTGCTAGCGAACAGTCAGCTGACTTCACATTACCTGGCTCTGCACAAAAATGTGCAGAAGTGTAGTATGAGTACACCACAGTCGGTACCCAGTAAGTATCAAGACTAACCTCAGTGGAGTAGTGACGAGGTACAGTCAAGACACTCACTAGTCAACTAACCTATGCAATATAGTAGTATACAAAAGTACTGGAAAACTACTAACAATGATAACAACGAAATCAACTAGTGATATAATATCAAGGCAACAAGAACATCATAATTATTGCTCAGACGAATAAGGAACACAAGAACAATCAATTAATCGAGTCCTTCAAATATAATTCCTTCACATATTATTCTTTAAGACAAATATCTTTCGAATATACTTCTTTTAAATAAATATATTTTTCAAGTAAAAGTCACCATGTGATACCTCATTTCACAATTATAAAAATTACGGGTCTAAGCCCACTTTCATATTTTCCACAGCACTGCATGCCCATATTTCTATCACAACCACACGGACAACTCACGTGTCCATAATAAATGTATATAAGATCTGCATGATCAATTTATTTCCAATAAATTAAGTTTACAATTTTTAAATCAAGTAAGAAATCAACAAAGAAATGAATTTATTTTAGAAATTATTTTGGTAAAGAAAATAACATTTGCACTTAAATTAAAACATCAGATAACTACTAATTTGGATATAAAACTATTTAATTTAAAATATAATAATTTCTTTTATTTAAATCAACTCAATCATCGAAAATCAGTCAGGAAAACAAGAAATACACTTCTTCAGAGTCACGTGCTAAAAAGCCAAAGCCAACACAATATAACTAGGAGCACAAAACACATAATAATAAAGTCAACCAGTACATCACGGAAGAAGACAAGAATTCACATATTAAATGAAACAAAATCACCCAAGACAAGAACATAAATAAAGAGATATCAACAGGGCACTCTCGAGGTACCGCCTCGTAGTCCCAAATCATAAATAAATTCACAATATCTCATTTTCTTATATCACCGCGGGAGCCTT
The DNA here is from genome assembly GCF_000390325.3 of Nicotiana tomentosiformis. Classification (NCBI taxonomy): domain Eukaryota; kingdom Viridiplantae; phylum Streptophyta; class Magnoliopsida; order Solanales; family Solanaceae; genus Nicotiana; species Nicotiana tomentosiformis. The sequence goes on from NC_090820.1 coordinate 112,232,350, forward strand.
CACATTTAATTTTAAAGAAATTATTTCTCCCAAAATAGCATCCCGCGTTTTAGCCGCCCTTATCACACTCTAGTAATTTCCCTACTAGTCACGTGTTTCAAGCCACCCTTATCTCACCGCATGCGTTTCAACACCCTGACCTTATATCACCGCATGACTTCTAGCAGTTCCCCTACTAGCCACGCGTTTCAAGCCACCCTTATCCCAACGCATGCGTATTAATATCACAATATTTCACAAATCGCACCTTAAGTTCCCAAATATCACAACATAATACAACTTGCACCTCAAGTTCCCAAATATTACAACATCTCATTAATTGCACATCAAGTGCTCCAATATTACAACATATCACAAGTTACACATCAAGTGCTCAAATATTACAACATATCACAAATTGCACATCAAGTGCCCAAATATTACAACATATCACAAATTGCACATCAAGTGCTCCAATATTACAACATATCACAAGTTGCACATCAAGTGCTCAAATATTATAACATATCACAAATTGCACATCGAGTGCTCAAATATTATAACATATCACAAATTGCACATCAAGTGCTCAAATATTATAACTTTCCACAAAAATCAACAATACATTATTTTTCCACCATAAGGAGCCCACGACTCGATCATAATGTGTACAATATCCTAACAAAATGTTCGGGAGTGAACACCTCAACCGAATAATATTTCACAATTTGGCACTTTGCCTCAATATGATTCACGACCTTTATAATTCAATACCAAATGTTTCAACAACGTGAACTAAGAAGTAATTCATCAAGGAACAACACCTCCTTTAAATCACAACTTTAATAAATAAATAGATTTACTCATCTTATTAACTAAATTTTTCCATTTAAATTATCTGTAGGTAAAATAAATAATGAAGGTGTTTTCCATAAAAATGGCAACTCAAACAAGCACAGAGTTCACATAAAATTCAAGTGGCAAGCACATCAAATTATCATGTAAAAACAACCTCGACAAACAAGGAATGAGGCATGACAAATAAGAGATATAATAAGTTACAATAATTTTCCAATTTAATACTTAAGGGCGTCTACGAATTTCAATCGATATAATATGCACATATAAACCAAGTACGTACTTGTCACCTCGCGTACATAGTTTTCAATTACATAATTTTTCACATAAGACTCAATGCCTAAGGGGTAATTCCCACACCCAATGTTAGGCAAGATACTTACCTCGGCGAAACTAAACTGACTCTTTATATGATCTTCATAAGTGAAGCCATCTCCGGACGGCTCGAATCTGAAATTTGCCCCTTCATAATACTACGATAGTCCACCACACTAAACAAATTTCAATCTACAACAATGCAACACAATTGCGCCAATATTAGACAATTTATCAAACATATAATGTGCATATTTTTCTACAACCTCCTTCAATGGAATTTCTTCACCTAACAATCACCTTCCACACGAATGATTGATTTCAAAATCGTCTCTGGGTCATCCAAAACTTCTCTTAGCACATGCATGCCCAACAATTCACTCTTAACCCACAAATCTTTTCAATTAATTCATTTTACAATCTCTACAATACCAACACACCTAGGTTGGACACTTATTGCTTCTAATCACCATCCCATAAGTCCTAACACATATTTCATACATAAATAATCACCATAGATTAGTTAGAGATGGTAGACATATCTCTTATAGTGAAACTCTTGAGAATCCCAACTTGTAGTGTTCTTGACCAATTTAGTGATTTAAATGGAAATCTATGGATCTTCAAGAATAATACTTGTTCATACAAGTGTTTAGGAGTAGTAATCAACTCACAATTACTCCAAAAATATTACCTTGGATCATGGGAGGGAGGTGTTGGACGGATTCCCCTTGATATGCAAGCCCTAACTCAAAGAAATGACTTACCTCTCTCTTTACCCGGCCTTGGGGGTTATTTAATGGGTTCCTACTTGCGCCGCCGCGCATCTCGCCGCGCACCTGAGGCAGAAAGTCTCAAATATGTGCGGCCGCGCATCTGGACGCGCATATGACATATGTCTAGTCAAATTTGCCATACCTTTCTATATACTTATCCAAATGACAAACGGTTTGATTCGTTGGAAATTAGAATCAAAGGGATTTAATTTCATAGGTTATACACCACATAAAGCTTCATATATTGAGAGGTATGCTCGTTGGAAGTTGAGTCTTTTGCAAACTCACTTGAAACTTTGTCCTATCATATAATTTTCAACTTGACTTAGCCTTAGGGCTCTTCTTAGACCATAAACCATTTGTAATGCACCTCATACATATATTATCATGATCAATTGATATAATTCAAATTATCAGTCTTGTACAAACTCGAATTAATATAATTATCACCTGTCAATCTTCTTAATGGTCTTAAAACACTTCAAAACATTTTTCAGGGTGTTACAGCTCATACTATACTTCTGCACATTTTGTGCAGATCCAGGTATTTGTTCATTAGTAGCTTTGCAGTTCATTGATGTGGAGACTCAAGGTAAACCTGTTGCTGCGTTCGCAAGGTTCAGAGTCACCTTCAGGTTTTCATTTTGCATTGTTTATTCTTATTTCTGGATATTTGTATTTAGAAATTTTCTAGCAAATACTATGTAGAGATTATGACTTGTACTACCGATTTTGGGAATTATAAATTTTAAGAGATATCTATTTCAAATTGTCAGATGTTATTTAAATAATATTTTTGTTTCAATTAATGTTAGGATTACCTAGTCCCTAAGACTAGGTACCATCACAATACCCAAATGGAGGGGAAATTGGGACGTGACATTACAGTAGTTAATGCATGACCATAATCTAGATATCCTATTGTTGCTAATTTGTCTGCCTCCCCACTTTTCATCATGCGTTAGAACATCGTTAAAATCTTCGCTTATGAACCAAGGCCCTTTATAATTATTAAATATTGACATAAGGTTTTCCCAAAGAGTATTTCTATTAACTAGATATGTGCTTGCATAAATGGCACTTAATTTCTAAGGAGTGTGGTTCGGGAGTACCTGAGCTGGGGCATGCAGCTCTTGGCCAGTTTGCCTTATACGTTCAACATCTACCATAGTATCCATCCACATAATTACTAAGCCACCAGCTCTCTCATGGGTTGGAACTCCTCCTTAAGGGTTGCATGGATTTCCATTTTTGTTTCCAATAGGACTACCATACATGGGTTGTAATTATTAACCAATTCTCTAAAGTTACGTCTAAACTCTGTGTTGTTTGCACCTCTAACATTCCAAATGACTATGCTAGTGGGTGTGTTCATGATTGAAGAGACGTTAAGGTGTGTATCTCCATTAGGGTTGGATCCCCTCATCCTGAATAGACTCTCTCTCAAATTGGGGTTAGTAGGACAACATGCTTTGCTGCAGCTCTAGTGATTGGTGGTGTTATCTCGATTGAGAATTTTTTTAAGAACTATCGGGCATCGGAATATGTATTTCTTGTCCTCCCTCTCCTGGAATAGCATAAGAGCTATATCTCTTATTGTTGAGATTTTTGTGAACGACCTTCTTCCCGGAGGGGGAAGTATCTCCAGGTCTTCCACCTCTTCCATTTCTTATCCTTCCTAATCTGGGCTTAGTGGTTGTTCCATCGGGGCCGCCATTTGTAGTTGTTGCTGTGTTGGCTGTGGTTGCCATGGAAATAGTAGCGGATTCATGTCTATCAGTACCTGAGGTTGGCGAAAAGGGAGATCGAACATTTGGTTCATGTTCAGTAGTAGATTAAAGTGTTGAGGTAGGTTCCAGTGGTTGTGCATGGCATGGAACAGTGCTGGAGCTACTGCAGGTACCAGTGGATCGAGGATATTGTCCATCCACATGTGGTTCATGGAGTTGTTCATTGCCAATTTCATCCCAATTGTCACTACTTGGGATAGAAAGTTTGGATTTCGAATGGTCACCATAATCTCTTGTCCCTTAAGCATCATTGTGAAGAACAACGCTTGGCCATTGAGGTTTTGCTTGATCCACAAAGTTGGTTAGTTAGTTGTCTAGGTGTAGCGGGTGTGTTGCATACACCAGGTGTGGGAGTTACATGTGGTTGTTCTAATTGTTCATGGTGGGAAGTTGGAAAGATGGTATGGGAATTATGTGAGTTAGCAGTATTAGTCGATTTCACCTGTTTAGAGGAAGTAGCAAGTTTGGCATTATTCTCTCATGTGGTGTCTTTTAAAGTATTAGAGGAAAGCTGATTTGAAAGATTCAATTTGCATGTTATTGGGTGAGTTTGGCGTGTGCGAATAAATAGAGGCAGCTTGATCAGCTAACTCCACAGCTATGTCCATTTGGATGATGTCTGTTGACAAGTGTTGAGGATTGTTTTGTATTTCTGTGACTTGTCATTTGTGGAGTGTATTTTGTCTGCATGTGATAGGGGAGGCTTTGTTAAACTTGAGCTACCATTAGAATTTGGCAGCAAATCAGAATGCAAGGGTGTAGGGTTACGATCATTTTGAGCCACGTATGGGGCACGTGTCTCTTTATTACTGGTTGATTTCTTTGGTTGTATGGAAGGGATAGAGCGTGCGGCAGGGGCAACGTTTTGCAGGTCATTTGGAGCGTTTGAGGAATTAACGTCTTCTTTATGATCTTCTTGGAGAGGGCAAATTTATAAGAAGAGGTGGGGTACTGGATATTAGTTATTGGATTCTTCTCCAACATGTTGTCTATGGGATTGGCGTGTAGTTGTCTTTTATTGAGTAAGTTAGTATTAGGATTGTTGGAATATTTAGACTCTTTAGATTTAAAAGCATGTTTCTGGGTACAAAGATACTTACCTGTGGTGGCGTCAAAGATTTTAACATTTATAGTTGGCTCTCCACTTTGCAATTTTGTGGTACTGTGTTGTTGTACCGTCAGTTTTCCTTGGTTCTGTATCATAGCTGTTGCTGGATGTCACGACCCAAAATGCTACCACAGGCGTCGTGATGGCACTTAGTCTCTAAGACTAGGTAAGTCGATTACAATTACAATTTAAGCCATTTGTTTTAAACATATAACTTAATAGACGTGTCGAAACCAACAGCGAAAATAATTCTATCAGCCTCCCAAGACTGGTAATACTGAGTCACGAACTCTAACTGAATACATGGAATGATCTCGAGGATCAAATACTCAATACTGTTTGATTAATAATTAACAGTACAATAAAATGGAAAGACTCCAAGGGACTGCAACGACCAAATAGCTCTACCTTGAATCCTTGCGACCATACTCTAACTCTATCCGAGTTCGATATCTCCAATGCCTGGCTCTCACAAAAATATTCAGAAGTGTAGTATGAGTACACCACAGTCGGTACCCAGTAAGTATCAAGACTAACCTCAGTGTAGTAGTGACGAGGTACAGTCAAGACACTCACTAGTCTAATAACATGTGCAATATAGCATACAAAAATAATACGAAATAATTAACAATGATGGCAACTATAATCGACCAATGATATACACAGCCGGGCAACAAGAACACATAAATATTGCTCAAGAAATAATGAATACAAGTACAACCAATAAATCAAGTCCTTCAAATTTAAATATTTCGCCTATATATTTTTCAAATAATAATCTTCAAGATATAATATTTTCCAATAAATATATTTCGAATATATTCCCTTCAAATAAATATCTTTCAAATAAATCTCTTTTAAATATAATTCCTTCAAATATAATTCTTTCAAATAAATCTTTTTCAAATATAATTCTTTCAAATAAATATCTTTCGAATAAAAGTCACAGTGTGACACCTCATTTAAAATTAATAGAAATACGGTCTCAGCCCACTTTCATATTTCCACGGTACCTCGTGTCAAATCATAAATGTTTTTCACGTATAATTCTTTCAAATAAATATCTTTCGGAAAAAAAATCACCCTGTGACACCTCATTTAAAAATCATAAAAACACGGGTCTCAGCTCACTTTCATATTTCCACGGCACCTCGTGCCAATTTCTCTATCACAACCGCATGGACAACTAACGTGCCAATATCATCATCATTTACTCACAACACCTCGTGCCCACATTTCATATCATAACTGCACAGACAGTTAACGTGCCAATATCATCATTATTTACTCACGGCACCTCATGCCCACGTTTCATTTCATAATCCGCCTGGCAATATCCATATGCTCCCAATTTCAACATAGATCATACTATTATCAATTTACCAACAACGAGACATATTGCACAAGATATAAAAATAAACACAAGAAAAATCACAATATCACATGAAAATTACCAACGCAATAACCCCACATCATCACATAAAAATTACCAACACAATAACCCCACATCATCACATATCATTACAAACACAATAACCCCATATCATCACATATCATCCCTGACAATAGACACCCTTGTCTCTCTTATAGCCACCCTTATCACTTCTATAATAGCCTTCATTATCCCTTATCCCTCCAACCTAACAATATCAATAGCCACCCTTATCGCTCCTATAATAGCCTCCATTATCGCTCTGTTTAATAGCCTCCCTTATCACTCCGCCCAAACAATATTCCAACACACATAACAATAGTGAAATGCCACCTTTATGCCCGTATAATGTCAACAATAGAATTCCACCCTTATAGGCCGCATAACAGTAACCCAAATCACACAACAATTCACACATAATATTATCACAACATCATCAACTCGTATTTACAAATTGCCCGTAGGCCACAACCATTCCAAAGGTACAATAAAATCAATTAATTTCACAACAGATAGTCCACCACTCAACACAATGTATATAGAATCTCAAAAGCAACCACAAGGATGGGAAAATAACTCATCATAGGACAACGCCTTCTTTAATCCAAATTTTAGATAAATATATAAACGCTTCATATTTAATTAATTATTTGCAAATAAAAAATCCATAATGAAATTATTTAAAAGAAATATCAAATCAACAACACACGAAATTCACATAAAAATCCAAGTGACAATAACACCAAATTATCATATAAAATACAAATTCGACAAACAAGGAATGAGGCATGACAAATCAAGGATTTACTAAGTTCCAACAATTTTCAAATTTAATACATAAGGGTATCTACGAATTTCAACCGATATAATTTGCACATATAAACTAAGTACGTACTCGTCACCTCACATACATACTTTTCAATTACACAATTTCCACAAAAGACTCAATGCCTATGGGGTAATTCCCCCACTCAATGTTAGGCAAGATACTTACCTCGTTTCGCAACAAAATTTCAAGATTCCAATAAATCTTTGTCTCACAAACTCGTGTTCGAATACTTCAAATATAGTCACAAGCAATTCAATATACTCAACATGAATTGTAGGAATTAATTCCACATGAATTTGCTAAATTTAATAATCTAAATCCAAAATTCTCTCAAAAATCAATAGTGGAGACCACATCACGGACCTCGACAAAAGTTACAAAATATGAACGCCCATTCAACAACGAGTCCAACAATACAAATATTATTGAATTCCGACATCGGATTGACCTTCAAATCTTCTTTTTACATTTTTGGAAGATTTTATAAAAATCTGATTTTTCTTCCATAAATTCACGGATTCATAATGTAAATGAGTATGGAATCAATAAATATAATCAAATAGGATAAGCAATACTTACCCCAATATTTTCCCGTGAAAATCGCCTAAACCGAGCTCCCAAAACTCAAAAATGAGTAAAAATGGCAAAACTCCCCGTTTTATGGGGTTTTTACTGTTTGGGCACCACAGGTGGCGTGGGGCACTGTCTGTGGCACTGTTTCCAGAACCCTTAAACATCCCAGTGCCAGGGTTAGCGCTCCGCGCTACCATGGGCACTGACGGCGACGAATAATCATTCCCGAAACGGAAATGGGCATAAGTCTCTCACACGATGTATGAATTCGACGATTCTTTTTGCTAAGGCTTCGAAATTTCAATACAGATCTAATTCTTCAATATGTGATACCAAGTATTCTTGAAGAATCGATGTCAAAACATTCTAGGTTCGATGCTTAAACATAGCAAATCAAGTCCGATTGACCTCAAATTTTGCACACAAGTCATAAATGACATAACAGACCTATCAAAATTTCCATAACTGGATTCTGATGCCGATATCAATAAAGTCAACTCCCGGTCAAACTTCCAAACCTTTAATTTTTAACTTTTGCCATTTCAAGCCAAAATCAACTACGGACTTCCAAATAAATATCCGGAGTCGTTTGCTCAAAAGTCGACTCTCTGGTTAGCTCTTTTCTTTTAAGCTTCTTAATTAAGAATGTTTCTCCCAATTGGATCCCAAATCATCCGAAAACCAAACTCAACCCCACACACTAGTCATAATACGTATTTCGAAGTTGTTATGGACCTTAAGTCATTATACGGGGCAACAATTCTTAAAATGACAAGTCGGGTCATTACACTGGAGCTCTCTTTCTCTTGGCGAATGAAACAGTTTGCCATTGTTCCCTCGACTAGTTATTGTTAGGCGCTGCTATGGGCTCTGTTTCGTTGGTTGATGCTGATGCAGTTTGATAGGTGTAATGATGGAAGGTGTGGCCTAGCCTCCCACATAACTTGCAGAGGATTTGTTCTCCCTCGTAGATGATTTGCTGCTTATATTTGCCTATGAAGATGCAGGTCTGGACTGGTTCATCAAGAGGCAGCTCAATACACAGTCGTGCATATCTTTCATGCATAGTTGCACTGGTACATGAGTCTATTTTTAACAGGTGCCCAATGGTGATACCTATTTTCTTTGGTATTAAGGCATCGTAGAACTCGGTGGGTATCTGTGGGAGGCGTATCCAAATTGTTGGTCTATCTTGTGTTGCTTCACTTGCTATGAAATTAGGTTCCCATTTTTTACAGAGAGTAAATAACCATTAACAAACTGATAGCTTCCATGGAAATGGAGTTTGCAGCTAGAGAGACGACGAAGGAGAAGAAAATAACCTATGAAGTACATGAGGCCATGCTTCTAAATTCAGCTTTAGCTGAGCTTCTAAAGACAATATCTTGCTTCTTTGATTTCTAGGAAATAAGAGCACCACCAAACTTCACTAGATAGCCTGTAACCGACCTTTTCGTCTCCACGCGGGCTCCCCAATCTGAGTCACAGTATGTTGTTAGCTTGCTTGTATTCTCTATAGGCATTAAGAGTCCTAGACCAAGTTCTGCCTTGACATATTTCACCTCTCTAAGAGCAGCTTCTAGGTGAGATGTTTTGGGGCATTGTCTTAGTGCCTTGGCTAACTGAGTGAATTTCCTTATGAAGAAACTGCACCCTCGAGCCATTCATATTATCAAACCACTCTCTAAAATCCTCCAAGACCTTATGTGCACTCGATGCATACAACACAATACTTAGTAAACCAGGTCTAACAACATTCATAATCCATGAAAGGACAATAACATTCACCTTTTCCAATAGATCGTGTAGTTCAGGTGAAAATCTAGATTTAGGATATCGACCATCTACAAACCCTACCTTGGTTTTTCCTAGCAGACCAATTCGCATAGCATGACTCCACAATGCATAGTTTTCAGATCCAACAAGTTGAAGAGAGATCAGAGAACTACCTGGTGTGTCGGTTGGCTGCAAGGACAATGGGTGATTATGATCGATTGTAGGGAAGACACTTCCTCCAGTTGTAGCATTCACTGGATTTGAAGTTCCAGTAGAATTTGTAGAAGTAGTGCCATGAATTACATCTTCAATTGTCATCTCTAGCTGAATTAATGAGTGAACAACAAAAAGCAATCCCTGGCTTCAATTAGAGTTTCCTCACAAGAATTCACTCACTTAATTGAGTGAATTAGAGAAACTAACGAAGACAACTGAGTTATTGAGTGCCACCGATCAGCGTTATAGGCTCTGATACCATGATTACTTCCATTAAAATGGATTGTGCAGCTAGAGAGACGACGAAGGAGAAAAAGATCAGAGTTGAGAGAAAGCAGAAATGCTCTATATTTCTAAGAAAGAAGGAAATGAAAAATTTGTTCTTACCTCCTACATGTACAGTGTATTTATAGTTATAACTAACTAACCAAATATTACAGAAACATATGTAATATCTTGACTAGCTTAAGATGAGTTGGGTCCTAGCTGGAATGTTGCAACTACAGCTTCAACTTTGCCTTCACACGCTCAGTGTTCAACACAAACCATGGCCTATTTTGAAGTACTCTGATCATGTTTTCCTCTTTGTTGAATTTCACAATAAAATAGTCAAACCCAAAGTCAATCAGTGGAAAGTTTTTTGATGGTTTCCACAATTCTTGTATTTTCCTTTTAAGGCATTGATGTTGGATTCTTTTTCCTATAAGCTTAATGATCAGCTGCTTCCATGGTTGGTACATGCGATTTTTGTCTTCCTTTGTGAGTTGGATCGACCTTATGCCTTGAGACAGTTTTTCTGTGGCTATATCCATGCTTGCATCTAGTGGGGATTGTAGCTCCTTTATAATTGCATCTTTTGATAGGTCAATGTTCGTCATATATTCGGTTGAGAGGAGTTTTTCTTTAAAAGACTGTTGGGTAGGTTCATTATTAATACTTGTACTATTGATATCTGGTGGTTTGGGAGGTATACGGTATTGCTTTTGTTATTCTATTTGTAGTTTCTCCATAGTTGGATTCAGTGATAGTTTGGGGAGGTTTGCGTAGATGTTATAGAGAAGGTAGAGCTTCTCACTCTATCAGATTGCGGCGTATATCTATTTTGAATTCACAATGATCATTAAGATAAGTTGTACATAATTACATTGAGAATATTGTTTGTTAATACCAAACGTTGCTGAGAATTTGCTATATTCCGAAGGCTAAAAATGCGATCAGAAACTTAACATGTTCAACAAAGTTTTTGGCAGGAACATGCTAGTCCGAAAACATGCTCGTCCCTAACACTATATTGTCAAAATTATTACGAAGAATAATAAAAAAAAAAACAAGTTGGACCAGAATCTAAAAAGTAACATAATATGTAGAAAAACCAAAATGCGTGAACTTTGATTACAATAATTTAAGAGTCTCTAGACTTTTTCTTCGGGGAAGTATGCAAACATCCATTATTAGTACTTCAATTTAGGGATTAATCAATACTTGTTTTATCTTGAAAATTAAAATTAAAAATCTTAATTTCAGGACAACTCAGGATTTATGTTCCGAAAACAGAAAAGGAAAACTGAATTCACGGCACATTGGCTAATTCCTAAATAGCAACCCGTAGAGAGGCTACATGATATCGTTTCTACTTCATCTTCATGTATATAGGCTAGACTGGACATAAAAATTGGATTGCTATGAAGATGGACCGAAAACAAGACGCTCAGTCTAATATTAGGAGGAGGTGTAAGGGATCTTTACACAAATAGCCGCTCATATTCATTATTATTTTTTTAGTCATATACATAAATTATACATAATTATACACATATAATACATAAATTATGTATGTATTATAACTCCACCAATATTTTTAGTTTAAGTGGTTGAATGACTGGCTATTTGGGTTAATTCTTCAAGATGGAGATGTGAGCCATAATGCCTAACTATGGGTTTTGGATTATCATTCAGTGCGGTACTTTATCATTTAAATATAAGAGATTTTACACAAATAGCCGGCCGAATTCACTATTTAATTTTTGTAGTCCTTATACATAGATTTTAGATTGATTATATATGATTATACATATAAGATAAAATTATATGAAGCCGAAGAGGCAAATATGTTATTTGGCGCACAAGCAAAGAAGGAGTTGAAGGGCTCAAAATGTTATTTGGTGCACAAGCGAAAGAGGTAGAGTCCATTTATTAAATACAGCCTCTATACGTCTACTCTAATGTTCATTGTTCCAACAAAGAAAGCACACAGAAAGTGATGAGTGATGACTAAATATGGATCGAATAAATGAAATAAAAAGAAAGAAATAAGGTAATTCTAACATAGACAAAATTTCTATAAATAAGGTATATTTAGGGTACTATAAATATATTAACATAGACAAAATTTCTAACATTGTGACATTGTACTAAAACTACTCTTAATATATAGTTGCCAGCAATTGACAGGACAAGATTCAAACTATTTTAATTTACTGAAATACATGCACATATTATTCATACTATAAGCATTAAATAAAATCTTGACCCTGTGATCAGCAGGAGTACTACTCAAGCATACTACAAAATTTTCTTGATATCTCCACCAAACGACGTCAAATTTTCATCCTTATTAGGAATTTTCGATTCTGAAACAGGACGGCCACCCAGAATTGTTGGCGATTGAATCGAAGGGTTATTTTTATCGTCTCGGGTTGAATTTAGAACTGGAATATCATCCATATTTGATGGTAAGGGCAACACCAAACCCTTTGGCATAGATGGTAGTGGTGATGGTGGTGGCTCCTTTGGTACCTTTGGAAAAATTGGCACTGCTCTACTTGGTAGAGGCTTCATTTCTTGTACTGGACTAAACATTTCTTGAGGTGCTACAAAACATTTACAAGAATAAATTAGCCCCAAAATTAGATGCCTTGATGCAGAAGGTGTCATCTGGCACTATTTCGCAAAAAAACGAAGAAAAAAATACATGTATAAGTAGTACTCACCCTATTTTATTTCATGTCTTGTTTTGAGTGTGTACGAGTTCATGAATGAAAAATGGACTGTTAAATCACACGACCTTCACCTATATGTGTGTATGATCTATAACATACTTACAAAATTAGCCTTTGAATCAAGTGGTCTTAATTAAACATGCCAAGTTATTTCTATAAGAGAATTCATTAGGGGCAAAATGAGTGGTGAAAGGTATTTTTTCTAAAAAGATGAAAAAAGTAAAACACATAAATATAAATGGAGAAAATATTTTTTTCTTTTTGGTAAAAATACATTGTGTAAATATATTTGTACGATAAGCATTTGAAAATAATGGAAATGGAAAATCAATTTGGAACAAGAAATGAAGCCTTGGAAACCCCCACTAAAGCCAAGCTATACTAAAAGGCCTCTTAAATGTATTTCGTAAAATCCTTATAATAATAAGACACAGTTGAATTTGCCTTTTGATATAAAGATCAATCAAAATATGACTAAATATAAAGTAGCTAAGTTAGCGACAGTGAGTTAAAGTCAGAAAGAAAATAAGTCAAAAATATGAAAAGAAATAAATGAACTTAGAGGAGGAAAATTCACTAAAAGTCAAACGGAACAATTTTGAATCTTGGATATTAGAATGGGCAAAAATTACTTTTAGCCCGCGACCGAAATTATTTATATCCATAGCCTCAAAACTTTATAAAATTTATATATTTTTATAACATATAGAAATGCATATTTATAAAAACAAAATATATTTTTTCAACTATTATTTTTCAAAGCAGCTATACGGTGTCAGTTTTCCTATTGGATATCCCGCTACTGATTATTGGTTTAATAAAAAGTTTAAAATTAAATAGTTTTCAAATATTAAAAGATGTCATTCTTTTGAAAAGACGAAAAAGAAGAGTACTATATAAAATAAAACAGAGGGACATGTTGATGAACTCACTGAGGTGACGAGTAGGGTTGAGGTCCCGAGGTAAAACAACTAAAGTAGTAAACAGAAGAAAAGCGAATGTGACCATCGCTAAGCTGGAGCTGCAAAAATATTTGCACAGTCAATTTACTTATATGATAATTACATGTAACTTTCTATGGTGAACAATATTTGATAACTAGACAAAATTGTAACTAATTTATAATAAGTTGAACTTCAATGGTTTTGTAAAAAGGGTATTTCATATTGACATTACACATAACTTAACTCATTCTTTTTTTAAGATACAAGGAGGTATTTTTTGAGTTTTAAGAAATTTTGCGTTCAATAGTCTAAAAGGGAAATTAAGTAAAGAATAAGAAAACTTTTTTATGCGTTGCCTAGCATGAATTTAATCCAGTATTTTTTTATTCCTATTTATTTGACGCATATCTCAGCAACGAGAATTTATACTATTTTACAAAATTTCAATGAAATAGAATAGAATTTTACCCCATTTTCATGCTGACAAAAGTATTTTGAGGCTGTAAGATCAAAATATTTCCTCTTTCAGATGGTTTGTGTTTTGGTGACAAATAACAAAGTCCTATATATAGATGAAGCAAAACAAAAGATAATAATTATAAGAGGAATCACATTAGAAGCCAATTAATTAACGCATGAGACGATGGTAGTTAGGATTAAGGAGAAAATACTGTATCATTTGAGAAGTAAAGCACAATAAAACATGCGCAAAAGGCATAAATGCAAGAAATTCGTTATTAAAGAAAACAAATATTAAGTACTATTATTTAAATCATTACCTGACTAGAACTTGATTTGGGTATTATCCACACTAAATGTGATGATCTCCAATAAACTCCTCTTTATCATTCTAATTATTTTTTTTGTTTTTGTTAGAGAATATTAATTTTTTGGAGAAACGGATATTTTATTAATAAACTACTAAGGTGGCATTACATCACTAGTACTATTAGTAGGAATAACACATAAGTTTCCAAATTTACTCAAAATGTGTGCCACCTTATTCCCTTCGCGGAAAATATGCCGGATCACTGGATTAAGGTATTAGCACAAATTGTATAAGGGTTGGTGAATAATCTCCATGCTAAACATGCCAGTGCATCGTTATTTTTATGGATTGCTTTACGAATTCCCAAACCCCCACGTTTTTAGGGAGAGTTACGATATCACGACCCAAAATTCATTAAAGGTCGTTGTCACGACCCAAAATTCATTAAAGGTCGTGATGGCGCCGGACACCGCTGTCAGACAAGCCAACACTAAATACTTAATTCAGGTCTCATTTTAATATTTTTGAAATCATAGTTTTTCCTCAATTAAATAGTAGAAGATGGAGTTTACAAAATACATAATAATATCTTTAAAAATTCCGATACAGTGCAACCCATAATCATCCCAAAACCCGGTGTCACAAGTGATGAGCATTAACTAGGAATGTAAAATGAAATACAACAGCTATCTGAAATACAAATTGGGCAGAAAAAATGTAAGTACTCTGAAGGAGACTCTGTTGGTTGCGGATCGTCATATAAAATGCAGCTCACCTAAGTCTCTGCCATAATCGCGCCTCTGCGCCCACAAGGCCGCTAAACATATGTGTACCGGCACAAAAATATACAGCAAGTGTAGAATGAGTACGTAAATCAACGCGTACCCAGTAAGTATCCCGCTTAACTTCAAAGAAGTAGTGACGAGGTGTCGACTCAGACACTTACTATGGGCTATAATTAATATACCAATGATATGATTAAGCATGGATCACATAGAACGGTTGTAAGCCCGATATCATGAAATAAGTAAAAATAATCTTTTGTTAGCAAGAGATTTTCCAAATTAATTTTTATCATTTTAACAGTTTATATCTCAGGCCAATGAGGCAATATCAAT
Organism: Nicotiana tomentosiformis; assembly: GCF_000390325.3. Lineage (NCBI taxonomy): Eukaryota > Viridiplantae > Streptophyta > Magnoliopsida > Solanales > Solanaceae > Nicotiana > Nicotiana tomentosiformis. The sequence continues at coordinate 112,247,832 of NC_090820.1, forward strand.
TATTATAATTTCCGAAGCAATTAATACAATCATGCGCAAGTCATGTCGAGGTCGTACGGCCAGATCCAACAATAAAAATAAATTGTGCACTGCCGAGGATCGAACATGGCGAACCATTGATGCATCTATTACCCCGCTCGCGAATCATACATGCGACGTGGTCAAAGGTAAACCTGCCGAGGTGAACGACCCGCTCCTATGAGAGTTGTGGAAATTTACCCCGCTCGCGCAATATATTTGCGACGCGGTTGTATAACGATTTCTTAAATTATTATAATATTTCTTAAATTCTTTTTTTTTTCGAAAATACGAGATTAAATGAAAACTTTCAAGTCTCGAAATCCTCAATTTCAACTCTTTTCAAGGCAAATAATAAACATAACCAAACAACAGTATCAACAAGGCATGGTGTAGACCTAAAACTACCCGGACATAAGCATAATAAACAGCTACGCACGGACTCTTGCCACCTCGTGCGCACGTAGCCCCCGCAAGTAGAAGCACATATTTAACCAATTCACCTATGGGGTTAATTCGCTCTTACAAGGTTAGAAAGGAGACTTACCTCACTCCGAAGCTCCTTAACTGGTTCTCAAGCCCTTCCGGCGACTCAAACTGATGCCCAACGCTCAAAAACTAGCCAATAAATATACAAACCCATAAATATATACTCTAATACTCATTATAATCCAATTTGTAACAATTTCTAACCCCGATCGAATAGTCGATAAAAATCACCCTCGGGCCCAAGTGCTCGGATTCCGAAATTTTGAAGATACAATTTACCCCATGGCACCACGAACTAAAATATGTAATTAATTTCAAATTCCATGTCCAAAATCGTGGTAAAAATTCAAAAATACTAAATTCTAGGTTTTCTACCAAAACCCCACAATTTCTACTAATTTTCATGTTCAAATCCATATATAATCATGTATTTAGCTTAATAATAAGTGGAAATCACTTACCTTGACATTGATGACGAAGAATGAGCTCCAAACTCGCTCCAAGACCGGCTCTCATAAATTAAATGAGGTGAAAATAGGCCAAGCCCTCGTTCATTAAAGAACACACTACCCAGCCCCGTCCTTCAATCCTGCGGTCTAATAGCCGCTCCTGCGGCTCCGCAAGTACGGTCCAAATTCCGCTCTTGCGGTCCTCACTGCCTAGCCAAGACCTAGCACATGTGGAACTCTCTTCGCTTGTACGAGCATCGCATGTGCGACCTGCTCTGCACATCTGCGAAATCTACGCACCAGCGATAGCTGCCTCGTGCCTGCGCACTCGCAGGTGCGCTTCTCCAGTCCGCTTCTGCGGCTCCCCCAGCTCCAGTCCCTTCTCGCTTCTGCTAGCAATTCGCCGCACCCGCGATCTCGCATCTGTGGCCAAAGTCACGCATGTGCGATTACACCAGAAGCATTAAGCTTTAGAAATTCTTAAGTCCAAAAATCGATCTGTTATCCTTCCGGAATCCACCCGAGGCCCTCGGGACCTCAACCAAATATACAACACGTCCCAGGCCTGTCTCTATCATACGAACACCGTATCAATCCCTATGCGATGCACCGATACATGATTGCATACCTTGGCTGAATCCACACTATGCACTGCATAGCTCATATGACCATAATAACATCCTCTGATAACAATAGCCGAAATTTCACGAATCTGATGCTCACAATACACCTCATAACATATATAAGTCTTGTTTCAACTCTATCAATACCGCCACGACAAAAGAGACGTGTAGAAATTCATAACCAATTGCCAAGTCAACAAATCATTGAATCTCTCCTCTTGACTAGAATCATCACACCATTATGAACAGAATAATGGTATTTTCTCTTAAATATGCTTCATATAATCCGATCGCACTGATCCCAGATCCAAAATTCTCATCTCACCCAGAATAAGCTGCCCAGTCAATAAGCCACCTCAGGCACTGCCAAAAGTCTCACATGATGCCACAATGTGCCAATAAGCTACAAACTCGAACGTGATACATAAGAAAAATGAACTCTAGAAAGGATTACTCAACCCGCGTAACTAATTTAAACAACCAAAAGGATTTTATGAACCTTTCTAAGGAAATGTAAAACAAAACACACGAAAATAGATATAGGAGACTGTAATCAACATCTCACTGTTGCGGCGTGCAACCTGATCCAAACAATATACCCATGGTAGCATGACATCCGATCCAAAAACAAAATATACATAAGGAGACACTTACCGAGCTAGAATACTCATAACTAAGAAATACCCGAATATTGGCCACAAGCATGCCACGTGCATAATACCATCCCTGGGGAGACAGATAGCACCATATGCTACAAAACTCAAGCACAACTAAGGTGCGATATATGATCTACATCTTGAGAGCCATCCTGCTCACAAAACACCATCGATGCGCGGAACCTTAACACATATGAAAATAACAAGCCGTTTCACAACTCACACGGCACAATATAGTATTACATGAAGTAGCCGACGACGAATTAACATCCAACGTCCGAATACCCCTCCACAAGTAGCGCTATGCTGAAATGAACACTTTCGGCCCGAAATAGAGCCCAGATTCATATCTAGATCCACCCATGGACCTCAAGCCGATTCGGATCGCACCATACTAGTCTAATAACCTTTCAAGGGTTCATAATAATCCTTTATCCCATAACACATAAGAACAACCATCATATCCGAAACAAACCTCCACAGTCCACAACCAAATGAACCGAGTGCCCTCTAGACATAAATTCTCACATTAACAATCGTACCGCAATCTCCATACTTGGTTCCAATCTTCGATCAATCAAGCGACTACATATCACACTTATACAATATTTCCGTGGGACATGCTCCCACGACCTTCTACACTAGATAACAAGTCTGCACATCCATACTACTGGTCGCACAATGTTGTAAAGCAAATCAAATATCCAAAATCACTACTCAAAACCTCTTACACAAGACACCGATCTCAGGTGACGATAAAGACAATACCAGCTTACTCTAACCATCTGATATCTTTCCCACTCATCTGAGCTCTTGACATTCTTGTCGACACCAAACTGCAACCTTGATCCTCCACTTATGAATCTCATGTCGATCACTACACTTAATAATGCCAATGCGCAAGAGTACAAGAATTTCATCTTAACTTCCGATCTACGAATAGGGTAAACACTTCATCATATAGAAACCTTTTACTTAACTCGTTTCAAGAGAACTATCGCAACACGCGACCGAATCCTCATATCCGCAAAAAATACCAACCTCAAGTAGTAGTCTAAACCACCATAACCCTTCCGGGATCCATCTGCACATAACAGGTCATAATACTCGAAAGCCTCCAAATAAGGCCAGTTACGGCGACCGTCAAACCTCGCACGTACCGTCACAAATAACATGAATAACCCAACACACTGAAGGATTTGATCATTGCCATCATTATGCCAATTCAACCATTGCTAACCGACTCGACTCCTTCTAATTTACCCTAGACTTGTCTTAGGAATATTAATAGCTCCATTCAAAACATAGGGAACTCAATCCGCACTCATCCTGAGTGACATCATTTCACAAGACCACATTGTCTCAAAACCCACGAACCATTTCATACCCTCCTCGTGCTAATAATCGCGTCTTCAACTGATACACCAATTCTGATAATTCTTTTTTAAATCCAAAGTTACATGCTCCCATTCCTCTCATGATACCCCGTAGACCAAAGATAACACAGAACACTCCAAGTCTTTTATCATAATCCGTTGTAGATGCTCGATATTCAACCATACTATGGACTCAAAATCCGTAGGCACCACACTTTAACCTTTGAGTCCACTAGGGCCGAATAACCTTCCTTGTACTCACTTCCACACGAAGCATAATTTCTGAGTCCTCCCAAAGCCTGAACATGAATCGATAATGCCAATTATAGAACATATTCCTTGAATCCTTTGCTCAAATTACCATTGACGTTCTCTTCCCTTAGCCGTAATAACCCATCAATATGCCGATAACCAGAAACTTCACAAGTAGACAACCATGCAAATCTAAATTCGTAGACGGTGAGACTCTCCCACTTAGCTTTAAGCTACTATTGCATAACGCTGGAACCCACCAAGATATTTTCTTCACCGTCGACCTGATCTTGCACCATCAACCCGCCAAATGCCCTCGAAATCCTTATGTTAAACATTTCATGAACATTATTAATCACTAGTCGCATTCACATATTCGACCTTTTACTGGATAGTTAGTAAAATTCTTTGTAGAAGCTTCATTAACACCACGCAACCGCTAACCTGCTCATAAGAGATATCTCACCTCTGGAAATTCCATGCCGACATCCTCCAACAATGCTGCACCGAGTAGAATTACCACGAAGCCAATAAACCACCCTGAGCCCGTGCTCATTCACCAGTTGTACAAATCCGTCCATTCCTCATGGACATCAACTAAAGGTGCGACAATACCTTCAAATCTAAGTTCATGTTGTATCCTTCTTCATATCAAGTAACCCCTTTCTATTGTATCCAAATCTCCCACCGTATAATAGCCAATATTTCGAATTAAGTCCGTAGACCTCGTCATTGTTCACCATGAGTCCTAATTCACTCTAACCTCTTCTCCAGGCGTGTAGTCATCCTACCATAGAACCCATATGCTACTCTACCACTCTCCCACTTTGATCAAACTCACTCATTTAAGCAACTACTCGACTCTTGTTTCTTGCACTTGGCCTTCTAGAAGCTTATCCACTGTGAGACACCTCCCGCATGTCCTTCCTCATCCTTCACTGCATAGTTGTTGCCTTAAGTAAAAATCCATCTCTGTAGCACTTGAACCAATAGGTCGCCTTTTTTTAAACACCTTTCGAAGATCATCTTCCTCGAGTCATCAATACCAGGAGCACCGATTCAATCCTGAACCACCACACACCGCGATCTTTGATAGTCGTTTCTCCAGCACTATCTCATACTACCCTGCCCCGAAGGAAATTTGATGAAGACCATAACATCGGCAAACTTAACGTATTCAACAAGAACAATGACACCACATCACAGATTAAAATTCCACCATGCTCAATAATACCAAGTCTCATTCTCTATCAAACCAAATCTGAACATTTATAGTCTAATTGCCTTTTCCTCCGCCGAAAATAAAATACCGAATCTCTGAATCATGCACCGAGCAACCCTCCTCTCAAGTCATTCACTGTCCCAACACATAGGCAAGCATCTCACCTTCACCTCAATACTGTGCGATAACAACTCATGAGCATCATAGGAACCTGTTCATAGCCTCAAAGCTCTCAGAAGTACAGTTATTGAGCTGAAATGACAGAATATCCTTCCACAAGGCGACAACAATAGCCCAATCAACTATACAGGGGGAAACATCCCGCACCACATCTGAAGTACCATTACAATTCCTTAATTCTCGTTCGATAGCAAGCACTTCACGGCGCAGAAAATGGAAAAGGAAGAAATAAAGGCATAAGCCTCAAAGGAATAAAATCGCACGATGAGGAATCAAGAAGGGAAGTGCTCCTAACAGACCTATAGCCTCTCGAAGATAAGTACAGACGTCTCTGTACCGATCTGCAAGACTCTACTAGTCTCGCTCATGACTCGTGAGACCTAAGTGAACCTAGTGCTCTGATACCATGATGTCACGACCCAAAATCCGTTAAAGGTTGTGATGGCGCCAGACACCATTGTCAGGCAAGCCAACACTAAATACTTAATTTAGGTCTCATTTTAATATTTTTGAAATCATAGTTTTTTCTCAATTAAATAGCAGAATATGGAGTTTACAAAATACATAATAATATCTTTAAAAATTCCGATACAGTGCAACCCATAATCATCCCAAAACCTGGTGTCACAAGTACATGAGCATTAACTAGGAATGTAAAATGAAATACAACAGTTGTCCGAAATACAAATTGGACTGAAAAAATGTAAGTACTCTGAAGGAGACTCTATTGGTTGCAGATCGTCATATAGAATGCAGCTCACCTAAGTCTCTGCCATAATCGCGCCTCTGCGCCCACAAGACCGCTAAACATATGTGTACCTACACAAAAATGTGCAGCAAGTGTAGCATGAGTACGTAAATCAACGTGTACCCAGTAAGTATACCGCATAACTTCGAAGAAGTGGTGACAAGGTATCGACTCGGACACTTACTATGGGCTATAATTAATATACCAATGATATGATTAAGCATGGATCACGTAGAATGGCTGTAAGCCCGATATCATGAAATAAGTAAATAATTCTTTTGTTAGCAAGAGATTTTCCAAATTCATTTTTATCATTTTAATAGTTTATATATCAGGCTAATGAGGCAATATAAATTATTATAATTTCCGAAGCAATTAATACAATTATGCGCAAGTCATGTCGAGGTCGTACGGCCAGATCCAACAATAAAAATAAATTGTGCATTGCCGAGGGTCGAACATGGCGAACCATAGATGCATATATTACCCAGCTCACGAATCATACATGTGACGCGGTCAAAGGTAAACCTGCCGAGGCGAACGACCCGCTCCCATCAGAGTAGTGAAAATTTACCCCGCTCACGAAATATATTTGCGACGCGTTTGCACATAGATTTCTTAAGTTATTATAATATTTCTTAAATTCTTTTTTTTTGAACATACGAGATTAAATTAAAACTTTCAAATCTCGAAATCCTCAATTTCAACTCTTTTCAAGGCAAATAATAAACATAAGCAAACAACGGTATCAACAAGGCATGGTGTAGACCTAAAACTACCCGGACATAAGAATAATAAGCAGTTACGCACGGACTCTCATCACCTCGTGCATACGTAGCCCCCGCAAGTAGAAGCACATATTTAACCAATACACCTATGGGAATAATTCCCTCTCACATGGTTAGAAAGGAGACTTAATTCACTCTGAAGCTCCTTAACCGGTTCCCAAGCCCTTCCGACGACTCAAACTGATACCCAACACTCCATAACTAGCCAATTAATATACAAACCCATAGAGATATACCCTAATACTCATTATAATCTAATTTATAATAATTTCTAACCCCGATCAAAAAGTCAATAAAAATCACCCTCGGACCCACGTGCTCGGATTCCAAAATTTTGAAGATAAACCTTACCCCATGCCATCACAAACTCAAATATGTAATTTATTCCAAATTCCATTTTCAAAAATACCAAATTCTAGGTTTTCTACTAAAACCCCATAATTTCTACTAATTTCTATGTTCAAATCCATATATAATCATGTAGTTAGCTTAATGATAAGTGAAAATCACTTACCTTGAGATTGATGACGAAGAATGAGCTCCAAACTTGCTCCAAGATCGGCTCTCATGGATGAAATGAGGTGAAAATGAGCCAAGCCCTCATTCATTAAAGAACACACTACCCAGCACCGTCCTTCACACCTGTAGTACAATAGCCGCTCCTGTTGCTCCGCAGGTGCAGTAAAAATTCCGCTCATGCAGTCCTCACCACCCAGCCAAGACCTCTCACCTTCGGAAGTCTCTTCGCTTCTGCAAGCATTGCAGGTGCGACCTGCTCTGCGCATCTGCAAAATCTATGCACCCGCGGTAGCTGCCTTGCGCCTGCGCACTCGCAGGTGCGCTTCTCTAGTACACTTTTGCAGCTCCCCCAGCTCCATTCCCTTATTTCTTCTTCACGTAATTCGCCGCACCCGCGATCTCGTACTTGTGGCCAAAGTCACGCAAGTGCAATTACACCAGTAGCATTAAGCTTCAAAAATTCTTAACTCCAAAAATCGATATGTTATCCTTCAGGAATCCACCCGAAGCCCTCGGGACCTCAACCAAATATACCAACACGTCCCAAAACACGTTATGAACTTAGTCAAGCCTTCAAATCATATCAAACAATGTCGAATTCATGAATTGCACCCCATTCCAAGCTTAATAACTTTAAAACTTCAAACTTTAACATTCGATGCCGAAACCTATCAAATCACGTTTGATTGACCTCACATTTTGCACACAATTCATATTTGACATTACGGACCTACTCCAACATCTGGAATTAGAATCCGACCCCGATATCAAAAAGTCAACTTACGGTCAATATAACGACCCGACTTGTCATTTCAAGAATTTACGCCTCGTTCAGTGACTTAGGTCTCGAGCAACCTCACAATATGTATTATGACCCGCGTGTGTGGTCGAGTTTGATTTACAGATGATTCGGAGTGATTTGGGATACTTAGTCCCTAAAAAGGAAGCTTAAGTCTTAGGATTTTGACCATAGTCGGAACTGTGTGAAGACGACTCCGAAATAGAGTTTTGTCAGTTCCGTTAGCTCTATATGATGCATTTGGACTTAGGAGCGTATCCGGAAAATTATTTGGAGGTCCGTAGTGAAATTAAGCTTGAAATAGAGAAACTCAAAATTTTGGAAAGTTTGGCCGGAGAGTTGACCTTTTGATATCCTGGTCGGAATGCGATTCCGAGAGTTGGAACAACTCTGTTATGTCATTTGGTACGTTCCTGCAAAGTTTGACATCATTCTGGGTTGCTTTGATAGGTTTCGGTACGAGTTTTAGAAGTTGGAAGTTTTGGAAGTTCTTAAGTTCAATTCGTGGTGCGATTTATATTTTTGGAGTTATTTGATGTGATTTGAGACCTCGAGTAAGTCCGTGTTAGGTTGTGGAATTTGTTGGTATTTTTAGACGGTGTCCCGAGTGCCTCGGGTGTGTTTCGGATGGGCTATGGACCATTTCCTTCTATTTCTGAACTGACGTTTCTATTTTCTGGTGTTCTTCTTCGCGTTCGCGAAGATCACCTCGCTTTCGCAAAGTGTTACTGCTGACCACCTTATACTTCTTCTTCGCGTTTGCGTTTAGCCCATCACGTTCTCGAAGGTTTTTCTTTTCCTCCACCGCGTTCGCGATTAGACACTTGCATTCGCGAAGCTCCTCATGGGAGCCTCATGTTTCTTCTTCACGTTCGCGAAGGTTTCCTGTTCTTATTCTTCGCGTTCAAGACCCTTTGCTCGTGTTCACGTAAGTCAGTCGTGGGCCATTAGATTTTTCCTCTCCGCGTTCGCGAACAACCCATCGCGTTTGCGAAGCACAACTGGGCAGTTCATTTTTCTTCTTCGCGAACGCGATCCTTTCTCCGCGTTCGCGATGCACAATCACCTTGGCAGAATATAAGATTTCCAAATCAAGGGATAGGCCATTTTTATCACATTTTGACTTATAGAGCTCGGTTTTGAGCGATTCTTGGTAGGTTTTTCAAGCAACTCAATTGGGTAAGTGTTTTTCACTTAGTATTTAATATATTCAACGATTGTTTTCTTCATTTTTATAATTTAATTTGTGTTTTGAGTTGAGGAAAATGTTGGTTTTGAAGAAATTTCAAAATAAAAAATCACGATTTGAGGGATGAAATGATATTGGAATTTGATGATTTTAGTATGGTTGAAATCGTGAGTGAATGGGTGTTCGCATTTCGTAACTTTCGTTGGATTCTATAATGTAGTATTTTCTTATGGAATTTATTCTATAATTTCGGTTGACTGTATCGAATTAATTATGACTAGATTCGAGTCGATCGGAGTTGGACAAATCGATAAAAAGGCATACTACTTGATTTAAATTGGAGCAAGTCGAGGTAAGTGTCTTGCTTAACCTCGAGTGGGGGAATTTCCCCTTAGGCATTATGTCTTATGTGCAATTTGTATAATTGAAAACCATGTACGCGAGGTGAGGAGTACATACTTGGTTTATATGTGCAAATTTTATTGAGTTAAAGTCTTGAGCATATTGTGTAGTAAATTGGATAATTGTTGGCATATATTTAATCATCTACTTGTCGTGCCTAAATCCTTGTTGTTGACTCTGTTGTTATATGACAATTTGATGTGATTCTTATGATTGTTGTGGTGATACTAATATTTACCATATTGTCTCCCTTTGCTTTGCATCTTTCTTCTAGATTCCATGGTGTTTCTATTTATCCTATGATTGTTGTTGTGATACTAATATTGTGTCCTTTTGTCTTTTTGTTTTTTTGAGCCGAGGGTCTTTCGGAAACAGTCTCTCTACTTATTCGGGGTAGGAGTAAGGTCTGTGTACACACTACCCTCCCCAGACCCCATTAGTGAGATTTTACTGGGTTGTTGTTGTTGTTGTTATTTGATTATTTATGAAATTTCGTGAATTTGATGGTTTGATAATTATTGGAATTTAATTTTATTTTGGATTTTTCCCTCTGCAAACAATTAATTAAATGATCATAAGAAGAGGTGTTTATATAATTATTGAAAATTTGATTTTTATGAAGACTTTGCTTTATGTTGAGTAATTTCCATCTCTATTGATTGTTTTTGGGTGTTGTACGCATTGTGTGGAGTTTTTGCCTATTTGTTGTGAAATTTATTGACTTGGTTGTAGCTTTGGAATTTGGTTGTGGCCATTGGGCAAATTGTGATTTGAATTGATTTTTGTTATGTTGCTGTGATAATTTCCTGCGTAAATTGTTGTGTTGTGTGAGTTGTTATTTTGGGGAGATAAGTGTGGCATTTCACTGTTGATATTATGTGGTTATAAGGGTGGCATTTCACTGTTGTTGTGTTTTTTGGAATATTGTCTAGGCGGAGTGATAAGGGTGGTTATAAGAGCGATGAAGGTGGTAATAGGAGCGATAAGGGTGACTATTGATATTGTCTGGGCGGAGCGATAACGTTGGCTATAGGAGTGATAAGGGTGGCAATAGGAGCGATAAGGGTGGCTATTGTTAGGGGCGATATGTGATGATGTGGGGTTGTGGTGTTGATGATTTTTATGTGATGTTGTGATTTTTCTTGTGTTTATTTTCATGCCTTGTGCAATTGGTCTTGTTAATAGTAAATTGATAACAATCTGTTTTATGTTGAAATTGAGAACTTGTGGCTATTGCCAGGCGGATTATAAATTGAAATGTGGGCACTAGATCCCGTGAGTAAATAATGATGATATTTGACACGTTAATTATCCGTGCAGTTATGATATGAAATGTGGGCACGAGGTGCTGTGATGAAATGGTAATGATATTTGGCACGTGAATTATCCGTGCAGTTATGAGATGAAATGAGGGCACGAGATGCCAGAAAAATATGATGATTTAATTATGGGCATGAGGTGCCGTGGAAATATGAAAATGGACTGAGACCCGTATTTACCAAAAATATGAAAATGGGCTGAGACCCGTATTTTTATGATTATGAAATGAGGTGTCACATGGTGACTTTTTAATTGAAAGAATTATATTCAAAATATTTATTTGGAAGGATTTTTACTTAGAAAGTATTATATGAAATAATTGTATATGAAAGATATTTATTTGAGGAAATTATATTTGAAAAGATTTATTGAAAGAATTATATTTGAAAAATAATTATTCCAGAAAATTATATTTAAAAGTGAGTTATATGGAAGAATTATATATGAAAGATATTTATTTGAAGGACTTGATTTAATTGGGTGTAATTGTGCTTATTAATTGTTGAGTGATATTAATGGTATTCTTGTTGTTTGTTGTGCATATAACTGGTTGCTTTATCATGCCCTTATTATTATTTGTTTCCTATTATTTTGTATATTATATTGCACAAATTATTAGACTAGTGAGTGTCTTGGCTGTACCTCGTCTCTACTCCATTAAGGTTAGTCTTAATACTTACTGGATACCGACCGTGGCGTACTCATACTACACTTCTGCATATTTTTGTGCAGAACTAGGTATTGAAGATAACGGACTTGAGCAGAGTTAAAGCGGGATTGTACGGATTCAAGGTAGAGCTGCTTGGTCGTCGCAGTGCCTTAGAGTCTTTTCATTTCATTGTACTGTTAACTTGTAATCAAACAGTATTGTATATTCCGTCCTCGTGATCATTCTATGTATCCAGTTAGAGTTCGTGACTCAGTACTACCAGTCTTGGGAGGTTGTATATCGTAATTATTTCCGTTGTTAGTTTTGATTACTTTAAAAATAAATGACTTCAAAATGTAATTGAAATCGGCTTACCTAGTCTTAGAGACTAGGTGCCATCATGATGCTTATGGTGGGATTTTGGGTCGTGACAAGTTGGTATCAGAGCTCTAGGTTCATAGGTTCTACGAATCATGAACGAGTCTATTAGAGTCTTGCGGATCGGTATGGAGACGTCTGTACTTATCTTCGAGAGGCTACAGAACTATTAGGAAATTTCCATTTCTTTCATTCCTATCATGCGGAATTTGTTGAATTCGGAATTTGAACCTTTGTATCTTCATTCTGTCACGGATGGTGAGGACACGTACTACTGGGTTAGTTGAGCAGGCATCCACACATACTGCTAGGGCTGCAAGAGGTCAGGGCCGAGGTAGAGGTCGAGGAAGGGCACGTGCTACGACTAGAGCACCTGTCAGAACAACAGTTTAGGAGCCACTAGTAGCTCCAGTTGGAAGATAGGTACCAGAAGCACTTGTTGTTACCCCCGGACTTCAGGAAACCTTAGCACCGTTCCTGAGTATGTTTGGTACATTAACTCAGGCGAGATTGATCTCTGTTGCACCAAACATTCCGCAAATTTGAGGAGTAGCTCAGACTCCTATCACAAATCCAGAGCAGCAGGTTCACGTTGGTCAGGTTCCGGGTGTAGTACCGGTACAACCTATTATTCTGGTATGACTTGAGGTCAGGCCCGAGGCATCAGAAGAAGAACAAAAAAGACTTGAAAGGTTTAAGAGGTATAGTCCTCCTACTTTCAGTGGCACAGCTGCAGAGAATGCCCAAGAAGTTTTGGAAAATTGTCACTGTATTCTCTGCACCATGGGTATTGTGGAGGTGAGCAGAGTTGCCTTTACTACATTTCAACTGTCAGTCGCAGCGTATCGGTGGTGGCGAATCTATGAAGAAGGTAGACCAGTCGATGCCACACCACCAACTTAGGCTCAATTTTCGGAAATGTTCTTGAAAGATTTTGTTCCCCAGACTCTCAGAGATGCGTGGCGCGCAGAGTTTGAACGGTTGTGTCAGGGCACTATGACAGTGTCAGAATATGCTATCAGGTTCAGTGAGTTAGCCCGTCATGCACCTATCTTCGTTCCTACAATCAGAGAGCGGGCCCGCAAATTCATTGAGGGGCTCGAATATGATATTAAAATATGTATGGCTCGAGAGTTGCAAATTGATGCTCCATTTCAAAAAGTAGTGGAGATTTCAAGGAAGATTGAGGGTGTTTTAGGCGAGGAAAGGGAGTCTAAGGAGGCCAAAAGGTCTCGAAGATCTGGAGGGTTCAGTGGATTTTACTCTTTAGCTAGAACCCATTATAGTGGAGGCTCGAGCAGCCAGTCAGCTCAATCTGCACATCAGATTACTCGAGGTGCTCCAGTTTATAGTGCACCACCGATACGAGATTCTTACAGTGGTAATTCCAGTTATTCGGCACAGACTCAGTACGAGCAGTCGCGACCTCAGAGGGGTTGTTATGAGTGTGGTGATACTAGGAATATCATAAGAGATTTTCCTAGACTTGGGAGGAGTGGATTTCATCAGAACACTCCAGCTACAAACTTTATTCCAGTTGATACTCCATGTGCACAGTCAGCTAGAGGTGGAGGACAGGAGGCTAGTGGGCACCTAAGAGGTGGAGGCCCGACCCGTTGATTTAATCACTATGATTTGGCTGATGCCAATACACCAGATGTTGTCGTTACAGGTACGATCCTAATTTTTTATTATAAAAGGATATTTTCATTAATTTGATTTGGTTCTGATTATTGAGGTGAATCCTCCTATTATGATCCGCTTATGGGTGAGCTTCGTAAATTTGTGACCCTTTAATTTGTGTATCCCTATTGGGAGATTTAAAGATGTGAGCCTGTGTCTGTTATTTTATTTTTGTGCACCATTGAGGGATATAACTCCAAAAGTAAAATTGATTCCAATTTTTATGAATTATACGCCCTACCGGTATGAGGGTTCATTATATGTTGTGAAAATTGTTTATGAATGTATTGAAAAGAAGAAAGAAAGGAAATTGAAAATTTCAGTTGGCACAATGTGTAACATAATTGTGATTCGAATTTGAGGACGAGATCCTCGCATTTTTACATGATGTAAAATATTTAAACTGGGCTGCAAGCCGTGGTGGAAGTTATGTAAGGACGAGGTCCTTGTGGTGAAATATTTATGAGTTTAAATTTCCTTTGTGAATTTAATTGTACAATAGTATTAATAGGGAGTCATTCCTGTTAGGCTTATTTGATAATTCTTGTATATTTTTCTGCGCATATTCAGCCATTTTCGTGCTGAAAACATTGCGTTTTAGCCTATGAGATGAGTGCCCAGGTGGCATTAAATGTGACTCATTAATCTGAGTAGGTAATTATGAGGTCTTCATTCCTCACATTCTGTTGTCAGTGTTGTGAAAATTCGAAATGAGGTGGTGGTTAATATGAGATTAATTTATGATGCTGGAATTAATTATGAACAACTTTTAAGACCTGAGATGTGGTGATGAGCATGCATATGATGTGCTTCATGTCCTGATATCATAATGATAATGCAGTGCTTGTAATGCTGAAATTGGTGTTATTCATATATACCTTGAGGTATTTTATTGGGTTGTGGATGAGTTATTAGGAGTTGATTTGGTGTTACTCTGGCAGGTGGATAGGCCCGTTTACAGGGGAGACTCTGCCGAAATTTCTGAAAAATTTGGGAGTTAGTAAAATTTGGAGGATTGAGATTTGCAAAGGAAGAGATAAGTTATGTTATGTGTTTGAGGGCGAATGAATCTAAGAGGGGGGAAAAAGTAACAGCCCAGAAAATTTTTGAAGTACTTCAACACTATCAAGAAATATTGATGTGTGCGTAGGCACGAGTTGCAATAGCCAGTTGAGAATAATACTGTGCGTTGTTGTAAAAAATCAAATCTTTTGAAATGTTTGGAGTATAAGGAATTGATCTTAAAGTTTTCAAATATGGATAAAATAAATAAACTCAAATGAGCTGATGTTGTCAGGCTTATCTCAAATGCAGTAATGTGGGATCAACCGTGAGTATATGTGTAAAATTAAATCATCAATTTGGTAACCGCAGAATAATTCTTAGCACGTTCAAGGACGAACGTTTGTTTAAGTGGTGGACAATGGAATAACCCGACTTTTCGTTTTAAGAATTTCTACCCCGTTCAGTGACTTAAGGTCTCGAGCAACCTCACAATATGTATTATTACCCGCGTGTGTGGTCGAGTTTGATTTACGGATGATTCGGAGTGATTTGGGACACTTAGTCACTAAAAAGGAAGCTTAAGTCTTAGGATTTTGATCGTAGTCGGAACTGTGTGAAGACGACTCCAGAATGGAGTTTCGTCTGTTCTGTTAGCTCTGTATGATGACTTTGGTCTTAGGAGTATGTCCGGAAAATTATTTGGAGGTTCGTAGTGGAATTAAGCTTGAAATGGCGAAACTTAAAATTTTGGAAAGTTTGACCGGAGGGTTAACTTTTTGATATCGGGTTCCGAATGCAATTCCGATAGTTGGAATAGCTCTGTTATGTCATTTGAGCCGTGCCTGCTAAATTTGACATCATTTTGGGCTGCTTTGATATGTTTCGGCACGAGTTTTAGAAGTTGGAAGTTTTGAAAGTTCATAAGTTTGATTCGTGGTGCGATTTGTATTTTCGGCGTTATTTGATGTGATTTGAGACCTCGAGTGAGTCCGTGTTAGGTTGTTGAACTTGTAGGTGTGTTTAGACGGGGGCCTCGGGTGTGTTTCGGATGGGCTATGGACTGTTTCCTTCTGTTTTTGAACTGTTGTTTCTGTTTTCTGGTGTTCTTCTTCGCGTTCGCGAAGATCACCTCGCTTTCGCGAAGTGTTACTGCTGACCACCTTACACTTCTTCTTCGCGTTCGCGTTCAGCCCATCGGGTTCGCAAAGGTTTGTCTTTTCCTCCACGCGTTCGAGATTAGACACTCACATTCGCGAAGCTCTTCATGGCAGCCTCATGTTTCTTCTTCGCGTTCGCGAAGAGCATCTCGCGTTCGCGAAGGTTTCCTGTTCTTATTCTTCGCGTTCGCGGCCCATTGCTCGCGTTCGCGTAAGTCAGTCGTGGGCCATTAGATTTTTCCTCTCTGCATTCGCGAACAACCCATCACGTTCGTGAAGCTCAACTGGGCAGTTCATTTTTCTTCTTCGCGAAAGCGATCCTTTCTCCGCGTTCGCGATGCACAATCACCTGGGCAGAATATAAGATTTCCAAATTGAGGGTTAGGCCATTTTTATCACATTTTGACTAATAGAGCTCGGTTTTGAGCGATTCTTGGTGGGTTTTTCAAGCAATTCAATTGGGTAAGTGTTCTTCACTTAGTATTTAATATATTCAATGATTTTTATCTTCATTTTTATCATTTAATTTGTGTTTTGAGTTGAGGAAAATGTTGGTTTTGAAGAATACTTTCAAAATGAAAAATCACGATTTGAGGGACGAAATGATATCGAAATTTGATGATTTTAGTATGGTTGAACTCGTGAAGGAATGGGTGTTCGTATTTCGTAACTTTTGCCGAATTCCGAGACGTGGGCCCCATGGCGAATATTTGAGTTAATTTCAGATTTTTATTGAAAAATATAGTATTTTCTTATGGAATTGATTCTATAAATTTTGTTGACTGTATCAAATTAATTATGACTAGATTCGAGTCGATTGGAGTTGGATAAATCGAGCAAAAGGCATACTACTTGATTTAAATTGGAGCAAGTCGAGCTAAGTGTCTTGCTTAACCTTGAGTGGGGGAATTTCCCCTTAGGCATTAAGTCTTATGTGCAATTTGTGTAATTGAAAATCATGTACGCGAGGTGACGAGTACGTACTTGGTTTGTATGTTCAAATTCTATTGAGTTAAATTCTTGAGCATATTGTGTAGTAAATTGGATAATTCTTGGCATATATTTAATCATCTACTTGTCGTGCCTAAATCCTTGTTGTTGACTCTGTTGTTATATGACAATTTGATGTGATTGTTATTTGATTATTTATGAAATTTTGTGAATTTGCTAGTTTGATAATTATTGGAATTTAATTTCATTTTGGACCCCTCTGCATACAATTAATTAAATGAGCTTAAGAAGAGGTGTTGATATAATTATTGAAAGTTTGATTTTTATGAAGACTTTGCTTTATGTTGAGTAATTTCTATCTCTATGGATTGTTTTTTGGTGTTGTACGCATTGTGTGGAGCTTTAGGCTATTTGTTGTAAAATTAATTGACTTGGTTGTAGCTTTGGAATTTGGTTGTGGCCATTGGGCAAATTGTGATATGAATTGATTTTTGTTATGTTGCTGTGATAATTTCCCGTGTAAATTGTTGTGTTGTGTGAGTTGTTATTTTGGGGAGATAAGGGTGGCATTTCACCGTTGATATAATGTGGTTATAAGAGTGGCATTTCACTGTTGTTGTGTTTGTTGGAATATTGTGTGGGCGGAGCGAGAAGGGTGGCAATAGGAGCGATAAGGGAATTAAGAGTTTTGTACATCATATTGCACAGGTTATCACAATTATTGTTATTTATTTCCTATTATTTTGTATATCATATTGCACAGGTTATTAGACTAGTGAATGTCTTGACTGTACCTCATCTCTACTCCACTGAGGTTAGTCTTGATACTTAATGGTACCGACCACTCATACTACACTTCTGCATATTTTTGTGCAGAGCCATGTATTGGAGCTATCAGACTCAGACAGAGTTAAAGTGTGATTGCAAGGATTCAAGGTAGAATTGTTTGGTCGTCGCAGTTCCTTTGAGTCTTTCCATTTTTATTGTACTGTTAATTATTATTCAAACAGTATTGAGTATTTAATCCATGAGATCATTTCACATATTCAGTTAGAGTTCGTGACTCAGTATTACCAGTCTTGGGAGATTGTATTCATATTTGTTTCCAATGTTGGTTTTGATTACCTATTTAAGTCAAAGAAAATGTCTTGAAATGTAATTGTAATTGGCTTACCTAGTCTTAGAGACTAAGTGCCATCACGGCGCCTATGGTGGAATTTTTGGGTCGTGACAATAACTTCCATAGAAATGGAGTTTGCAGCTAGAGAGACGACGAAGGAGAAGAAGATCATAGTTGAGAGAAAGCAGAAATGCTCTGTACTTCTGAGAAAGAAGGAAATGGAAATTTTGTTCTTATTGTTGCGGAAGCTGAATATATAGAGAATGATTAAATCACAACTACTATATC
The DNA here is from genome assembly GCF_000390325.3 of Nicotiana tomentosiformis. Classification (NCBI taxonomy): domain Eukaryota; kingdom Viridiplantae; phylum Streptophyta; class Magnoliopsida; order Solanales; family Solanaceae; genus Nicotiana; species Nicotiana tomentosiformis. The sequence goes on from NC_090820.1 coordinate 112,266,093, forward strand.
TTAAGGTAACTAATAAATAGTAAATGAGACAATAATAAAAAGAACACCAGAAATTAACGAGGTTCGGCGAAATTTGATTTTTGCCTAGTCCTGGGACACAATCAACTCAAATTTTATTTCACTCTAAAAAATACAAGTGAAATACTACAAGAGAGAAAGAAGATTCAAATGCCTTAGGAGATAAGAAGGCAAGTGAAATATTTCCAAATGAACAAAACCCTTGCTATTTATAGAAGGTAAATGGCCTTAATAATGTCATGCATGACATCATATTAAGTGTGATCATGCAATGTAAATGCATGAAAAATGCATCTACCAATTTCTTCCAAAATAGAGGCTTCAAATGTTCACACTAGTTCACATTAATCTTGTCAAATTCAACAAATCTCCACCTTGGCAAGATTCCACTTTTTCAATTTTCTCTCACTGATAAATTTTGATTGTGTCTTCAACTTCAATTTTCAAAGTTCAAACAATGTTGAAACTTGATTGCAGTGCCTACTTTTGTTAGCATATCGGCAGGGTTGTCTGTAGTCCTAATTTTCTGCACCATGACTCCACCTTCTTCAATAATATCTCGTACAAAGTGATATCGAACATCAATGCGCTTCGTCCTTGCATGATAAACTTGGTTCTTTGCTAATTTGATAGCACTCTGACTATCACAAAATAATGTGATGCTTTCTTGACCAATACCAAGCTCTCTAAGCAACCCTTGAAGCCAAATTGCCTCCTTTACAGCCTCCGTAATTGCCATGTACTCTGCCTCAGTAGTAGACAAAGCAAATATTGACTGCAAAGTAGACTTCCAACTAAGTGGTGCATTTGCAAAAGTGAAAACATAACCAGTAGTTGATCTACGCTTGTCCAAATCACCCGCATAATCCGAGTCACAATATCCAACCAGATACTCACTATCTTCCTGCTCAAAAATCAATCCAACATCTACAGTATTACGAATATACCGTAGAATCCATTTCACAGCTTACCAATGCTCCTTTCCTGGATCATGCATATATTTGCTTAAAACTCCGATAGCATGTGAAATATCAGGTTTTGTGCAAACCATTGCATACATCAAGCTACCAACGGCATTCACATATGGCACTCTTGACATATACTCTCGTTCAACTTCATTCTTCGGCGACATAGCAGCACTAAGCTTAAAGTTAGGAGCAAAAGGAGTTCTAACCAACTTCGTGTTCTCATTCATGCCAAATCGATCTATTACTCTCTTCAAGGATTCTTTTTGAGATAGATAGAGTTTGTTTGATTGTCTATCTCTTTTTATCTCCATGCCAAGAATTTTCTTCGCCTCACCCAAATCCTTCATCTCAAACTCCTTTCTTAGTTGAATCTTCAACTTCTCAATTTCCTCTTGACTTTTGGAAGCTATCAACATATCATCAATGTATATGAGAAGATATATGAAAGATCCATCTTCAAGCTTGTGCAAATACACACAATGATCGTATTTTCTTCTTCTGTACTTCTGCCGCAACATAAACTTGTCAAATTATTTGTACCATTGTCTAAAAGATTGTTTCAATCAGTACAATGATTTTTCAAGTTTTCACACCATATTTTCTTTTTTAGCAACTTTGAATCCTTCTGGCTGAGTCATATAGATTTCCTCTTCCAAGTCTCCATGTAAAAATGTAGTTTTTACATCTAACTGAACTAGTTCCAAATTCAATTGTGCTACCAAAGCCAACAAAACTCTAATGTAGGAGTGTTTCACGACTGGAGAAATACCTCATTGTAATCAATTCCTTCCTTTTGAGCGTACCCTTTGGCCACCAATCTTTCTTTGTAGCGAACATATTCTTGGTTAGGAAATCCTTCTTTCTTTGCAAATACCCATTTTCACCCACTTACTTTCTTGCCCTTCGGGAGATTGGCCAATTTCCATGTGCAATTCTGATGAAGGGACTGCATTTCTTCATTCATGTCAATCCTCCACTTATCTTCTTCTAAACTTTGGATTGTGTATTTATAAGTGGTAGGAACACCATCAGCTACAATTGAGGTTGCACAAGCCATCGTCTCTATGAGACGGACATGTTTCTTTATTGTTCAATTTGGCTTGTTGGTTTCTATTAATTCAAGTTGTTGTTGGGGTTACTGAGTTGGAATCTGCCCTTCCACTAACTCTTCTTCCATGGGAAAATCTTCTATCATTTCCTCGTTTTCTCCCTTTGTTGGGAAAATTAATTTTCCCTCAAACTCCACCTGCTTTGAAGCACCATTAGTTTGTTTGGCATCTTCAACTGTCACCTTATCTATTATGGCAGATTCATCAAAGGTAACATCTCTGTTGAATATAATTTTCTTGTCTATGGACACCATAATCGGTATCATTTGACTCTAGAAGTAATCCCCATAAATATAGCTTTCTTTTCCCTCGAATCCAATTTTGACTCTTTCACATGATAGTATGCAATTGAGCCAAGCAAATGCAAAAATTATAATCTTCAACAGGTTTTTCATATCATTTTTCAAATGGTGTCTTGCCTCCAATAGCGGCAGATGGAAGACGATTAATGAGGTGGCATGCATATGTTATTGCCTCAGCCCAAAATTCTTTACCCAAGCCAGCATTGGACAACATACACCGAACCTTCTCCAGCAAAGTCTGATTCATGCATTCTGCCACACCATTCTGTTGTGGTGTATTTATGACAGTGAAATGTCTCAAAATGACATCATTTTCACAAATATTATTGTAAAGATCATTTTTGTATTCTCTACCGTTATCTGTGTGAAGACACTTTATCTTTTTGCCTATTTGAGTCTCTATCATCGCCTTCCATTTGAGAAAACTTCCCGGCACCTCATCTTTGGTTTTCATAGTATACACCCACACTCTCCGGGAAATGTCATCAATAAAGGTTACAAAATAGTTTTTCCCACCTAATGAAGGTGTTTTGGAAGCACCCCAGACATCAGAGTGAACATAATCCAAAATACCTTTAGTATTATGGATTGTTTTTCCAAATTTAACCCTTGTATGTTTCCTCTTGACACAATACTCACAAAACTCCAAATTACAAGTCTTTACTTCTTTTAACAATCCTTGATCTGATAAAATCTTCAAGGATTTTCCTCCAACATGTCCCAAGCGCATGTGCCATAGCTTGGTTGCTTCTGCCTCCTTGTCATCACCGAATGTAATTGTTGTTGTCCCAATAAATGTACTACCGTGATAGTGGTACATGTTATTATTTTTCCGAATTCCCTACATTACCACTTGTGCACCGGAGCATATTATCATTATCCCATTTTCTGCAACGACTTTGAGCCCATTTGACTCTAGGGCTCCTACAGAAATGAGATTTCTCTTCAATTCCGGTACGTATCGAACATCTGTTAATGTTCTGATCAATCCATCATGGTTCCTTAATCGGATTGAACCAATACCATATTTGGTAAGAGGATTGTTATTTGCGGTGTGAATAACTCCACATTCTCCTTATTAAAAATCAATGAATCAGTCTTTGTTGGGACACATATGATAGCTACAAGCTGAATCCATCAGCCATATGTCAGATGGTTTGAATGGCTTAGTTGTAACTAGTGAGAAATCAGAGTTGTCACAATTAGCTACATTTGAATCCATGACAGCCTTCCCATTATTAGGTTTGGCCTTATTTTTTAACTTTGGACAGTTTTTCTTTCAATGCCCATTTTCTCAGCAAAAGGCACATTCATCTTTGCTAGGTCTGGATCTTGGCTTGGATCTTCATTTATTTGTTCTCATATGATTTTGAGAACGACATCTCACAACCAGTGCTTCTCGTTCTCCACTCTTTTGCTTTTCTCTCTTTCTTTGTTCATAGTTGTATAAGGCACAACAAACTTCTTTGAGAGATACATCATCATTCCCATGAAGTAGAGTTATTTCAAAGTGCTCATACTCATCGGGAAGTGAACTTAATAACATTAAGGCCATATCTCCATCACTAAAGGTCACGTCCATATTCTGCAAATCTGTCGCCAACTTATTAAAGCTGGTGATATGATCATTCATTGTAGTACCAGGAACATATGTGAAGCGCAACAGTCTTTTTTCATGTAAAGTTTATTTTCACTGTTTTTCTTCAAGAATTTATCCTCCAATACATTCCACAATTTACTTGCAAAAGTTTCGTTTGTGTATGGATACTTCTGTTCTCTTGCGAGGTAAGATCGAATGGTACCACAAGCAATGCGGTTGATAATCTTCCAATCTCCTTCTCTAATATTGTCTGGTTTATTTTCTTCTATGGCAATATCTAGCTCTTGTTGAAAAATGACATCAAGAATCTCAGCTTGTCATATCCCGAAATATCCTGACCCGTCAAAAATTTCAACTGCAAATTTCGCATTTGACATAATTCTTGTCATAAGCGAAGATGCCAACGACGTATTACTGACACCCGATGTGGACTCTTCATTTTTATTATCTCCCATTTTGCTACAGATACTATTTATTTGCTGACATTACAGAACACCCAAAGTAATTCTTTTCTGATGTGGAAGTTCAGACTATCCTGCAATCGCAGAGCATACTAAGATAGAACCTTGGCTCTGATACTAATTGTTGCGGAAGTCGAATATAGAGAGAGTGATTAAATCATAACTACTATATCTAAAGGTAGCTAATAAATAGTAAATGAGACAATAATAAAAAGAACACCAGAAATTAACGAGGTTCGGTAAAATTTGATTTTTGCCTAATCATCGGACACAATCAACTCAAACTTTATTTCACTCCAAAAAATACAAGTGAAATACTACAAGAGAGAAAGAAGATTCAAATGCCTTAAGAGATAAGAAGGCAAGTGAGAGATATTTTCAAATGAACAAAATCCTTGCTATTTATAGAAGGGAAATGGCCTTAATAATGTCATGCATGACATCATATTAAGTGTGATTATGCAATATAAATGCATGAAAAATGAATCTACCAATTTTTTCCAAAAAAAGGCTTCAAATGTTCACACTAGTTCACATTAATCTTGTCAAATTCAACACTTACCTCCTACATGTACAGCGTATTTATAGTTATAACTAACTAACCCAATATTACACAAACATATGTAATATCTTAACTAACTTACGATGAGTTGGATTCTAGCTGGAATGTTGCAACTACAGCTTGAACTTTGCCTTCACACACTCATTGTTCAACACAAACCATGACCTATTTTGAAGTACTCTATCATGTTTTCCTCTTTGTTGAATTTCACAATAAAATAGTCAGACCCAAGTTCAATCAATGGAAAGTTTTTTGATGGTTTTCACAATTCTTGTATTTTCCTTTTTAGGTATTGATGTTGGATTCTTTTTCCTATAAGCTTAATGATCAGCGAGTGCTTCCATGGTTAGTACATGTGATTTTTGTCTTCCTCTATGAGTTGGATCAACCTTATGCCTTGAGAGAGTTTTTCTGCGGCTATATCCATGCTTGCATCTAGTGGGGATTGTAGCTCCTTTGTAATTGCATCTTTTGATAGGTCAATGTTCATCATATATTCGGTTGAGAGGAGTTTTTCTTTGAAAGAAGATTGTTGGTTAGGTTCATTATTAATACTTGTACTATTGATATCTGGTTGTTTGGGAGGTATCTGGTATTATTTTTGTTCTTCTTTTTGTAGTTTCTCGATAGTTGGATTCAGTGGTAGTTTGGTGAGGTTTGTGCAGATGTTATAGAGAAGGCAGAGCTTCTCACTCTCTCAGATTGCGGCGTATATATATTTTGAATTCACAATGATCATTAAGATAAGTTGTACACAATTACATTAAGAATATTTTTTGTTAATACCAAACGTTGCTGAGAATTCGCTATATTCCGAAGGCTAGAAATGCGATCAGAAACTTAACATGTTCAACAAAGTTTTTGGCGGGAACATGCTAGTCCGAAAAAATGCTCGTCCTTAAAACTATATTGTCAAAATTATTACGAAGAATAATAATAAAAACAAGTTGGACCAGAATCTAAAAAGTAACATAATATGTAGAAAAACAAAAATGCATGAACTGTGATTACAATAATTTAAGAGTCTGTAGTTATCTTCGGGGAAGTATACAAACATCTGTTCTTAGTACTGCTATTTAGGGATTAATCAATACTTATTTTATCTTGAAAATTAAAATTAAAAATCTTAATTTTAGGACAACTCAAGATTTATGTTCCGAAAATAGAAAAGGAAAACTGAATTCACGGCACCTTGACTAATTCCTAAATAGTAACCCTTAGAGAGGCTACATGATGTCGTTTCTACTTCATCTTCGTGTATATGGGCTAGACTGGACAGAAAAATTGGATTGCTATGAAGATGGACCGAAAACAAGAAGCTCATTCTAATATTAGGAGGAGGTGTAAGGGATCTTTACACAAATAGCCGCTCATATTCATTATTTATTTTTTCTAGCGATATACATAAATTATACATAATTATACACATATAATACATAAATTGTGTATGTATTATAACTCCTCCAGTTTGTTTTTATTTAAGTGGTTGGATGGTCAGCTATTTGGGTTAATTCTTCAAAATGGAGATGTGAGCCATAATGCATAACTATGGGTTTTGGACTATCATTCAGTGCAGTACTTTATCATTTAAATATAAGAGATTTTACACAAATAGCCGGCCGAATTCACTATTTAATTTTTGTAGTCCTTATACATAGATTTTAGATTGATTATATATGATTATACATATAATATAGAATTATATGAAGTTGGCGCACAAGCTAAGAAGGAGTTGAAGGGGTAAAAATATTATTTGGTGCACAAGCGAAAGACGTAGAGTCCATTTATTAAATACAGCCTCTATACGTCTACTCTAATGCTCATTGTTCCAACTAAGAAAGCACATAGAAAGTGATGAGTGATGACTAAATATCGATCGAATGAATGAAATAAAAAGGAAGAGATAAGGTAATTCGGATTAAGTCAAATGATTAGATGGAGTTAGAAACACCATTTTTAGGGTACTACAAATATATTAACATAGACAAAATTTCTAACATTGTGATATTGTACTAAAACTACTCTTAATATATAGTTGCCAGCAATTGACAGGACAAGATACAAACTATATTAATTTACTGAAATACATGCACATATTATTCATACTATAAGCATTAAATAAAATGTTGACCCTGTGATCAGCAAGAGTACTACTCCAGCATACAGCAAACTTTTCTTGATATCTCCACCAAACGACGTCAAATTTTCATCCTTATTAGGAATTTTCGATTCTGGAACATGACGGCTACCCAGAATTGCTGGCGATTGAATCGAAGGGTTATTTTTATCGTCTCGGGTTGAATTTAGAACTGGAATACAATCCATATTTGGTGGTAAGGGCAACACCAAATCCTTTGGCATAGATGGTAGTGGTGATGGTGGTGGCTCCTTTGGTACCTTTGGAAAAATTGGCACTGCTCTACTTGGTGGAGGCTTCATTTCTTGTACTGGACTAACTATTGCTTGAGGTGCTACAAAAAATTTACAAGAATAAATTAGCCCCAAAATTAGATGCCTTGCTGCAGAAGGTGTCATCTGACATTGTTTCGAAAAAAAAATACATGTATAAGTAGTAGTCGCCCTATTTTATTTTATATGTCTTGTTTTGACTGTGTACGAGTTCAAGAATGAAAAGTGGACTTTTAAATCAAACGACCTTCAACTAAATGTGTGTATGATCTATAACATACTTACCAAATTAGCTTTTGAATCTAGTGGTCTTAATTAAACATGCCAAGTTATTTCTATAAGAGAATTCATTAAGGGTAAAATGAGTGGTGAAAGGTATTTTTTCTAAAACAGATGAAAAAAATAAAACACAAATATAAACGGAGAAAAAACTTTTTTCTTTTTGGTAAAAATACATTGTGTAAATATGTTTGTATGATAAGCATTTGAAAA